>NC_134217.1:20453345-20762576 GCF_965140235.1 Caretta caretta
GGAGCAGGAACACAAAACTCAGAGAGCTAAATGGTTAATGCTTCTACCAAAACACTATAGAGCACAATTCCACAATAGCTTCTGTAGCTGCTGTTTATATCTGCCCCTGACCAGCAAGGCACATAAGCATGGGATTAACTATAAGGAGAGGAGTAGTCCTACTGAAGTCAAGGAAGATGTCCCATTCTGTCAGGTGGTATCATGCAAATCTGCCAATAAGTAGAATTCTGTCTCTGGACAACTCACATGGCTGGCTAAAGTTAAACGTGTTAAACTGCTTTGCTGGATAAGGGCTGTAGCATCTATTAACAAGTCAAGGTAGGGACATAGAACCGCAGCGCAGGAAGCTTAAACTTATGGGCATTCCTTTTCAAAGCATTAATAACATTTTCTGTAACTTCAGTTGCTTTGTATGGATCTGGACTTTGTGGAACATTTCCCTGACTGATGTGCGAATTTTGTTTTGGAATTTACACAGGTCAGAAAATGTAAACACCTCACTTGTGTAAATTTGGGGGGAATGAAAAGCACATATATGCTTCTCGCATTGTATCTAACAGAAAAACTAGGGCCTTGGGATTCAGTAATATATTGGTAGGCTTTTTAAAAAGGTGTTTACCTGTGAGAGAAAATTGTCTAAACTATTGACATTTTTTTCAACACTTTCTAAAACTAAACCAGACATTAACCGTCTGATGCCCTGTTTGCCTTGACAAAAAGTAATTATTCCATATTAAAGATAATTTGATTGTTATAGGAGCACTAATTGAGTTTAAGTGTGTAAGAGATAAATCTAATTGTCATGTAAGTGACTAAAGTTAAAGAGCGAGGAATGTTTGCAGAGGATTAAAAAGATTGTCCAGGCAAGTTAATTCAAGATCAATTACTTTCTAAATATACTACTTCCTATGTAGTGAGAAAAAATTATGCTTACAAATGGTAATAAGAATATAATTATGGTACGCATTATTAAAAATTACAAATAAGTATTTTGCATTTTATATTTAGATTAGGTTCTTGGTGCCTTTTTAAAAGTAGATTATGACAGTGACTTTAGGACTGAGAACAGGGGAAACTTTATTTTTGTTCTTTTCAGTCCCACAGTCTCCTTTGTTTGAAAGCAAACATAAATTTAAACTGAATTTTCTTGCAGTTTCTTTTAGAAGGTAGTACAGTAAATATTCACATGTTTATACCACGTTATAATGATTCAGGGGGCAATTTTTTATAGTTAATGGAGCTAAACCAGGGATAATTCTGACCCATATTTTCAAATACAACCCCTGATGAATCTGTCATGATTAGTATTTCTGTATGACTTTGTGATACCTTAGCTGGATTTAACTATCATGAGTAAGTCTGTATCTTCTGCAAACTTTGCCACCTCACTGTTCACCCGTTTTTCCAGATCATTTATGAATATGTTGAATAGCCCTGGTCCCAGTACAGATCCCTGGGGGCCACCACTATTTACTTCTCTCCATTTTGAAAACTGACTATTCCTACCCTTTGTTTCCTCTCTTTTTAATCAGTTACTAATCCATTAGAGGATCTTCCCTCTTATCCCATGACTGCTTACTTTGCGTAAGAGCCTTTAATGAGGGACCTTGTCAAAGGCTTTCTGAAAGTCCAAGTACGCCATATCCACTGGATCACCCTTGTCCACACACTTGTTGACCCCCTCAAAGAATTCTAATAGATTGGTGAGGCAGGATTCCCTTTACAAAAACCATGTTGAGTTTTCCCCCAACAAATCATGATAATTCTGTTTTTTACTATAGTTTCAAGCAATTTTGCCTGGTACTGAAATTAGGTTTACCAGCCTGCAATTGCCAGGATTACCTCTGGGGCCTCTTCCGCCCCCCCTCTCCCCCAAACTTGGCATTACATTAGCTATCCTCCAGTAATTGCGTACAGACTACTCAGCTGCTGTGCAATTTCATATTTGAGTTCCTTCAGAATTCTTGGGTGAATACGATCTTGTCCGGTTGATTTATTACTGTTTGATTTATTTACTTTGTTCTAAAACCTGCTTTATTGATACCTCAATCTGGGACAGTTCCTCAGATTTGTCACCTAAAAAGAATGGCTCCGGTGTGGGAATTGTTGTAGGAAAATAGCCTGAGACATAAGCCCTTGTATCAGAGGCCTGGTATGAGGCCTGAGGCCTGAACTAAAATAATGGTCAAAACGTAGTGTGGTCCGATGTTTGGCTGCATGCGTGTTTTCCCGTGTGCTGTCCCAGCTCTGCGCAGACAGCTGGTACAGCAGACCTTGAGCGAACCACGCAATAAATCCACAGACTTGGCTCATAGCAAAGGCACTCGGTCAGGTTTATTGCAGACGAAGCCCAGTGCTAATGCCCCAGCTCATTGGTTTCAGGTACACTAACACATGTATGCCCGTGACAATGAACCAGGTCAGTGAATGGTGGGACTTTCCATTCTCCCCTCGGCCAGACAAAGACACTCCCTCTGAGATACATCTTTATACACCAATACAAACAAGTTACACGTCACCCTTGATGTATCAGGGTGCCACCCATTGCCTTGTACCTGTTGGTTTGATCAAAACATCTCTATTCATCATGCTGTCGTCATGTTCCTGTTCTCTCTGGGTTGTTTATTGGGTTGTTCGGGTACCACGCTTCTGAAATGGGTTTACGTGAGTGTTTTGTGCCTAGCACCTCTTAGGACTTTGTGTTTTTGCAATATTAGCCCTATGCTTGCCAAATTCTGTGAACAGGGCCTGCCTCTTGCTCACAACTTAACTTTGCTTTATATTAGCAAGTTTTGACCATTACTTTAGTTCAGGCTTCAGGCTTCATACCAGGCCTCTGATACAAGGGCTTATGTCTCAGGCTCTCTTCCTACTACATCCCCCTACTTTTTGTCTTTTTATGGGGAGGATGTTGACCCATCATCCCTGAAAAGCACAGTGCATGGACTGAAACACTAGTGCTAACCAGTGGGCTAAACACTGTTATGTGGCCACTTTACTTTACCATCCACACATTCCCTTATTCTGCACATTCCCTCGTACGACTAATGGACAGATTTTTTTATTTTCCAATTGGTTTTAGTCCCTTATGGTGGGCCTGGAAATGGTAGGCCTGGGACCATGACTGATGTGGGGTCTAGAGTTGTGCTTTGATAACCATGAAGAGGCCTTTATACTTTGTTGGTTTTTGATGAGAAGGGCTTTGGTCTGGATTACAAATATATTGTAATTACCTTAGAAAATAATGTAGATGTGTATATATATTGACATATATGATGGATTATATGATCATTTCCTTGAATGGTTAAATACCAAATAAGTTTTTTGAATACCTTGTGATGAATAATGTGGATAATTGACACACACATGCATATTATCTACACACATATATCAATTATTCACAAGCAGTGAGGGGAAAGAGGTTGTAGATTATTACAACAGTCTCTTCCACCTTGTATTTAGCTGTGAAACTCTGACTACATTTCCCAGACTTGAAGAAGAGCTCTGTGTAAGCTTGAAAGCTTGTCTCTCTCACCAACAAAAGTTGGTCCAATAAAAGATATTCTCACCCACCTTGTTTCTCTAATATCCTGGGATCAACATGGCTACCACAACACTACATACCATAAATTCTGTCCAGCAGTGAGGAAGGCCTATTCAGTGACCAAAAAATGTATTTTTGGTTGTAAATTGTTAGTGAATTGTGATAATTGCATCATTATAATTAAATGTTTTTTGACTCATTACAGATCATAGAGACAAGGTGGGTAAGGTAATATCCTTTATTGGACCAATTTCTGGTGGTGAAAGAGACAAGATAATAAGAACAGCCATACAGGGGTCAGACCAAAGATCCATCTAGCCCAGTATCCTGTCCTCTGATAGCAGCCAATGCCAGATGCCCCAGAGGGAATGAGAAGAACAGGTAATCATCAAGTGATCCATGCCCTGTCACCCATTCCCAGCCTTTGACAAAGCTTTAGAACTACAAGAGCTCTTCTTCAGGTCCTATTACAGATCACTTCATTACATTCGTCCAAGGCAATCTCAGATCAGGACTAGTTGAAGTAATTGTTAATGCTGTCCTTCTGCTAGTTGAACATAAAGCCAATCCTACTCAATCCAGCCTCATGGTATCTTCTGACTTGATTTAACATTACTGTGAGGCTTGCTGGGGAAATAGTGTTTTGCTGTCTCTGGTTATGTGATGCACCAACACCAGATAAATGATGTAGTTGTTCTCCCTCCCTTACCCAACTCATGATTTTGGAAGATCATCTTTGTATTGCATTGTATATAACGTCAACAATCAAGAGGCAGAAGTGAGGGAGTTAAAAATTTCAATTCAGCATGAGATCAGGAGCTGTAAACCATTTCTGCAACAGTGCAGTGTAAATCTTAAACCCTCACCCTTCTCCTTTCCTATACTGAGAATTTGCAGGGAAGATTTCTCCCTTATGAAACACACTGAAAAAAATTAACTAGATACATGTCAGAAGAACATATGACAGTCTATTCTTTATAAAGCGACTTACTGCTGTATAAAAGAACTCTTTGCAACTACAAAGCTCACCATCTATGCTATGAATCTGAACCTCAATGAATTGAACTCATGTCTGTATCTTTATTGCTTGCGTTCCTGTGTTGCTGATTGGAGAACTTTTGGTAGCAGTGTCCATAGGCCCGCACATGCCCCACCATGATGTTAGCCAGTGCATGCAGGCTAATTCACCTGAGTGCCTTCTCAACCACCCCTGTCTAGAAACAGAGCTATTAGCAGCCCATTATATCATTGCCTTTGCTTACATTATGGCTGTCAAGTGATTTTAAAAAAATAATCGCAATTAATTGTGAGATTAAAAAAATTAATCGTGATTAATTGCAGCAACTCAGGCCCTGGCCTGGCGAGGACAGGGAGTTGAGACAGAAGATCATCTTCATGGAGGTGGCCCTCTGACCCTCCCTGGACCCATGTCGAGAGTCAGCTGGTGGATGTGACTATTTCCAACAGCCCTCAACATCCAAGAACTGTGAGCTGAAAAAAATCAGCCACCAATCCCTCTCATAAGTCATCAAAAAAGAGAGCAGAAAGTCCCCAGAGTGAGCCCAGAGCCAGCCATAAAAAATCTCTGGCATGCTCAGTATCCTCTACTGTCTGTACCAAAACAATCTCAGCACACAGCTCACGAAGATCTGCAACAGCAGGTGCTGTTGACACGCCTAAAAACCCAATGGACACAGGCACCAAGTCAATGGCACTGAAGGACAAGGACAGCAGCCAGGACTTCACTAAGAAGATGTTTCCAGTACGTGCTACTCCATCAGCACCATCATCAATGCCCTATTCAGCACCAGAGCTGTCGGTGTGGGCAAGATCCCCAACCCCCTTGGTACTGCCAGTGTCACTGAGTCTGTTGGTACCACTGGAATTCTGGTACTTGAGAGACCTCTGTGTATCCGATGTACTGCAGTCTCATCTTCTCAGTACCGGGACCTCCACACTGAGTCTTCTTCTGGCATGGAAGTCTTCCCCGCTGTCCTGCCACACTCCTCCACTCTTCAGTGCCGACTCAGACAGTGAACCAGAGGAGGATATGTCACAATACTCCTTCTAGGCTCCCTATGGTGCCTAATACCAACAGGGCCCCCAAACATACCCTCAGATATACCACCATAAACATACCACCTTGGTATGGCCAACCATGGGCACCACTACCCCAGTGGCCAGGATGCTTGGGCTGCATATCACCCCCAGGCCTCTTGGGCTTCTAACCCCACCCAAGAGCCTTCAAGATGCTCACCCCTTGGCCACAGTATCCAGAGCTTTGGATCCTCTAGAACAGATTGTGGAGGAACAGGAAGGCAGCAGTGAGGAAGAGGTGACCCCAAGGAGCAATATCCTCTTCCTCCCCAGATGAGGCCTCATACTTCTGCCACCATCCCTGGCTGATGGCTTCTGCCATTTCCCAGGACCTAGCAAAGAGAAGGCAGACACTATCTAAAAATACCATTAGAAGGAGTCAAGGACACCCATCAAAAGGTCCTTGACATACTTCACTCCTTCTCATCCTCTAAAATAGACCTCCCTATCAATGAGGCTCTCCTGGACCTCTCAAAAACTATATGGCAGACCCCAGCATCAACCATATGGCAGACCTCAGCATCAGTGGTGCCTACCTGCAAGCAGGCTAACAAAAACTGTTATGTCCCAGGAAGGAATATAAAATTCCTCTTCTCCAATGCTCCACCCAACTCTATCATAGTGGACACTGTCAGCTCTCGTGGCTGTCAACATCAAATGAGATCCACTCCTTACAATACTGACTGGAAGCATTTGGACTTCTTTGGGGAGAAGGCCTACTCCTTGGCCACGTTATAGTTTCAAATAGCTAATTACCAGGCCCTAATAACAAAATGCAACTATGTTATCTATTTGAAACTTAACAGTTTTATTGATAAGCTGCCTTTGACGCACTATGACCAATTCAAAGCCATCATTCAGGAGGAATAGTTAGTGGTTAAGACATCGCTACAGTCTGCTCTCAACACAGTGACCAGGACCATCTCCACGGTGGTGGTTATGCGATATGCATTATGGCTACACCTGTCTGATTTCCCTAAGGAGATGCAGTCGACCATTTAAGACCTTCTCTTTGAAGGCACCAAGCTCTTTGTGGAGAAGACTCATGCCTCTCTTCACATCGTAAAAGATTCTAGGGCCACTTTCTGTTCACTGGGCATCTACATGCCAGGACAGAAGAGAAAATTTACTCCACAGGCCCAGCACAAACCACATACCTCCCAATACCTGACTCAGTGCCAATTTTGACACGTTGGTTGAGGTCCCCCCAACTGCTACAGCTGAGCACTGCTTCTCACCCATTTGGCTACCATGTTGCAATGTTCCTCAGCACCTGGGAATGCATGACATCAAACCGATGGGTTCTGGAAATTGTTCACACTGGGTATTCCATTCATTTTACCTCTCTATGCTCTCTACAACACCCTTCCCCGTCCCTCTTCAGGGTCCCTTCTCACAAGAGTGTACTATGACAAGAGATAGATCATCTACTCCAGTTAAGAGCCATAGAACCAGTACCTCAACATCTACGAGATTGTTTTTCAGCCCTCGACCTTCACAACACCTACTTCCATGTCTCAATCGTACCGTCTAACAGACAGTTCCTCAGATTTACCCTAGGATAAGACCATTACCAGTACAGAGTACTCCCCTTCAGGCTATCATCTGCTCCGAGAGTATTCTCCAAGGTTCTCTCAGTAGTGGCTTCGCACTTACGCTCCCAAGAGATCATGATTTACCACTACCTGGATGATTGCCTCCTCAGAGCGCAGTCCCTCCAAGAAGCTCTTGAAGTCACCAGATCTGCAATAGACTTGTTCATGGAAATGGGCATAGCCCAGAAATGAACCCTCACTCCAGTGCAGCACCCAGAATTAATAGGTGCTGACCTCAACTAGTTACAGGCCATAGCTCTCCTACCTCAAGACAGTTTCCTCTCCTGGGCCACACTCATAGAGATATTTCAAAACAGACCACAAATATCATCCAGACACTGCCTTCAACTCTTGGGGTATATGGCAGCAGGCACGGCAGTAATACCACATGCCAGGCTTCACATGTGATGCCTCCAGATGTGGTTCAGCTCAGTTTACAGACCAAACAGACAGACTAGACAAACCTCTTTCACTACCCACCAGGATCAAAAACTCCTTAGATTTGTGGAAAGACCCAGAAAACATTTGCAAGGGGATCCCCTTTTCAGAAGCCTCACCATCCTTTCTTCTTACCACCAACGCATCACTCATAGGGTTGGGTGGACACACAAACAACCTCACAACAAAAGGCAGGTGGTCATCCACAGAGGTATCCCTTCTCATCAGCCTCCTCGAACCCAGAGTGGTCAGGAATGCCTGTGCCCATTTCCTTCCGCTGATCAAGGGAACATACACGAGAGTCCTAACAGACAACATGTCGATTTATGTAGTTCATATATGTTATGTGGGAATCACCTTCCCTCTGTGTGGAAGCAATGAGACTATGGAACTGGTGCTTCTCCCACAGTGTCACACTATCAGCGGCTTACCCTCTGGGCACACAAAACTCAATAGTGGACCATCTCAGTCGCAAATTTCCACACAACCATGAGTGGAAATAAACCCAACAGTACTTCAACTATTCAGGCAGTGGGGGATGCTGACCACAGACCTGTTCACCATGTTACCTGAACAAGAAACGCCCATGCTGCTGCTCCAGAGCAGGAATAGGACAACACTCCCTGGGCGATGCTCTCCTTCTCCCCTAGGGCGGGTACCTTCTCTATGCCTTCCCTCCATTTCCCCTGTTGTCAAAAATTTTGTTAAAAATAAAAAGAGAGGGAGCACATGTCATACTGATTACTCCTACTTGACTGAGACGGACCTGGTACCCTTACCTGTCACAAATCGGCGATGTGCCCACCAATCTCTCTCCAATCCACTCTGTACCTCCTCTTGCAGAACAAAGGATGCACCTTACATCCCAGCCTGGAGATTCTTCACCTCAAGGTGTGGCTCCTTCATGGTTCCAACACATAGAGAGCTCCTGCTCAAAGGAGTTACAAGAGGTATTACAACACGCTAGAAAGTCATCAACATGCCTTACTTATTAGAAAAAATGGTCCAGTTTCCAGATTTGGTGTACTTCCCAGCATCCATGACACTTCCAAAAGTCCTAGACTGTGTACTGACTCTAAAAAGATCAGGACTCTCTCTGAGTCCACCTAGCAGCTAGAGCAGCCTTTCACCATCAAGTAGATGTTTACTCAGTGCTATCACATCCAGCCACTAAAAGATTCCTCAGGAGTATAGTAAACCTTTTCCCACCACCCCAACCTCCTACTCCTACATGGGACCTAAACGTGGTACTGAAAGGACTGACTAGGCCTTTGAACCCATGGCCACCTATTTGCTTACATGCCTCTCAGTGAGAACAGCCTTCTTGATAGCAATCACCTTGGATAGGAGAATAAGAATAATAGTGGCTCTGATGGCACATCCCCTCTACACAGTATTCTTCTGGGACAAGGTTATGCTCAGGCCACATCTCTACAGTAACCCTTCCACATGTACCAATTGATTCACCTTCCAACCTTCTAACTCAAGCCTCACCACGACAACAGGGAAGCTATATTACACATACTAGATATCTGGGGAGCCCTAGCCTTTCACCTGGACAGGAAGAAGGCTTTCAGGAAGTCTCCTAAGCTTTTCCTCTCTATTGCAGAAAGGTCCAACGGCTCAGCAATATCAGCCCAGAGAACCTCCAAATGGGTCTCAAACTACATTAAACAATGTTATCAGGTTCGCAACATGACACCTTCAGATACTATTCATACACACTCCACAAGGTCAATCTCCTCATCCATCACCCCATCTCGGAAATCTGTAGAGTGGTGACATGGGTGTCAGTCCACACTTTCGCAGAACACTATGTGATCACTGAGAACTCTCCTCTGATGCCACCTTCAGCTCCACAGTGCTGTTATCAGTAACCAATCTGACTCCAAAGCCCCAGCCTCCCATTGGGGATACTGCATCGGAGTCACCTACGTAGGGGCACTACTCAAAGAAGAAGTTCCTCACCTTGTGCAGTAACAATGGTTCTTTGAGCTGTGTCCCCCTATGGGTGCTCATAATGGGGTACCCACTGCATCTTTACTTAGGATTCACAGTTGTGACCCCTCTCCTGGAACTAGGTGCCTAAGGTGTTCTTTTGTGAGAACCACTGAAGGAATCTGCAGCCCTGGGACACAAGCAAACCTACAGTGGAGCACCCATAGGGGGACACATCTTGAAGAACCATTTTTACTGCACAAAATGAGTCTTTTTAAGGACAGGTTAGACAAACACCTATCCGGTATACTTGATCCTGTCCCAGTGCAGGGGCCTGGACTAGATGACGTCTTGAGGTCCCTTCCAGCCCTTCATTTCTGTGATTTTATGTGCAATGAAAAATGCTTTCAAAGTTGGAGATTCAGAGGATTTATAGCATCTATAAACAATTAGAATAAATCAAATAGATTCTCCTTTTGGTTTGTTTTAGGTTACTTTATAATTAACTCATGTGCTTTCCTGAAATCAGTTTTATGTTATTCTAATGGCTACATAATGAGATCACCAACTAAATGACTGCATAACCACAGGGAATGTTAATGAACTTTTAGGAAGTGTTACATTATCTCAGGCTGAAAAATGTTCATGCTGTAAATATAATAAATTACTGAAATATTAATTAATGAAGGCTTTACATAAATATTGAACGAGCATACATAATAAATGAAACACATCAATATCCTGAAATACCATTAATAAATATTTATTTTTATGCTGCTAATGCTGTAAATGTCGGGAATCAAACATTGATTGATTGATTGATTTTTATTTTTTTATTCTTTCAAGCCCCTGAGCAGTCTTTCAGGTCCCAATCCAGCAGTCCATCTCTATTCAGCAAAGCACTTAACCACATGTTTATGCCTCACTGGGTCAGTCGTCATAGCTCCATAGCTATAACTATTTACACCAGCTCAGGATCTCCCCATGGGACTTAAGCACATGCTTAAATGCTTTGCTAAACTGGAGCCTCAGGGAGTTAAATGCAACTTATTAAGTGACTTGAGAGTATGATATTGCAAGGATGTTCTAGTGACGTTATTGTTTGTTCCTGCTAATTTGGGGAAAAAATGCAATGCACAAAAGTACACAGACAGATGTTGCCTTAGGAGATAGAACCCTTTAATTATTAAATTTACTAATGATCTAAAATGTCTTATGTGCTAAATCTCTTCTTTCACTTTCCAAAATCAATGGTTTATAAAGTAACTACAGCTCTGAACTATCAGTCCATTTAGTAGACCATAACATGTTGTTTTTTCTTGGACAATGTAATTATAATTAATCATGTAGGACATTATTGCTTTTGTTATTTATGATAATCGAAAAGCTTGGGCTGCTCAACTGTAATGCGTTTCTTTTAAATATAGTTACACTGTATTACTACTTTCACTAAAACTGTATGCTGACAGCAATGCATTTAGAATATTTACACTGCTGATTGATAAACTTCCTGTGGCAGATGATAATCTGAAAACTGTTTTTCAGGAACAGCTTCAGAATTGCCAAATATTTGACACAATATTTACATCAACAAAATGTTTCCTTTTTTTAATTGATCAGAATTTACAAGGACATTTTAATAGATCTTTATAATGTTAGAAGTGAAAACTCATTACAAAACAAAACAATTTGTGCCAAACGGCCTGTTTGTGTTTTTAACAATGTGTTTTGGTCAACTGGTCAGTCCATCTAAGGCAGAGGTGGCCAACCTGAGTCTGAGAAGGAGCCAGAATTTACCAATGTACATTGCCAAAGAGCCACAGTAATACGTCAGCAGGCCCCCATCAGCCCCCCCATTCCCAGGGCCTCTGGCTCACCGGCAGCCCCACCAATCAGCGCCTCCCCCTCCCACACCTCCCAATCAGCTGTTTCATGATGTGCAGGAGGCTCAGGGTTGGGGGGAGGAGCGAGGGCACTGCAGGCTCAGGGGAGGGGGCGGGAAGGGGTAGAGTGGGGGCAGGACCTGTGGCAGAGCCAGGGGTTGAGCAGTGAGCACCCCCTGGTACACTGGAAAGTTGGCGCCTGTAGCTCCAGCCCCGGAGTCGGTGACTATACAAGGAGCTGCGTATTAATTTCTGAAGAGCCGCATGTGGCTCCAGAGCCACACATTGGCCATCCCAATCTAAGGAATGAAAGGCACATTGGGCCACAACTTCAGGTGATCAGTCATTGTAGCTTCATTGAAGTCAATAAAGCTATGCTGATTGGTACCAGATGCCTGATCCAAAGCCCACTGAACTCAACGGGAGTCTTTTTGTTGACTCCGATAGAATCTGGATCAAACCTCAGGTAACAATCTGACGCATTGCATCTTGGACACAAAGATTTGGGGAGGGGAAATCTGTGCTTCAGCTATCTTACAAGTAATTTGCAACTAAAATTTGGAAATGATGTTTATAAATGTCTCAGCCCATGTTCATTTTGCACCCAAATTTGGGGGCTGTTTGGATGTGTAGAGAATGCAGGGTCATGCATAAGGGGATGTTAAACTAAATTTAAGTGTCTAGAACTCCTTTTTAGAGAGCTTTTTTCTCTGGGTCACTTGGTATGAACTCTGATATTAATTGTTTCTTAGAGTCTAAAGTACATTTATTTGTATAAAAATAATGAACCATCAGAGGATCTGGCACTGAAAATGCATTTAAGGTTACAGTGCCGTAAGAATTTGCAACGTGTTCTTGGAGCAATATATTGTTTTTCATGACTATTGAGCAGCAGCAACAATGTGTCTGTATGATTTATGGAGTAATTGACAGTCCTAGGATAGTTAGCTGGTTGTAGACATTGTCTTACTGTTTCATGAATGTATTATTGATGAGTTATGTGTTGGGCACTCATATTCTTTGGTTGAAGTGTAATGGAATTTTCTATATAAGTTTAAGTGGGGGTGGGAGGGTAGAGAGAAAGGTATCTTAAGAGTATCTTACAGGGTCAAATTTTCAAAAACACTTAAGTGATTTAGGAGCCTAAGTGCCATTTTCAAAAGCGAGTTAAGACTAGAGTCACAAAGAAACTGAGCATTGCAATGCCTAACTTTTAAGCACCTTTCTGCCAAGTGGAATCCACTGATTTAGGCACCTAATACAATGCATGGGGAGAGTTAGGTACTTAAAAATGGGATTCACCAAAACCAGCACACTGAGTGGGGAGCTGTCTAGCCAGTAGGAGATTGCAAGGAGAGGGCTGTGGCTTAATCCCTGCTCCTCAAAGGGTGCCTAACTTTACTTAGGATTCACAGTTGTGACCCCTCTCCTGGAACTAGGAGCCTAAGGTGTTCTTTTGTGAGAACCACTGAAGGAGGAGGTGGTGGCAGCCGCACAAGCTGCATGCCCCCTCCCCCTATTATAACCTTTAACCTAATGGCTGCGTACTCATTCAGGATGTGGGAGACCCATATTCAATTCCCTCTTTGCTTGATATAGAGAATGGATTTACACTTGGATCTCTCACCGCTCAGGAAAATGCCCTGACCACTGGGTATGGGCCATTGTGGGGCAGGGCACTCACAGTCTCTCCTGTTGAAGCTTCTCCACTATGTATAAGTAATTAAATATGCATTGGACCAGCGAGGGAGAGTGAGAATGACACTCTAGCCCAGTGGTAAGGGCTCTGCACATGGAAGGTGGGACACCCTGCTCCCATAGAACGGGCTGGAACTACCCTCTCAGCTCATCAATGAGGGGCAAGGCTAGCTCATTGTAGTTCCCACATTACCTGTTTCTGAGATTCAGGTGATAAGAACTTCTGGGAAATGTAGTCCCCCTCCCTCCCCCTCAAGTAGCTATGTTATAGTCCTGTCTTGGGGCATGGTAATCTGGGAGGTGAGAAAATTATCCAACCCCTGCCCGTTTCCCAAGTGGAGAAGAGATGTGGACATTGTCGGTTGAGCTATGACCACTTACACCTGTTGATCTACCCCATGGAAGGAATCAAGTCATAGGCAAGTAGACCCATTTTCTTTTGTTTGCATAATCCATTATTTATTGATCGATTGATTAATAAAGGGATTCTAAGTCAGACACGTCTGTCGACACTGCACACCAACGTCTGCGGGACCCTGGGTACATTTTACTGCCGTTTGGGTTTTATCAAATTCAGATAAAGCCCTGGGCAGCAGAAAGCTGTTTGCTTGTTTGTTTGATCTTCCCACAACTGGAATAATGCTAAATTGCAGAATATTATTTGAAAATACTTCAGCTATACTCTGACTATATCAAATGCAGGCTATTCCGGGACTTTGGAAGATTCCATTCCAGGCTAAGCCAATGATTTGAAAGGTGAACCTTTGAATAACAGCAGCAGGGAACATTTCCTCCTTGTTTTGTTGCTGTTATAACATTGCCTTCCTCTTGCTATTATTAACGTGTCCCTTCATTTGAGTGCAGGCTTTATCTGCTGCCAGTTGCTTGAGTAAAAGGAACAGTGTAGCAGCAGCACAGCACTATTTAAAGACCTTTGATCACTAAAAAGATAAAATACTGCATTTCAGTCATGCTATTAAGTTTCAGCCTCAGTTTTAAACCTTTCATAGAATCATAGAATATCAGGGTTGGAAGGGACCCCTGAAGGTCATCTAGTCCAACCCCCTGCTCAAAGCAGGACCAATTCCCAGTTAAATCATCCCAGCCAGGGCTTTCAGTTGACATCAAACCTTGGGGTGGTTCTCAATGACTTAAAGAAAAAAGTTTATACTTTAATAAGTGCTTCAAAGAGTGTATCCAAATAGCCTTATTGTCCTGGTGTGGGAAATGGGCGGAGGACTGTGCAGTCTCCAAACTGCAACTGTATGAATTGTAATACTACTAAAACAAGCACTAAACTCTCAGAAAATGCAGTGGGAGCACATTCTAACAAGAGAGCAGTCAGCGCTGAATTTAAGGGAAAACTAATCTCTTTTTATTGCCATATAAAACTGTACAGAGCAGGACCTCCATTTTGACCTAATCATGGACTTCTTCAAGGAACATAAAAGTATCTTTACTTTAAATTCTGTGCTACTTTCTCCCTTGTTAGAGAGTGCCCTTGCTACATTTTCTGAGAATTTAGTGTTTCCCTGGCTTCTCTGAGGGGAAAAATGAGGTTTTCAGATGCACCTTATTACCCATATGTATATAATCACCCATACAGACGATTCCAATTTAAAATGCAGGCTTATATATTTCTTGATCCACATAAAAGCAAACAAGACCCATTTTTCATCTTCAGAAATGAGAGGAATGCCAGTCAAGATGCTGCCAGATTTGGAAAAATTGCAAAGGAGTAGCAGTGATATATTGCATTTGACTTTTACAGTGAAAGAAATAATTGTGGGCACAGAGTTTTGAATCCATAAATCCATATATTTGTTAAAGCAACAAATACATTAGGGACAAATTCATCTCTGGTGTAACCCCAGTATCCCATAATATGTAAAATGTAAAAAAGTAGAGAACAAATATTACAGCTTGTTTCTAACAAAACACACAAATGAAGTCAAACATGGATATTGCAAAACATTTTTGGTACCTTTGTGCATTTCCCAAGTCAGAGGGGATCCCTCAAAATCCTCAGAGGAAAATCAAGGAACTTTCCTACCCCAATTAGAGGATATCACTAGTAAATCAAAGCAATATACTCTTCTTAGGAATTTTCTATGATGAAAATAAAATATGGATCAATAACACAATGGGGGTTTCGTGGACAATATGAATACAACAGTTTTACCATGTCTTGGTTTGTGGAGTAGCCCATTCACAAAATACAGTTTGACACACTGTGCATCTCCATCACATGCTCTTCTGAATAAGTGGATTGGAGAAGTTTCTGCATAGAATTGAGTGAATAACAAACAATTTATTTGAGTTTAGCTTTTTTAAAAAAATCATAATTTGTCCATGAACAGATTGTGAAATTCTCAGGAGTTTATCTGAAATTATTCACACTTTTCCTTTGCAAATAATTCTTGTTCTGTAGACTGTTGTGGACAGTTTGTCAATATTCAAATGTAATAATTCCCAGGGTGATGTTTATGCAAGTGATGTAGTATTGGTTTTGTTCCCTGATTGGATGAATTACATAAGTAACTCATCCAGCACAAGTGGCAATATAATAAATTATTCAAAATTAACTTTAATGAACACGTGGGTTTAAAATTAATTTTTCAGCGTATTCTTGCTGGCAAAGCCTAATCATTCAAATATTTACAGGAAGTGTACAAAGAAGAGTCATATAGATTCAAATAAAATTTGCTTTTGAATTGTAACCAATATTGGTGGTAAATATTTTCCCTTATTTGCTAAATTCTACTTTTAGATGTGGTGGTGTCCTCTACTGATTAGCATAGTGCCTTGCTTTTTTCTAGAATGTCCGAATGGCTTTCATTAGTTCTAATATTGTGGTGTTTCTGCTAGGAATGGATTGCTGCAGTACATGCCAGTCGAACTCTATCAATATCAAACGAAGGAATCTGAAGTAAGGCAATCAATGTACAGCACAGTCATCAGGCTGAACTATGCTGGAAATGTTGTGGTTCATTGTATTGTACTTTAAAAAAGAATTACCTACGTGAATAGGACGTACATATAAGTGAGATATTGCTTATGAAAGAGAGGGCCCTAGCCAGAGGAATCAGAAGTAAAGTGGGTATTTTAAATGATTGTGCTACCTGTGTAAATCCCTACCCTGTGTAAATCTGAAGCAACTCCAGTGAATTCAGTAATTTATTATTTGTACTATGGGAGTGCCTATGTGCTATTGTCATGGACCATGGCACAGCACACAAACATAGAACAAAAAGACAATCCCTGCCCCAAAGAGCTTCTCAGCCTTTTGGCTAAGATCAAGTATAGTCTAAGTAGTTCAGTTACTTTATCCCATTGATACTGTGGTGAAGTGAGCTGTAGCTCACGAAAGCTCATGCTCAAATAAATTGGTTAGTCTCTAAGGTGCCACAAGTACTCCTTTTCTTTTTGTGGTCAGAATGTGGCCCATTCCTTTTGCGTGGGGACACCCTAGAGGAAACAAACCAGAGCAGACTAGGAGATTACATAGCTCCAGCTCTGACTCCTTTCAGTTCTGAAGATATTGTTTCCAATCCTTGCTTGGTTTAAAAGTTAAGTTGATTGTTGGTTTCATTTTACTCTCCATTTGCACGCAGCACAAAACCATTGAATAATTCTGCTCGGTAAGGGCCCACCATTTGAATAACTGGAGTAAGAACTGAGTTTATTCTGGGAACTGGTCTATCCGTTGTATAATGCATTGTCATCTAGGGGACTACAAATCCATAGCTCAGTCTTTTGCTTCTGAACCATCAGGGCCTTGTATTTCTGCAGCAGCTCTTGAGCTTTGCTTTGCAACGATCTGGCTCTGCTGACTTGTGAAGCATCAGTGATGGACTTAGGAAGGAGCCTTGTCCAGTCAGTGTACTTGGAAAAATAAGGAAGTCCCTGGGACTGAAATAACTAGAAGAGCTGCGTGGGGACGGCTGCATGGAGCCGGTGCCTGTTCACTCTGGACCAGAATCACTGTGGGCTGTTATACCAGTGCAAAGTGAGGGTAAATGTTACTAAATCAGAATGTCACTGTTTTGCACTCACTTTGCACTGGGATTAATGACTACACATGCTGCAGAGTAATAGTGACTCAGGCCTGTGGTGTCTGGCTCCAGCAGTTTCATGAACACTAAGGCAAAAGGCTGTGATGTTAAGTAAATTATACCATCCTGGTTCAGTGTGCGTCCATTCGTCGATCCCTTGGAGTTCAAGCAGGTCACAAGACCAACATACTTGCCATATAGACAAAGAGTGAGGTTTGCTCATTACTCCAGTAGGTATATCTCAAAGCACCACTGACAAAGTGACTTCTGAAGAGACTAAGAGTGAGGTTTGCTCATTACTCCAGTAGGTATATCTCAAAGCACCACTGACAAAGAGACTTCCTGTCAAGGGAGAATGCATTGATTATGGCTATAGGAAGAGGAGCAAGTGGTGATATGGTGACAATTCTTGCCTCTTTTTTTCCTGAAAATTCATCCAGTATTCCATCAACATAGGCAGAAAAGAGCTTCCAATCCACGTCTGAGAGTCCAAACCAGTGCTTTGATAAATGCAATGAAGGTCAGACTTGACATTCTTAGTATTTCTAAGTAATCAGTAAATAAAACCCCAAGCAGAAACAAAATCCTTGAACACAATTCAGCTCTTTTTTTAAATAATTAAAATAAACAAAGAATGCAAGCCCAATTTTCAACATTTCCCCTTGTAGATCTTCTTTAAATCTGAAGATGATAGATCAGTCCTTTTGGGCCAATAGAAAGTGGTTGTTTTAAAACAGTGTTTTCATTCCTTAATGATAGAAAATGCTAGGCAAATTAAGATCAAAAGAAGCTTTTCTGTAGGGAAAGAGGCAAATCTGTAAGAATTGGCGCTAGCAGAAAAGAATTGTGTGTAGGGTTTAATGCAGTTGGGAGCTAATGTCTAGCTTATATCTTATGTTCTTATGGTTTTAAATATGCATAGAATGTAGCCTTCTAGGCACCAGTGTTCCTCCTTGTCTGTACAGCCTCCTAAGACTGCAATGGGAATGTAAAGACCTGCTCATGGGCGGAAGAGAAAGCTCATAAGAATAAAAAGGACTTCATTGATTCTGTATTTATTTGTGATGAAAGAGCAGAGGACAGCCATACAGAGCAGTTCATTAGTGTGGCCATGCAAATGTAATAGAGGGAGGGGACGAGAAGTGGCTTCGAAGAAGTCATGGGGGAGATAAGAATAATATTAGACTGACTGAAATAGAGTGGGGCTGTGAGGGATGAATGACAGTCTATTCGAGGGGTGGCCAAACTTACCGACCCTCTGAGCCGCATATGATCTTCAGAAGTTCGAGAGCCGGGTGCACCTGCCAGGGCTTGGGGCTTCTGAAGCCTCGAGCCCTGGCAGGCGCCTCCCACTGGACAGAAGCTCCTAGGGAATAAGCTCCTGCTGGGAATAAGCCCCTAACCCTACCAACCTGCCACAGGGCAGAAGACCCAAGATCAGCCCCAACCCATCCCCAAGTCTGGTAGGCAGAGAATGGGGGGGCATGAGGGGCTCTGCGAGCTGCATTTTAACTGGTTTCAGAGTAACAGCCATGTTAGTCTGTATTCGCAAAAAGAAAAGGAGTACTTGTGGCACCTTAGAGACTAACCAATTTATTTGAGCATGAGCTTTCGTGAGCTACAGCTCACTTCATCGGATGCATCAGCTCATGCTCAAATAAATTGGTTAGTCTCTAAAGTGCCACAAGTACTCCTTTTCTTTTTGCATTTTAACTGTAGCTCAAGAGCCATGGTTTGGCCACCTCATCTATTTATTCAGATCTTGAACTTCCCAGGGCTTTCCTGGGTGAGGATATTGTTATATGCTGTAATCAGGACAGTTTATTCCAGGCACTGACTAACAGTTTCCCATTGCTGGATCAAGGCCAAACTGCTCAGAAATTTGTGGGATTTAGCCCTAACATCCTAAATAGAGATTTCCAGATCTTCTGAATGCTCAAGATGAATTTAATCAAAGGTAGGAGACTATCTGAGGTACAAGGTACCTCTTAACCTAAGTAAAGCATTCAGACTTGATATGAGTTTGGGATTTGGACTGAGGATCTGGCCAGTCCTTATTTTGTTCCATAGAGTTTGCCCATTCCTAATACAGATGCCTGGGAAGGACTGACTGGTGAGCCCATGGACTCTTCATACCCAATAGGCCTGAAATTAATCATCTATAACTAACTGTTTGAAGAGAGCAAGCTGTTAAATTGTTCTATCATTTAGTGTTAAGTCAAGTAAAAGTTATTATATTGAGCATAATGGAAGTAGTTAGAAGCCAAGGAAAAAAGCATTAAAGTTTTTCAAAGTTATAAAATTAGACTGTAAAAGTAAAAGATTAAGTCAAAATTAAGATATAAAAGAGTGACAGATGATCATTGAGTCAGAACTTGAATATAAAAAGGATGACAGATGATCTGTAGATTAATTTAATGCAAATCCAACTCTGCAAGCTGAATCCATAGTCATCCGAATGTTTTGGTGCCCAAGTAAACTTAGATAGCTATGTAAATATATTATTGTATTTGTTTTTTATAACAGAAATAGAAAACTAGTAGGCAAAGGAAGTAAGAAGTCAGGGGTTATCAGAAGGCTATATTTCTTGGATGTGCAATCGTAATCATGAAATGCAAGTTTATACACATGGAATCAAAACAAACTCTCCAAGCCTCATACAATATGTTAACCAATAACTGCAGGTATTGATGGCATGCTGATTTAAAATATTGGTTGCCAGTCTCTACTAGAGCTTTCACCATTATTAGTGCCATGATAGGAATGGTGGGAAATTTTAAGAAAAGGAGTGTAGCATAGACATAGCCAATGTTTGCAAAGCAGTCTGAGATCCTGGGAGGACAGATTTATTGATATATAAACAGGCTTGATAATGCAAGGTTCCAAGCAGGAACTTAGGGATGATAAACATCTCACATGAGTTCTCAGCACACTGCAGGAACAATCCCTAAGTACAGAGAATGTATTTATTATTATTATTATTATTTATTTGATTTGATTGTGCAAGTTCCCTCGAGTGTCACAATGTCACTTAGGAGCAGAAGAACCCAGAAGAAATCTCAAGCTGTCAGGAGTGGGAGAGACCTCTCACTCCCAGGCATTGGACTGAATCTATTTTCGTGCAACTCCACCAATTACAATAGCCCTGTGCCAGCAAAACTTTAGGCTCGTTTCATTTTGTTTTAAAAATGTCAGGCCCCAGACTGATGCTGAGTTGTCATATTCCTCACTTGCTGCTAGGGGGCCAAATACTGATACTCTCATACTGTGCCCCTCAAATAGTCCTACTGAAGTCACGGGGACTGCTTCCTGAGTAAAATACTATTCAAGGTGAATAAGGCTATCTGAATCTGGCCCGTGCAGGGGTGTTACCGCTGCCCTAGGGTAGATGAACAGTATCTCCATCAAGCTACAGATGATGGGACTCTGACTTCCCTGAGACTTGTATGCAGTGTTATTGTAGCTGTGTTGATCCCAGGATATGAGAAAGACATGGTCAGTGAGGTAATAGCTGTTGGTGAGAGAGACGAGCTCTGGGTGGCTTGAAAGCTTCTCTCTCACCAACAGAAGTTGGTCCAATAAAAGATATTACCTCACCAGCCTTGTCTTCCCAGAGACTTGGCATAAGCAATGGAAATGAAATGGGGTGGCTGAGATTTGGCTTAGAAGATAGGTGGAATGTTCTTCGGGTTACAGCAGTTATCCACAGACTTACCTGGGCTTGTACCTTTCAAATATTTGGCACTGAATCAGGTACTATATGTTTAGCTGGCTGTAATTATTTGAAGCTTTCAACATTTTTTTAACCTGCCCTCAGATACATATGAGCAACTCTCTCTATTGCATTGTGATTAGCCCATTTTAGGATCTAACTAACATGTAAATTACAGTGATTTCAATTTGTGTAAATTTTTAACGTAAACCCGGTAATGTATGAAACATTACACCTCCTCTGTCGTAATGTTCCCAGGTTATAAATATTCTTTACCCATTGGGTTTATCATTTGACACTCCTCTTCTCACCTAAAATATCCCAGCTGTTAAAGCCAAGCTATCTGGTTTTCATTCACTTTCCTTGCTCATCATCACCATTTACGACATTCATTTGGAATAGCACATTGTTTATTGACAGCATTCTCCTTTACCATGTTTGACATGTCTCATGACAAATGCTGCTTTAGTCTCTTTAGATTAAATAGATTTATAGCCTTTAGCTTTTCCAAGGCATACTAAAAGGAGAATAAGTAGGAAATAAATAAAACAAGACAGTGAATAAGGAAGTTTTAGAGTAGTTTGGCAAATCATCTCAACTGTAGCCTTTCAGGCACAGTGAACTTTAGGACTGGGTAGTAGAAAATTCATGCCCTATGTAGCTGTCTTGTCCTGTTTGAAACCATGTCTGTCTTTTTAAAAGGACATTTTAAAACCAAAGATTATTTGCTCCACTTCAAAGGTTGATATCTTGCAGTCTTTCCTCAACTAAAGTTCCCACTGCCCTCAGAAGAGTTTCATCTGAGTAAGGCTGGCAGGATTGACTCTATAGTGACTTGATTTCTCTTCCCTTTATAGTGAGGTAAAGTCTTAGCTGCCTAACAGTTGCATTCTGCTGAAAACTGGACCATCACTTACAAACTAAATGTACTGTTAATATTAAAGAAATGGCTCTGTTTTTTTTTAGCAGCACAGCTCTTTTTAAGGTTATTAAACTAGTAGTATAGACTTTCATTCTCTTGCTGTCCCAGATGAAGGATAGTTGCCACCAGTTAGGAGGTGAGGCTTATAAATGTCCATTTAAATATTTTTATTTCACCTAGTTTTCAGTTTGTCAGTGTTAGGGCAGGGAGGGGGGTTGCACCACAGGGACTTGCAGAACACTCTGCATTCTGTAGCTTTTAAAACATTATTTCACAGAAGTGTTTCTAGCACCTAGTACTAGAGACTCCAAGGATGATGACACCTCAAGCCTTAACTGATTCCCATTGTTATTACAGTAGCACCTTGAGCCCCTAATTGAGCTTGGGGCCCCATTGCACTTGTATTAGGCACTGTACATACCTATAGTAAAAGACAGTCTCTGTACCTAAGAGCTTACAATCTAAATAGACAAAAGTTGTGTGAAACAGAGCATTATTACAAGGGTTTCCATATAAGTATATTACATAGCTCATATGAGGGCATTTGCGAATTCCCCTCCACCTGGAAGAAAGCTGCCTGAGACAGGTTCTGCAATTGTTACTTAAACAAAACTTGAACTAACTGAAATAGAAATTTTGCCTGCATGAGACTCGCAGGATATGGTCTAGTATTTATATTATTTATTATTATGACTTATCAATGAGGCTACCCACGTGTTCAAAATTATACACTGCTTAAGAGCTTTGCTGCATCAGAGCCCAAGAAAGTGAACTTCTAGTATGAGGTGCTGAATATACACATAAAGCCCAGTCCCTACCCCAAAGACCATGAATATATGAAGACAATGAACATACGAAGGGTAGGCGAGGAAAATAAAATCAAAATAGGAACCAATATAGACATAATCTGAATTTGTAGGTTTTTGATCTTGGGGTGTATGGGTGTTTATAATATATATCAACTATACCCTATATATTGCTGCTCAATATATCCTTAATTACTTTGGTAGTAATGCTAGTCAACATTGCTTAAAAGCCTGCTCATCACCAGAACAACAAATCAGCATTAGATGCAGGTACAGTAGCATGTGCCACCCTGAGCAATTGAACATGAGTAGAAGTGATAAAGTGGAAGTAACCTATCGGATGTCTAGATGCCATTTAAATTCAATACAAAGGGACGCAATGAAAATTAAAGTGTGTTTGCAGAGTGGAGAGGGAAGAAAACCTATCATGGTTTCTGATTTCACCAGTTAGCCAGTCTCTCTTCTTCTACAGATGTGCCAAATGTTTCTTATAGCAAAACTAGTTAGAATAACCTGTTCATCAATCATATGTAAAGGGGATGGAGATAAATCACCTTCTGCTGTTAGATTTTAACCCAACAGTGAAAATAGTTATTTCCAGTGTTTCCAGTGAAGGTCTCAATACCTCTTTGTTTATTATTTCATTTTAAAGTCACAAGGCAACAAATAGGTGCTATTTTCTGTGATCTGAGTATTCCTCAGAATTTGGATCTCTTGAATTCATCACTAAAAGCATATCCAGTATCCTGCATGCTTTAAAACATAGTCTTTAAGTGATGTATTCCATGAAAACAGATCTAAATGTCTCCCATTGTGACATGATGACAGCCTAATTAAATCTATTTATTTGAATAGATTAGACTTGGAAACTCTCACTTTAGAAATATGCTGTTTCTATTTAGAACCGAACGGGAAAGGAATTTGTCTCCAACAAAAGTGAAAATGTTTCAAAAATGCTCAAATTAGCAGCTGCAGCATTTGCAAAAATCTAAGGTAGCTGGATGAAATGTCACTAAACCCTCACTTCATAAGTACCAAGTAGTTTAAGCATCGATAGTATAGATTAAACAAGTAGTAGTTTAAATGGGACCCATTCCATTGAAGTCTCTGATGTTAAAATGGTGTAAATGAGGGAAGCCTCAGGCCCATAACTTTGTAGAATAAATGATGAAACTTCTTGAGTGAACTAAACAGACATCCTTTAATCATATGTCAGCAATGTAGGGTAACATTTTCCATGAAGTTCCACACTGGCCTCTGATAAAATAGCGCACTCAAGGTTTCTGAAGTCCACCGTTTTCACACACGGACTTCACATTTGTGCACTGAAATCTGATAGTTTAGTCTTATTTGATTATGTACACTTGGAGTTTTGCATTGACACATTTTACACATGCAAAACTTGCAGGCACAATTTTTACAGGTCGGTTTTGAAAATTTCACCCAACCGGCACAGGAAGTGGATATGAGATTTTGCTTGCTCCTGTTGACACTAAACCTACAGGCTTTTTCATTAAGAATCTGAATCAGCTTTCTGCATAATGAAAAGGAGTACTTGTGGCACCTTAGAGACTAACCAAAGTCTCTAAGGTGCCACAAGTACTCCTTTTCTTTTTGCGAATACAGACTAACATGGCTGTTCCTCTGAAACCTGTCTTTCTGCATAATGTTGCCCTGACCTAGTAAGAGGCAAACAAAGTAGTATCAGATCAAATCAGCAGGTGGCCCTCGATGAAGAGAGGGGAGAAAAATAGCCAGCTGTGCTGGGAACTGAATAAAAGGGGAGGATTGAACAAACTGACACTTACCAACAACTCCCTAATGATGGGTGTCCACCTAATGTTACCCCCTGTAAATCACAGTGAAACAGGGCTTTAAAAGAAGTAACGTAGCAGCAGCATGATGCTGGCAGCTGCTGATTTGTTTTCCTATATTTTAACTATTCTACTTTTCTATGAATAAGGCTACTAGGTGCTACAGTAATACAAACAATATGTAATAATACTAGTAACACACCCCAAAAGGTATGTAACTAATAATTACTAATTTATGGTAGCCAACTTAAGCAGAGACTCTCCTAGACAGCCTATTAGAACAATATCTTTAAAAATGCAACTTATCTTACTATCAAAGCATCTCAAGGCTCTCTGTAAACGTTAATGGATTAATCTCTGGTAATGGAGGGGAAAAGGTGGTATACTTATATTACAGAGTGGTAAATTGAGGTATAGAGAGATTTGCCCACAGTTACACAGGAGGTCAGTGGCTGAGACAGCATCAGAGCCCGCAACTCTGGCTCCTAATTCCTGTGCTCTAACAATTAGATAAAAATACTTCTTGATAAAGACCTCATGTTCCATATGCCCATAGTCAAGTCATAGGTACTCAAGTAAACATGACAATATGTTAATTTGGGTAGGTATTGCATTTGTCTCCCATTTTAGATTTATGAAGTATATATTATAGGTATATTAAATATTACCACAGGGACTAGTGTCCTATTGGAGTCAAGAATACCAAGACCAAGATAACGTTTTTTTGTGGTGGCAGGTAAAAATTTCCCTTGCTTCAAACTTCAGCATAATTCTATCCCATTTAGAAATGTGGTAATATCCCTCTCGTTTAGTTTTAGCCTGTTGGTCCCAAACTTGAAATTATAGTGGAAGTATTATACAGATTATGGCTACAGCTGCTAGAGCTGTGATTTCTGCTGAACATATTCCTCCTGCTTCTGTGGCTTTTGCAATAGTTGTTTGCCTGCAAACAATTTTGAATCTGGGCCTTTACCCAAAACAAAAGAATGCAAACCACTTTTTAGCCTATGAAAGATAAAAGCATTTGCTTCTAGGCTCACCACATCATTTATATTCTGCTAGAGTACAAAGAAGTATTTTTTCTCTGGTAAACACATTGTGTAGAGAAGGAGACCTGGAAAACACTCGCAAAGGTGTTTCAGGTCTGGTTAATTAGCGTGTACCGCCACCAAGTTAACATAGCAACATGTGGGCAGCAATGTGTGGCAGAAAGGCATTCAGCCGTTATAAAAACAGATGAAGAGAGAAGATGGTCGTAGGAAAATGGAGCGGAGAATTAATTTTAAAAAAGGAAAAATGACAGTGAAGCTTCATGGCTTCCAACAAGGGACCACTTAATAGAATGTGATAAAGGCTTAGACTAGAGTAGCCAGGCCACTTCCAGTTAGGTTTGAGTATCAGAAGTTTGAAAAGAAAGGTAATGGGCAGTGATGAGCTGCCAAAATCTTAACTGGTTCCCTCCTCACCCCACGAGGGGGTTGTTGCCCACCCCCGCCACCTGGGACTCCTGCCCCATCCAACCCCCTGCATTACTTGATGCCCCCCCAGGACCCCTGCCCCATCCACCCCCCTCCCCTGTCCCCTGAATGCCCCCAGAACCGGGCAGGAGGGTCTCGTGGGCCACTGTAGTGGGTGACCACCCCACCCCTAAGAGCCAGAGGGACTGCTGGGGGGCAGGGTGGGGAGTCCCGGTGGTGCTTACCTGAGGCAGCTCCCAGGAAGCATCCAGCAGGTCCCTCTGGCTCCTAGGGGTGGGGGAGCATAGCTGGGGGGGAGCAAGGGGAGTGGCCACTCCCCCCACTGATCACATCAAAAGTGGCGCCTTAGGCGCCGACTCCGTGGGTGCTCTGGGGCTGGAGCACCCACGGGGAAAATTTGATGGGTGCAGAGCACCCACCAGCAGCTCCTCGCCCCGTGCCCGGCCCCAGCTCACCTCACCTCCGCTCCGCCTCCGCCTCCTCCCCTGAATGCACCGCCCCGCTCTGCTTCTCCACGCCCCCCCCCCCCCCCACACTCCCCGGCTTCCCGTGAATCAGCTGTTCGGCGGGAAGTCTGGGAGGGCTGAGAAGCAGGCGGTGGCTTTGCACTCAGGCCGAGAGAGGCAGAGGTGAGCTGGGGTGGGGAGCGGTTCCCCTGGGGCTCCCCCCCCCCGGGTTACCTGCTGCGGCATGGGCAGCCCTCCTCGTGCCCTCCCACCCCAGCTCATCTCCGCCTCCCTGGGCCTGAGTGTGAAGCCGCTGCCTGCTTCTCAGCCTGCCCCGGCTTCCCGCGCAAACAGCTGATTCACGGGAAGCCGGGGGGGGGGGGGCGGAGAAGCAGAGCAGGGTGGCACGTTCAGGGGAGGAGGCAGAGGCGGAGCAGAGGTGAGCTGAGGCCGGGGGTGGGGCGGGGAGCTGCCAGTGAGTGCTCGGCACCCACCAAATTTTCCCCTTGGGTGCTCCAGTGGTGAAAGCTTGTGCTCAGATAAATTTGTTAGTCTCTAAGGTGCCACAAGCACTCCTTTTTTTTTCCTGGGTATACCGAATACTACGACAGGTTCAGCTGTTCATGCAAACAATTCACCTGACAAATGTGCATGAAAAGCAAATACAAAAGACTGCAGGTATGGCAAATTTGAATTTGGTTCTCATTTGCCTAAATGTTGGCAAATATCTTTTTCTCACTATTTGCTCAATAACAGCAAATATGTACAAAGGCCCAGAACCTATTCAGCAGTAGCCTTGGTCCAGAGCTGCTTGTATCTCTGTTACTTCTTTCTTTCTTTCTCTATTTCAGCCTGCTACCAACAGAAAACCCTCTTCAGTATCCAGAGCTTTTCAGAATTGCAGACATTGATCACCTAAGTTTTAACACTCACTTCGTTCTCTCTTTCTGAATACAAGGAGTGCCAGTCATCTTAACAAGCTAACACATTCTGCTCTGTGAAGGTGTGAAATTCATCTGCTCTGTTAACAGCACTGTGTTTATTAACATCACTGAGGAGGACTTAGCACTAAAATACAGACAGCGAACCTTCACCAAGCTTGTTGGGTAGTATGCCAAGTGCAGAGTGCCATGAACATTCATCTTGGGTCTAGGATGCCTTCTCTCATACCAAAATGTTACTAAGTCAATGCTTGTGTTATATATGTATAGCCGCACAGCCAATTTAGTCAGAGTAATTAAACGAGCATTGATCATATTTATAAAAATACTTCTTTTTAGTGTTTTTTATGCAAGATTGTATTATGAAAAACATTGTTTTGTTATACAGCAGAATATAAGTTACAAACACCTCAGGAACGGAGGTTGTTCGCAACTCTGAAATGTTCGTAACTCTGCACAAAACATTATGGTGGTCTTTTAAAAAATTTACAACTGAACATTGACTTAATACAGCTTTGAAACTTCACTATGTGGAAGGAAAATGATGTTTTTAACCATCTTAATCTAAATGAAACAAGCACAGAGTTTCCTTACCTTGTGAAATTTTTCTTCAACTTTTCCTTTTTTTTATTTGTTTACATTTAACACCATATTGTATTGTATTTATTTCTTGTTTTATTTATTTATTTTTGGTCTCTGCTGCCCCTGATTGCATACTTCTGGCTCCAAATGAGGTGTGTGGTTGACCAGTGTTTGTAAAACTGAGGTTCAACTGTAACTCACTGCTCAGCATGTGTTACACATCCCCTCTATGCTCAATCCACAAAGCATATGAGTTTGTTACAGCTCTGAATAGGAAGGATTTGCCTCTTCAGCTAGAATTGTAGAGATTCTTGCTTTCAGCTCTTGAGGGCCTCAGGTCAATCCCTTTTGTTGGCCAAAATGTAACATTTGCAGTTCTATTAATTTACAGAAATGATCCAGTGATTAGGATGGTAGCCTGGGAGTCGGGAGATCAGGGTTTAATTCTCTGCTCTGCAATAGACTTTTTATATGACCTTGCAAAGCCATTTTAAGTTCAGATTTTTAATGATATCTAAGTGCCTAAAGATGCAGATAGGCACCTAGTGGGATTTTCAAAAGCAGTTAGAGACCTGACTGTCACTGAAATCATTGCCTTAGGCTCTCTTTGTGCCTCACTTCCCCATATGTAAAATGGGCACAATAGAACTTTCCTACTTCACAGGATGTGTGGCTAAATACATGGTCCTCAAAAGTTAAGGTGTTGGAGGGCCATCTAAGTAGCTTAGATAGACAGATTTACAAATTTGCTAGTATTACATGGTTTATTAATGTACTGCATGATTTACCTGCAAATTTTTTTTTAAATTTTGATCGAAATTTGCACCCAGGAAAATACCACTTATATTACTGAAGTTCAGTAACAGCAAAAAAGTCTCATCAGTATGTAAGGTAAAGAAATTATGTTTTCCTGCTATGCTGGTGCTTAGATGGCAAAGTGTTCTTTTAATTCAGTTCCAGAAAGTTGCATACTTTGAATTAACAATTAAGATTCAAATTATTTTTTTTAGAGGGAGAAGCCAGAAATTCTTGCCTAGGAGAAGCCAGAAATTCTGTACAATGCAAAGGGCCTATTATGTTCAATTCATGACCAACATGAGCATTTTTCTCAAAGGCAACTTGCTCAGTACAATTCCCCTTTGTTTACAAAACTGCTATTGTGAGACCTTAATTTTTCAAATTTAAATGTTCAGTTAAGCAGCCCATTTTAATTAAATAATTATTCCTGCTGAGATTATTTTTGTTAGTGTTATTTTGTGACGGATTTAAATGTCTTTCACCTGCTAACATGGAATTATCACATTTATCATGCTAACAAATCTGTGCTAGCTGGAGATATGTATTTGGTAGTCACCCATCAACTCTTATGAGATCACCTTCATAACTCACTTGCGGGTTTGCCACTCACAAGTTACTCAGCCTTCACAGACTCATGTCAATGAGTTTATTCCAAACCCTTTATTCTACACTGTACCATATTCTTTATGAAGCATAAGGGGACTATTAGGGTAACAATAATAAGATCATGTGGTTACATAGGCTAACTAGTGCACAACTGGATGGTTCTGAGTTATTTGGAAGTTTTATATAAATTTGGCGATGCTAGACCTTTCTTTTATTTTCAAGAGTTCTTAATGGTTTACATTTTGCGTGTGTGTGTGTGTGTATATGTGTACACATACACACTGATGTATGAATTACCCTTATTATGTGGGATTTATAATGGGACAACTGACATAATTAATTTCTGTGTTTTCATTGAACTTGAAATTGAATACATTTATCTTTATGGACACTGAATTCAGGCAGTTTTCAACATTGACCTTTCAATTAAATGTCATCAAAGCTTTTCCTTACTGGATTTTAACCATGTAAGTGCCCTTTTGAGCTGAAGTCTGGTATTTTGGGTCATGCATTAATCATTAACTGCCAATTATAGGGAAAAATTGAATTTTGCTATTTTTATCGTAGATTGTCAGAGTAAAAATTTACAGAAATTAAATTAATTCCTTATGTGAGGGAGGTCATGTCAGGTAGGAGGCGTCCAGTGAGGATAAATTAGTTATCCTAATTCTATTTAAGAGATTTTAGCAGACAAAAAACTTGAAGGTGAGGAAGTGCACTGTAGGTGATGCTGTTAATAGCTCACCCAAAGAGAAGACCACTGCTAGCGTGTGTGTGTGTGTGAGAAAAATATGGTTGGTAATGGCATTTTCACTGCTATGCAACTTTTTGCACATTTTCACCCATATGTTTTTCCTAAAATATGATTTCATAGTCTCTTCTTCTTTCGCTCCTCCCTTTTTCATGGCCTCACCCCATTTTGTATTAAGTACCTTAATTTCCCACACAGTTCCTGGTCTTCCCTTATGGCACACAACATGAGACCACAGGATCCAATCTGGTATTCTTACATGGTTTTAGCGATTGTTTTCAGCCTTAGTTTTCTCTCACTAAACATTGATGCTCTAATCAGATGGCCCTAGGAATGAACTATAGACAATTGCCCTGTCCTCTACCCCTCTTTGCTTTCAACATTGCCCTTTATAAATACCTGAATAATTAATAAATACCATATGTTTACATTCTTCTAATTTCTTCTCCTTCTCTTTATTTAGAAACTCACCTTTGTGTGTCTAGAATTCTCAGATTTTCCTTGCTTCAAGAGTTCTTTTTGATAATGTACCAGCGTTTGATATGTATGTTACCATTTTCATTAAAATGCTTTTTGTCTATGTTCGGATTTTATTTTCTTCCCACCGGAAGTTTAAATCTTGTATTCTTTTCTGTGCTCTTCTGCACGATAAAGCTTATTACCTGGATATGCTGGATTTTATAGATTTTTATGCAAAAACCTTGGCAAATCTGTCTGGTCTGCAGGTTTCAGCTCCTTGCTATTTGGCAGATACAGCATTTTCTTTGTATTCTTTGCTATTCAGATTTATTATTCTATATCTAGAATACTTTCAATTAATATGATTGGATTGCTTGTTCTTGTGTTTCTCACAATCCCAAAGATTTTCCCTATCCATCCCACCGTCTAAATGCTCAAAAGCTGGGTATCTCAGCCTAACGCCTTTGCACCTGCTGCTGCCAGGTGGGAATAAATGCAACTTAAGGGCCTGCTCCTGTTGAAGTCCATGATGAAATGCCCGTTGGTTTCAGTGTGAGCAAGAGCAGCGCCAGTTCTACGAAAGCTTGAAGCTTCTCAGGACTTGCCATGAGGTTTTAGAGTATGACAGTTATCTGGTCCCAAGCTGCCATTTGAGGCAATCCCCATCTGACCTTGGAAATAGCTGTCAGAAAGAAAAGTATGTATCTGGGTATGCATCCATATTCAAATAATCATATGGTAACCAATCTGTGGCCACCTAGGATTTCATGGTTTTCATTACACTGTATGCCATGGCTACTTGGAATAATTCAGTGACAGTGGGCATAAAACTCCTACTCCAGAGCCTCCCACTCTGAAAGCACAGGTGCCTACTCCATCAGCTAAAGGACAATTCCCTTAGATACTAGGTGGCATTGCTCCTCTCTCCATTCAGCTGCAGTTTCCCTTTGGACTCAGAGTGTACGCAACATTTCAAAGAAAAGTTCAGTTTCAGTCAAAAAAAAGTTTTGCCTGGCTCGGTGTCAAAATCAAATAAGAAGCATGGAACGAAATCCTGTCCCTGTTCAAGTCAGTGGGAGGTTCTGCCATTGGCTTCAGTGGAGCAGGATTTCACCCATGGATTTCTTGGGACTGTAGTGCGGGCTGAGGTATCCGCAAAAGCTCCCTCCCTGAGATTTAGAGAAAGTTTTCACCCACCTATTCTGAGCTCTACCGCTGCAATATAATAACCAAAAACTAGGCAAGGTTCACATGGCTTCAGGTTTTCTGTGTATCCTTCTCATAAGTGTATTCATGGAGTCCGAGGGGACTATCTTAAGGGACAAGTTTCTGGGTTGTACATTAGAGGCTTGAGCCTGCAAGGTGCTAAGCACTCTGTCCCCTCTCAAGATTTAAATATCTGCTTATCTTTAAGCACTTGAGCAGTCTCATTGATTGATCCTCACTGCTACACTGCAAGACAGGAAAAAACCTACTCTGGGGGCTATTACTCCAGGCTAATAGCTGTTCTACTGTGACATTAGCATGAACAGTCTGACCATCCCTTTTCCGTGTGGGATGGGTGGCAGGAGGGAAGGACAAAGGATCCACCTTCTGGCCCTGCCCCTTTCCCAGTCCACTCCTGCCCCATTCTTAATATCCTAGCATGTTTGAGGTCTGCATGACGCAGCTTGTGTGCACTTCTTGTGCTCTTCGCAGATTTTCTTCCCTCAACTTGAGCACTGGACCCACACCAATTCCAGTGACAGAGGACCGTCTGCACCCATAGACCACAGGATAGACCACAAATGAGAAGCTTAGGAGTGGGATGGGGGGGAGAGGCAAATTGTACAGAATAAATTATTTGTTACACATTGTTCCTCCCGCTTGTGGAAAACCACATGAGCATGGACAATAAAACAGACTTATTACAGGCCTTAATTGAACAAACTGGTGAACATTCAGGTTTTTTTGTTTGTTTGTTTGTTCTTCCTAATCTAAATTGAATCTGTGAGGGAAAGGATTACATGATGTGAGAGAAAACAGTAACACAATTTTGAATGTAAGCATGGCTTCAGGGAATCTTGCTGGTCAGAATAACACATCCAATGGACTGTTTGCTGGTTTTTTAAATGGAAGAGGAATAATACTGTTACCAGTGCTTCATGTCCCAGGTGACTGACTAGATCTAATTTATGCAGCAGGATCTTTGAATTGTGAGGCACTTCCTCTTGCCAAGTCTCTCCCCACCATTTCATTCCCCTAGGCCAGTACAATCAGTGCAGTACTCTTTATTGTTTGTGTATACTATGCTGCTCCCAAATTTTCATCATGTTGTTTGTGTTTGTATTGAAAATGAATAACTACATCTTAGAAGTTGTCAGTTGAACCGCTCATTGATGTCTGGCATGAAATGAGTATTTTACATATAGAAATGTGCGCCTTATGTGACTGCCCACATACCCGGAACTGAACAAGAGAACTCCAAAGCTGCTATAGCCAAGGCTCACTAACTGGAGCTGTAACAGGTTCATATCTTGTGTGAATCAGGCACAGTGGGGGGACTATAACACACACTGACCGGGAAGGATTACAGGAAGTTAAGTGTAAGGAAAATTTACCAACCATACTTGGTATTTGTTCTGTTTAACATAAAATTACACTGCATTCCATAAGTTAGAATTAACTGTACCTCTTGTGTTCATTCTCCTTAAAATTCATTGTAAGGGAAATCCTTCTTGACTTGTGCTAAATGAATATGAATAAGATGCCCTAATTATTAGATGTTGTCTGAAATCTGGCTAACTCTCTGTACCATTTTGTTTTGCTAATCTAAATTAAATCTGTGAGCAAAAAGACTACATGATGAGAGTAGGGAAAAAATCACCTCCTATTAATCAGACACAGTGATATGAACTCAACTTGATCAGGTTCAAAGTTTGTTTTGTGTATAAACTGTTGGGACGGGGGGAACCTCTTGCTTTTCTACAAGGGCAGAATCACTGTTCAGTTGCTTAGATACATGGCAAGACAAATTCTATACACTGTACAGGACTGGAGGCTTGTTCCGGAGTGAGGCAGAGCTGCACTGTTTATGGGGTTCTCAGGGAGGGATTGTGCCTCCAGGAAGCATAATCCCACTCTTAGAGAGCAGGTGAGCAACAGTTGCATGTTAGCTGCCGCATCCTGCTCATCCCAGTGATTGGCCAGTGCAGAAAGGTTAGTACCACATCCCCATTCCTGCCAACCCATTCGGGAATTTCTGCAAACCTGGGTGCATGCAAAAGAAGCAGAGACCAAGCACAGGGGCTCTGACTGGTGCAAGTGTGTAGAACATGGAGGTGGAGCATGACTCCAGATGCCAATCCATCCACTCTGATTCATGTACGGGCCAGATTCAATCTGGCCTTTATTAGTTTGCTTACTTTGGCTGCTGCTTTTAGTTGGCTGAGTAGTACCCTGCTATTTTATATATTGGATTAATATCTATTGTCGTTTCAGGCATGGTAAGTGTCTCTAATGAACACACAGCTCTATATTTTTGAGAGGAAACAATCAGAACAAACACTGGTTTTTATCATGCAAAAAGCCCACGAGCACAATTATTATTAATTTATTTTTAATAGAGCAAATTGATCAATCATGCTTTTCGCTTTGACGTTGTGGGGTATGTTTTCAAAGCTGTAGCTGGGAGATGAGGGAGTCCATGAGCATAAAAGGGCATATCAGATGCACAGAGTGCTGGGGAGAAGTGTGTGGGTGAAAAAAGTAAAGTTGGTTGGAGAACTTTGAGGGAACCATTTTCCATTGGAATATGCAGTTCTGTCAAAATCAAAACAAAATTGGGTCAGTTTTGCTAGAATTTCATTTATGAAGAAAAAGGGGATGGGGGAAAGCTTCCAACAAAATGGCCCATTTTGACCTGCATAAAATGAGATGTTTGAAATTATCAAAAAAAGTCAGGTATTGACCCAGCTGACTGAGCTGGTGGACCACTCTCTTAAAGAGAGAGAGAGAGATTCAGAGCTTGAAGGAATTTGAGTAATAAGAAGTTGATTTAATTTAAGCTTTTCAGGTTTTGGTTAAAAAATGTTTAGATCCACTGATTTTAGCTTGTTCACTATTCAGAACTTGTTTTTTCAGATTTATTGTAGGCTGTTTTGGAATAATTGGACTGATAAACAACAAATCCTGTACAGCCTTGTAAAATGAGTAAAACAAAACACACTTTTGGGTAAGTTTCAGAGTAACAGCCGTGTTAGTCTGTATTCGCAAAAAGAAAAGGAGTACTTGTGGCACCTTAGAGACTAACCAATTTATTTGAGCATAAGCTTTCGTGAGCTACAGCTCACTTCATCGGATGCATAAAGTGGAAAGTACAGTGAGGAGATTTTATATACACACAGACCATGAAAAAATATACATTGTATGGAGAGTGATCACTTAAGATGAGCTATTACCAGCAGGAGAGTGGGGGGGGCGGGGAGAGAAAACCTTTTGAAGTGATAATCAAGGTGGGCCATTTCCAGCACATTTCCAGGAGTTAACAAGAACATCTGAGGAACAGTGGGGAGGGGGGGGGGGGTGGAGAGGAATAAACAAGGGGAAATAGTTTCACTTAGTATAATGACTCAACCACTCCCAGTCTCTATTCAAGCCTAAGTTAATTGTATCCAATTTGCAAATTAATTCCAATTCAGCAGTCTCTCGTTGGAGTCTAAAAAGAAAAGGAGTACTTGTGGCACCTTAGAGACTAACCAATTTATTTGAGCATGAGCTTTCGTGAGCTACAGCTCACTTCATCGGATGCATACCGTGGAAACTGCAGCAGACTTTATATATACACAGAGAATATGAAACAATACCTCCTCCCACCCCACTGTCCTGCTGGTAATACCTACTGACCGCTATTCCTACCTGCATGCCTCCAGCTTTCACCCTGACCACACCACACGATCCATCGTCTACAGCCAAGCTCTGCGATACAACCGCATTTGCTCCAACCCCTCAGACAGAGACAAACACCTACAAGATCTCTGTCAAGCTTTCTTACAACTACAATACCCACCTGCAGAAGTAAAGAAACAGATTGATAGAGCCAGAAGAGTTCCCAGAAGTTACCTACTACAGGACAGGCCTAACAAAGAAAATAACAGAACGCCACTAGCCGTCACCTTCAGCCCCCAACTAAAACCCCTCCAACGCATTATTAAGGATCTACAACCTATCCTAAAGGATGACCCAACACTCTCACAAATCTTGGGAGACAGGCCAGTCCTTGCCTACAGACAGCCCCGCAACCTGAAGCAAATACTCACCAACAACCACATACCACACAACAGAACCACTAACCCAGGAACCTTTCCTTGCAACAAAGCCCGTTGCCAACTGTGCCCACATATCTATTCAGGGGACACCATCACAGGGCCTAATAACATCAGCCACACTATCAGAGGCTCATTCACCTGCACATCCACCAATGTGATATATGCCATCATGTGCCAGCAATGCCCCTCTGCCATGTACATTGGTCAAACTGGACAGTCTCTACGTAAAAGAATAAATGGACACAAATCAGATGTCAAGAATTATAACGTTCATAAACCAGTTGGAGAACACTTCAATCTCTCTGGTCACGTGATTACAGACATGAAAGTTGCTATATTACAACAAACAAACTTCAAATCCAGACTCCAGGGAGAAACTGTTGAATTGGAATTCATTTGCAAATTGGATACAATTAACTTAGGCTTGAATAGAGACTGGGAGTGGCTAAGTCATTATGCAAGGTAGCCTATTTCCTCTTGTTTTTTCCTACCCCCCCCCCCCCCCAGATGTTCTGGTTTAACTTGGATTTAAACTTGGAGAGTGGTCAGTTTGGATGAGCTATTACCAGCAGGAGAGTGAGTTTGTGTGTGTATGGGGGTGGGGGGGATGTGAGAAAACCTGGATTTGTGCTGGAAATGGCCCACCTTAATTATCATGCACATTGTAGGGAGAATGGTCACTTTGGATGAGCTATTACCAGCAGGATAGTGAGTTTGTGTGTGTGGTTTTTGGGAGGGGGGCGAGGGGGTGAGAGAACCTGGATTTGTGCAGGAAATGGCCCAACTTGATTATCATGCACATTGTGTAAAGAGTTGTCACTTTGGATGGGCTATCACCAGCAGGAGAGTGAATTTGTGTGTGGGGGTGGAGGGTGAGAAAACCTGGATTTGTGCTGGAAATGGCCCAACCTGATGATCACTTTAGATAAGCTATTACCAGCAGGACAGTGGGGTGGGAGGAGGTATTGTTTCATATTCTCTGTGTATATATAAAGTCTGCTGCAGTTTCCACGGTATGCATCCGATGAAGTGAGCTGTAGCTCACGAAAGCTCATGCTCAAATAAATTGGTTAGTCTCTAAGGTGCCACAAGTACTCCTTTTCTTTTTAGACTCCAACGAGAGACTGCTGAATTGGAATTAATTTGCAAATTGGATACAATTAACTTAGGCTTGAATAGAGACTGGGAGTGGTTGAGTCATTATACTAAGTGAAACTATTTCCCCTTGTTTATTCCTCTCCACCCCCCCCCCCTCCCCACTGTTCCTCAGATGTTCTTGTTAACTCCTGGAAATGTGCTGGAAATGGCCCACCTTGATTATCACTTCAAAAGGTTTTCTCTCCCCGCCCCCCCACTCTCCTGCTGGTAATAGCTCATCTTAAGTGATCACTCTCCATACAATGTATATTTTTTCATGGTCTGTGTGTATATAAAATCTCCTCACTGTACTTTCCACTTTATGCATCCGATGAAGTGAGCTGTAGCTCACGAAAGCTTATGCTCAAATAAATTGGTTAGTCTCTAAGGTGCCACAAGTACTCCTTTACTTTTGGGTAAGACACAGTGACATGAAAAATACAATTTTTCTTCGGCCTGACTTAAGGTAATTTTTCCCTTAAAGAAGTTTAGATCAGCTGCTTGGTACCCCGCAAATATCGTGACAGGAATTAAAATTCCAGATACACATTTCATGCACCTAGAGAAAGACTAATTCTTTTTCATTTTAATGCTGTCACTGTATTAGATTCTCTTCCTTGCAAATTCCCTACAGTTACCCAGTGCATGTATTATAGATGAAGACAATTGATATTTCTGATAGTGGCAGACACATGCAAAGTTTTTTGCACCTCGAGTCAAAATATGCAAATATGTTCATGTGCCCCTCTGGTAAAATAGATTGAATAGAATCTAATATATTCTTTGATGACATGGACATAACAAGATTGATTACCTAGGCTAAAATTTTCAAAAAGCCTTAGATTTTGGGTCTCAGTTTTTGAATACCCAACTTCAGAACCGCTCACGTGTATAAAGAATTTTCACAGAATAGGGTTTGAAGGATTGGGTTCTTTTCTCAAACTCAAAATGCTGAACTCTTAAAGTATTATATGTTCACTGTCCAAGTATTAATTGAGAAAGACGAGGTGGGTGAGGTAATATCTTCTATTGAACTAACTTCAGGTCCCGAAGAAGAGATCTGTGGAGCTCAAAAGCTCTTTCACCAATAGAAGTTAGTTCAATAGAAGATATTACCTCACCGACCCCCCCACCCTGAAATCCTGGCACCAACACAGCTACAACACTGCAAACAAGTATTCATTAACATTTAATCTCACCCCAAGAACAAAAAACATCATATAAAAAACAAAATAGCAAAAAACAAAATATACAACTTGAAGGTAGAATTCAGAGTTACACGTGACACCTTTGCTACATAGCAGTCCTTCCAACAAAGATAGGCCTTGATTTTGCACATTTTTAACTTTTCACATGTGGGTAGTGCCATTGAGTTCACATGTATAAAGTTAAGCACTTGCATAAGCATTTGCAGGTTTGGGGCCATAGTACCCAGTCTTGCAATCTTTGCCACACCAGTAAAATGAAATCAGTTAAATCTACTGATGTGAGTAAAAATTGAAAGATGTGGTCTTATTACACCTTTTCATATACTAATAGACAACCCTTCAACATAGTCTATACATGGATTCGAATAAATCTCCCTTCTAAATTTTATAAATGGTTCACTCAAGGGATGCAGTGTGAACAAGGTTTGTAAAATACATTTTTATAAAACTGTTGGGGAAGGAACAATGGTGATATTGAACTAGCTCAGTTTGGATACGTTTGTTTTAAAATATACTGTATGATGCTTTGTAGCTAAATGGGGAGTTAAAATACTAGTAAAACAGAAATAGTTGTGAGATACCTGTAAGCCACGGCTCGAGAGAAAACGTAATTCTAACAGTTGATCTGAATAGGAAATCGAACAAGCATCTGTTGTGTTTCAGAGTAACATCTGTTGTGTGTCACTTTCTATTCTGTGCTACCTCTGACTAGTGTAAATTACCTGTTTAAAAGTCAGGGTTTTCACTAGTAAACCAGCTTTAAAAAACAACTTCTCTAGTGACAATATACGATGTTATATATATTTGTATTACATAAGTACATTATTTTACCAATATGTATGATGGTAAATTATAATACCCTGGCTGTTAGTCCAGTATATTATTTTATTGTACGTTTTGATTTGGTTGTAATGGAATCATTACCTGACATTCAGGTTCATATGAACTAGCTATAAAAAATAACTCTTACATTTCCAAGTAGAAGTCATTTTGCTCTGAAGTGGTCTTAAGTGAATTTAGCTCTCATGAAAAGTTCAGAAGCCTGAGGACAGAAGTCCTGTGTTTATACACAGAATAGGTACAGCCTGGTTAGCAGCAGTACAAGGTTCCCCTTCCAGCCCGTATTGTAAAATCCTCACAGAGAGGATCATTTTTAATAGTGAGAAAATTGTTTGTCTCCAGGGCCATCCACTCTTTGGCTTTTCCAGTGAAACTGCCACAGTTAGTTCTAAATTTAGTGGTGCTGTTCATTAGGAACTAGGTTGGGATTTTAAAAGAACCAGTGGGAGTTAGGTGCCCAACTGCCATCTGGCTCCTTTGGAAATCCTAGTCCAGAATGAGATTTGACTTCCACCCAGGCCATCAAAGAACAATCACCAAAATTGGATTGGAACCAGTGAATCGGAGGATTTAAACAGGCCTTATTAGCCGGCATCCAGTCTCCCACAGTAGCTCTGATCCTGTGATGATGTTAAGTACCTATAACCCACTGGTGAGTGTATGTTACAGATCTGCATCCATTGCCCAATTTGCAGAGCACATGAGTCTGCTACCGGCTAAGTAAGGAAACTTGGCTCTTCAGGTCAATCTGTAGCAGTTTGTTTTTATCTCTGGAGGTTCCTGGTTCAATCTGCAGTGTGTCAGCCAAGATGGTGACCATCATATCCCCTCAACTCCTGCTTACCTGGGAGTTGAGGGAATTCAGCGCCCTACAGCATCAAGGGTTTTTGTTTTGTTTTTACCTTGCCTAAGGACAGTCATTTTTAAATTCTCCTGGTGCTTGTATAGGTAAATTTATCAGAACCCTTTCCAAACATCATATGATTTGAGTGTGGCTGTCTCTGTATCAGAGGTTTTTACAGTTTATAGCCCCTCTTTTGGACAGTTTTTTTATATTATTTATTATTATTTTTATTAGAGATTTCACTGGTAAAAATATGAGGTTTATTAACCTTATGTTTAATTTCCTCCTTGAGATGTCTTATGTGGATAGTGAATTACAGAAAAAGAAATGTGCTTCTTAATCTGTGAAGAGGCTACCATCAAATGTAGTCAAGTGTTTAGCTTCATCTGTGGGAATTACCCAGCCCATATACTACAATATATACTTATTTTTCAAGTTCAAAACAAATTAAGGGCTCCCTTTTGCAAATCCTTACTCACCTGAAAATCCTTCCTCAAAGGAGTAGTTCCACTGAAATCAAGAGGACTAATCCTATGAATATGGACACTCCCAAGACTAAGTGTTTGTAGGAAGCAGCCCAAAATGAGATGACTCTTGGACAGCTCTAGAAGGCTTCTGACAAGAAAATCGTAAAATATGTGTCATAGTGTGCTGCAGTTTCTCTATAGATTTTCTGGGCTTGTGGATAGTATTGGGTTTATATTTCTGTGTTCCCCTCACCTCAGCTGCAGAACATATATACTTGACATCGGCAGGATTGTATTGTATTTTGTTGTGATCCAATAATAGCAAAAGTGTGAAAGTTTGCTATAGCTTGTTTTCTCTTTCCACAATGTAATTTATAGATTTGATGTGAACTTAAAAACCTTTCCTTGAAGTAAAATTTATTTTAAATGTATACAATGGCTGCCAGAGTTTTGTAGCCCTTTCTTTGATACTGTAAATGAAGAATTGTGGTATGAAGAAAAAAAGGGATTGTTTTGTTACCACTTTGGCTTTGTTAGATATCTTGTTTGTTCAGCTGTAAAATAAAATCTGCTGAAGGAATCTCATTTTATGGACAGAAATGCTAGGAGAAGTATTTATTGAAGTATTCAGATTGTTGAGCTGACAGTCTTACATCTCTAGTTAATAAAGACTTGCTTCTGGTATGGAAAGTCATCTTCTGGTTTAATCAATAAAAGATATATAAAAATACTATGGAATTATATCCAGTAATAGAGTATTTACACATTCTGGACATAAAGATAAGGAAAAGAGCTACAGCACAGGAAATCGTGAGGGAAAGGGGCTGGTTTTCTTGCTTTTGTGCCTTCTATTTACATCTCTTCATAGCCTTAATTTGTATCTCCGGCGGGGATTCTATTCTGGAATGGAAGAAATTGTGAAGCTCCCCCTGAAATGAAGAATCTGGCTCCCACACTGCTCTGTATAATACAATAATTCCCTCTTGGCCTTGTGTAGGGTATTTAAGCCTTGATCCTGCACTGAATATAATGGGACTCTGAGGGTATGTCTATACTAGAGAAGGAATCTACAATTTCCAACTCTGGTAGCACTGCGGGGGGAATTCTGCACCAAAAATTAAAAATTCTGCTCACAATATTTTAAAATTCTGCGTATTCCATTTGTCAAACTAACGCAATGTAATCACGTTGGTTTCAATTATGTTGGTAATTTATTTAAACTACAATACAATGGATGGAGAATGGGAGTGGGGAGCATGGGAGGAAATTCCCAACCCCCCTTTGTCTAATAGAAATGTAGCTAGATTTGACACCTTACTTCTAATTATTAGTCAGCACAAATATTTGCAGCCATATGCTCAGTGTTACATTATAGGCAACTGAAGAGCAAGTGAGGGCTGGGGAATCACAACTCACAATTTATACTGGCTACTGACCATCTCCAAAAACATCAGCAGCAAACAGTTCATGGAGCACATTTTGATAGGAAATTTCTTCAGTCCAAAAATTTAGACCAGTTCTAATCGCTAAAGCACCATAAGCATTAATAAGGCCACACTGTCCTTTACAATAAGACTCCTTTAGACCACTCTGTCAATGTAAAGAAGCCTTAAAACTTTTACATCTGTTTTATACTCATGGGGGAATTCACTAAGAACAATGGGTACAATTCACTAAGCAGGCAGGCTGCTACATTCTGCTCTGCCTGAGGGGATAGAGCTTGCCCCATGCCTACCTGCCCCATGCCTGCCCCTCCACACCAAGTGTGCTAAAATAGCAAGTGAGAGGGACAGAATATGTCTCTCTCTCTCACACATACACGACTGCCCAGCCTCCCTCCCCCCGGCAGTGATTTACATCTCTACTGGCTGCTTTGGGCACCTGAACTAATGTGTCTGCACTGCTGGGCAAGGGCCTATGACTACTGTTGCAGCGTCCCTTTGCTTCCCTGTCAGAAGTCATTTTTCTGTGGGGAAGCAAAAAAAATCTGAGGAGGTCATGAATTCTGTGCGTGCGCAGTGGTGTAGAATTCCCCCAAAAGTAGCTAGCATACTCAAAATAGAAGTCTAGCTGCACTAACATGAGTGGTGTGAAGGGTTAGCTGCCCAAGTTTGTACCTTGGATCTCAGATGGGATCATACTCAGGATGGCTCGCCTCTCCTGCTGCTTCTACCACCACAGCTACACTTCCATTTTTAATACTGATTTGATCAGATCTGTGGCAGGTATGTCTACATGAGCTGGAAATGGCACCAGCCCCACTATAGACATACCCTGAACGGCTGTAAGGATCTGTCCATATGTATCCCTTTGTAGGATTGGAGTCATGGGGGCAACTTCTGTGCAGCCCAGTAATAGGAGGGCCAAATGTAGCTTTATCATATTTGTACCGTATGGATTGTGGGCTGCTGCAGGACCAAAGTGGTGGCTGGTGCAAGTTAACTCAGACCTGGGATATGTGAGATGTTTTCAAAAAAATAATGTTAATAGAATCACCATACTGTTATTTGCAATTGTGTATGGAATGATGTCAGTTATATCTATTTAGATTTTGAACATAGTACATTACAATAAAAAAGAGGAATAACATTTCTGTGGGTTACACTGAGCAATGTGGTTTTCTTGAATAATGCCATTACACAAATTATTGCTGTAACTACTTCCATCTGTCTTTCATACACACCTATCCCTGCAGTGTGTAACTAAGTGCCTTCCTTCCAGCAACCTTGCATTGGCCAATCATTATCTAATGTAGAGACAGCATTCAGTATTGCTGCATAATTGGGCGAGGCTTCCCTGAGTGGTGCTTTCATTAAAGCCATCAGCCAAACTGTCACTTTACACTGACTCACTAGGTAGACAGGTAATAACACAGAGTATAAACCTGCAAAGTTCCAGACTCCCAGAGCATTTCCTAACTCTGCAGTATGAACATGTAGCCCCGGAAAATGCAAATTTTTCTTATTTGTATTACAGGAGTGCCCAAAGGCCCCAGATGGAAACCATTACAATCCTGAGTTGAGGTCACATGCTAAGGTGAGAGAGGGAGCCAACTGTGCAGGAGTAAAGGAGCTTGGACAACAAGCCTGATGGCTCTCCACAGCCCCAAAAAGGGCATGACTCTCTAGCTTGGGAGATGGTCAGGCCCACAATGTAAAATGCTTATGTAGCATACACATGCTGCATTTGGCCATAGGGCTTAAGTGGGTTTCAGGGGGCTCCATTTTTCAGCAGCAGAATGATGTGTTGCTGAGCTATCTTGTGTTATCCTGCTCTCTGCTGTCAGGATGGTTCATGGACTTTCTGCTGTGCCAGTCCTGCTCCATTCCACTCCCCTCCCCTACCCCAGTGCATCTTGGGAAACTTAAGATGGAATTTTGTCTTAGGCAAATGAAAACATTGCATAGTGCTAATCCTGTTGTGGATAACCAAGATAATAGTTGTACAAGCATATATCCACTGTGATTCAACAAGTAATTGACATGCCATTACTTTAAAATATTACCTCCATATAACTCTGTCATGATTTAAAGTCACCGAGACCGATGCATGTTTTGGTTACTAGTCTAAAACGATTAACGAATTTAGAAAGTTCATTCAAAATAAAGGAAATGCATGCTTTAAAGATTTGGAAAATCTGAGGGTTACGTTCAGGAAACAGAGAAAGGCCATCTGTACCGTGAACACTGCAGCTATAGTGAAGAATGCAGAAAATGACAACTGTAGTCTTTTTATTTTACAAAATCAATCAAGCCTTTAGTGAACAGAGATATATTTAAGTACAGTAGATAGATGGCTTAGTAGAAAAAATACAGTGCATTCCTCTGTGGGACAAGAGTACTATAGTGCTAATGAGGCCATCACTCACCTAGCAACATCACTAAACAAAATACATCATTTAGATATTGGGGAAAACTGACAGTTTTCAGAGGCGGCATAGTGATAAAGGTGGGATAAGCATGCAAACTGAATTTAATCTCCAATTCTTAGGTCAGAGTTCATGTCAGTGGTAGAAAAGTGATAGTAGCAAGCACAAATTATGTAGCTCTATAATCAACACCATTCCAGAAGCAACCATTCATGTGCTTAGCTTTCCTGGTTCACAAAGACAGTCCATGTTTATTTTTTCTGTTTTCTTGAGACTAAGCCCTTCTGATGGGGTATTTAAGCCAGTGACATAGGTGGCTAGATAGATGGAATAGTCAGCAGCTGAATTTCTCCAATGAATCTCATTGCAATTTCAAATGCACAAAACGTTAACTACTGAGGCATCTTGTGAAGTATTAAACATTAGACTCAGAGAATTTTCTTTACAGTGTATTCATTAGAGCTCAGAGAACCCACAAATATTGTTAGCCTTATGTCACAGCATGTTTGATTTGGACAGCTTCTGAAAGAATCAAAAGCTTTGGCAATAAAGGAGTACAAAAATATACTAAACAAATAGCCTTCGTCTAGCTCATCAGCTTGCAAGTTACATTATTTTAGTACTTTATGCATTGCTTAAGTGGGTGTAAGCAGGTGTAAAGGAGACTTAGTGGGGGTTTTTCACCTTCCTTTGCAGCATAGGGCATGGGTTACTTGCAGGTTTAAATTAGTGTAAATGGTGGATTCCCTTGAACTTGAAGTTTTTAAATCATGATTTGAGGACTTCAGTAACTCAGCCAGATGTTAGGGGTCTATTTACAGGAGTGTGTTGGTGAGGTTTTATGGCTTACAAATGTGCAGGAGGTCAGACTAGATGATCATGATGGTCCCTTTTGACCTTAAAGCCTATGTGTATAATGGTTCTAACACTATTCCAGATATTTGCTGCCCACCTTCTTGGCATACCATGTAGTCTGAAGATGCCCTGCTGGAAGGGAATAGCAGAAAGTTCAGACCACTGTTGCCTAGAGAGACCTCCCATGATAAACTGCAGGCAGAACCAGTGAGAGTTGGCCCCTGGCACCTAGAAGGCTGGGAGCAGGCAGAGGCCAATCAGAACTCAGCAAGTCAGATTAAAGGAGGTGATTGCTTTTACTAGCTGCCAGTCCTGGATGATGCCAGGAGAGGAACTGGGTTTAACCTTGACTGGCCTGGGATCTCTAGGTAGGTCTAGTGTTTATAATCTGGACTTTAATGTCTAGATGGCAATTTTGAGTTAAGACTTTGTTTTCTGTTAACCCTGGAAGGGGACTGGACTGACAGTTGACCTAGCTGGAGCAATAGGCCATGGAGATGGCAGACTGTTGCAGAACCAAGACACAATAGGGTACTACAGAGTTAGAGTCCTTGCACGGCCAGGTCCTGACACAAGGGAGTGCTGTGGTAGTGGGTAACAAAGCCTCATTCTTCACTTCTGAATAGAGCTGATTGAAATTTTCTAAAGTTGGATTTTTTAAAGAAAAAAACTAAATGAATTATTTAATGAAAATTTTCATGACAAATCATTCCCATTTTTCAACCAACTTTTTGCTGATTGAAAAATTCCAAAATTTGAAATGTCAACCTAAATATGGGGCCATTTTGTAAAAATTTTTGTGTTTTCCTGATTTTTTTAAACCAGTTCTATTTCTGTCTGTGGCCCCCATGTGAATAAAGCAGGCAAAATCAGAATTATGGTCTTCAAATCTGATCCAAATAGATTTTCATACAACATTTCAGGTACTTCTTGCTTCCTGTCAGGCTGGAAACAGGAAGTGCAAAGGTATAAACAAACAAAAAATAGTTTTTAAAAAATTACTTGGGGAAGTAGTATGTGAATTGGGGATACCTTGTGAATTAGTAATACCATATATGGATGTGAATTAAGTTTTTATTTGGGAATACTTCACAAATTTTAAACAATGGAAAAACATAATATATCTTATTTAAGGTGAAAAATCAGTGGCAGAAACTCATTGAAGTGTCAATTTGTAAATTATATTAATTTATGCATTCTAAAACAATTAAATTACCTACATAGGTGACTTCTTTAGGAAAAAATTGAATAAGTTTCTCTGGTACATGAATTGCAACTCATAAAGATGAATTTAAATATGTAATTTAGATCAATTAGAAGTCTCTTCTCAAGTTTAAATAGTGATGATAGAATTTTAAAAAACAAACTTTGGAGTGGTTAGAATTAATTAAGAGTGAATAAATCTGGGAAAATTAAATTAGTGCCATAATTTTTAAATGTAAATGAGGTAAAAGAAAAGGTTACGCTAATGTGCATGTGTATAAATACTAGTAGTACCTAAATGAAGAAAAAGCTAACTAATGAAAAAGATTTAGAGTACTTCCAGAGCTATATGTAGTGAAACACTGATAAATAATAATTTGTTTTGTATGCCAAGTAGAGGAACAATGGTAAAATGCAACTATAGCTTTGAAAAGAAGATTAAACTAACACTAATTGAATTTGAAAACTTGCACAGGGTCCAGTCCTCCCTTCCTTTTGTTCCCCAAACTCCCGCTAAATTCTACAGACCTAGTTCTTGTCCATAAGTGGAGTTATTCTGGATTTACACCCAAATAAAATAATCAAGCACATCTCCCTCCAATTCTCCTCAAGTTTCATGTTAGCTGTGTAATTTTCTGACACAAAGTTGTAAGGTCACCTCTTTGGCTAACATCTTCAGCCTCTTGACATATCTCTTGTAGCACACCTTTTTACTTCTCTATCTAGAGCACTGTATTCTTCTTGTCACTTGCTTGTCTCTTCACGTGTCGTAGTATTCATGAGTTTTTGCTTTACTTTTCCATGGCTGCTGAAGTAGCATCACTAATCCATTTCCTTTTTATTAGAACTGTCTTTGCACTTTCTAGATAGCACACACTGATGTTTTCCCACAGAGTATCGATGTTTTGTTTTTCTTCGTTTAACTTCTTTAGAACACTGAACATGTTCTTCAGTTCAAGTTGAAAAGCGCTTTTTATGTTTGGATCTTTTAGTTGTGTGCTGTTGGTGCACACTTGTCTTTTAACCTTCTTCATTCTTTCACTAAATCTTCAATTCAACAAAGGTTATGGTCCCTGCCCACATCAGCTCCCCTGTATGCATGTACATCTGCCAATGAGCTGCAAAACGTTTTAGGGAAGGGATCTATCTGGTTCTTTGCAGTGCCATCTCGGGAGTTTCAGGTCACTTTATGGGTATTTTATGAGGAAATATTCTTCCACTTATCAATAGGTTCTTCAGACTGCAAATTTCTACTAATTGTTCATGTCATTTTGGTCCAAACTCCTGCTCCACTTGCCCACAACTTCATCCAACCCATCATTGTTCCTTCCAACCTTTGCATTATATCCTATAACAAATCATAAAAAGCATCTCTTTCTCATATGGCTTTTGGTTGGTTGGTGCATAGCATTGTAAGACTATTCGTCTGAAGAATTTAGTCTGAATGCGAGCTCTAATGATTCTTTCATTGCCCGAGTCCCACTCAGTCAGGGCCTGCTTGGCTTCATTAGACATTAAAATTGCTACACCAGCTTCGTGTCTGCTATCCACATGCCCGGAGTAGTTGATGGTCTTATTAGTTTCTCTAAAATGTAGTTTGTTTGAACCTGTCCATCTACACCTACTGATTCCAAGGGCATCAAGATCTATCAATTTCTTTAATTATTTGAGTAGTTTGAGTAGCTTCATACTTTGTTCTCACATTCCAAAATCTGATTTTCATTACTGATCTGGTCATGAGCAAGGGCCTGGGCTTAGACATGGGCTTCTTTATGGGTTTGACTAAAGTCCACCATGTTCTCCGCAGGAAGTTGATCACTTGTTGCATACTGATATGGCTCCTGGCTATGATTTCTGCAGAAAGCTTATTTTTACATGGTGAGGTTTCCAGCCCCGTGAACATTATGTCCACATCTCTTTATTCATTATTTAGAGTTGTCCAAATGTGGAGAGTCCCCCACCCATCACCACCCGAGGGACACACTTGGTACTTGGGATGTGTGTTAGCATGATCCACATGGACAATTAGCAGATGGCATGCTAGTATGCTGTAGATCTACACCCCAGCTTGCCACATACTAACTTTCTATCTAGACAAACCCTCGGGTTCAAAAGAGTGCTTTTTTTTTCCAGAAATTCTCTCATGGCTCAAATTCGTTTTTTGTTTTTACTGTCTAGATAGTTTTCTGATGTGTCCAAAAGCAAGAGCTTTTATTCAGGAAAATAATAGAAAGAAAAGGAGAAAAGTCTCCATATGCATGCACTCACACACATATTCTGAGTTCTTATTGCTTATACTTTTGCATTATCTTTGTATGAGGAACAGTTGCAGCGCTCTTCCTTTACTACCTGTGAATAAGTTAACAAACCAGCTTATGTTGCTTGGGTTTTTACAGAAAATAAAAGTCATTACATTTAGTGTGAATTACATATATATTGTCCCCTGCTTCAGATAATCCAAATGTACATGTCAAGACCTATTTGTAAGAAACATGGAATGTAAATTAGGCCCAATTCCAATCCTTCATTGGAAGTTGTATGTGTATATTTGAAGGACAGGGTCAAGCCTGGTATGTGTCTTCCTTAAAATTAAAAAAAAATAATCAATAGAACAAGTTAGAAGCTGTATAGAAGAGAACAAGTTAGAATCTATATTTTGAACCAGGATATTTTGCCTGGCAGCTTTATATGCTGCTGTTATGCCATTAGGCGTATTAAAATATAATTATTCAAGTACATTAGTACAAAAGAGTGGCAAACCTACAGAGTTCATTTAAGAAGAGACTAATAATTAAAAATACAGATTATCATCTATGGAATTCAGCTTCAGTTAATTTAAATCCACACTAGTTAATACTTACATCCTGCTTTTTTCAGAAACTACAGAAAACGGCTAATCTTCATGCTGCAGGCAAACCTGATTAAAATCACTCCTGTAGAGAAGTTTGTTTAATAAACTAAATTGCTACATGTTTATGAGAATACAAATGTTTACAATCTACAGCATGTGTGTTAAGTGTGACTATAACTCCAGTTGGCCTCTTGCCCTCAATTTAAAAGCATTTCCTTTGGAACCATGTAGTACAGTGTTTTAATATGTGTTTGAACTAATCATTAGGATATCAGAATGACTCGTACCTGTAGGGTTCTTATTGCTTGTTATTATTTAAACCACAGTCTATAAAAAAGATATGTTGTTAGAAACAGAAAAGGAATTAACCCCTGTTTACAGTTGTGAACCTTCTTGAAGACTTATAATAAAGAGATAATTTTTACACCATTGTGTTATCATGCTCATGTTAGCTTTTGCTTTCCAACTCTCATTAATACTAACCTTCCAAACTAGGTTCTGGAAACATTCAATCCATGTTACATAACCAGGCATACTTTTATATAAGATTTGAAGCACTTTTAAAAGTTTCTGTGCATAGGTACCAATCCAACATAGCACGTAAGCACTTAACTTTAAAAATGTGTATAGCCCCATTGACTTAATTTTAAGCATGGGCTAAATTAAGTTGAGGCCATAGTGAATATATCCCATCATCAGGTCTCATGACAGTGAGAAGCAAAATTTCTGTAACACTAGTTCCCAGTTTTCCTTCCTTAGTCTAGAGAAATCTATTGATGAGTCAAAAAGCAGGTAAGTACAATAGGTGCTACAGACATTCAGTTTATACCCAAGGTGATATATCACAGATTTAAACCCCAAGTACACTAAGTACAAGGAAGAGAAGTTGAGGACAGTTTCTAATACCGTGCAACAAAGCCACATGTGACAATCAGAGCTTCATTTTCTATTGCCAAGTGTGCCGTGTCAAGATTAGTGAATTTGTATCTCTCTCTCTCTTCTGGTCTTTTTGTCTGACATAATCAGCTAAATTGTAACATTCACAAAAATCAATGTGTTTTCCTATTTCAGCCACAAAGATAGACATTTTAATAATAAATTTGAAGTATTGATGGAAAGCTAAAGTGTAACTAAACCTAAGAAAAATCTTTAAGTAAAATCCATGGTACATTTTCTATGGAAAAAGCTCTTCGTTAGCATTTATCCTAGAAACTCTTTCATGGAAAAGTCAGCCCCAAATGGTAGTCTTGCTTATCACACTATAGCACATTTACCTGTGTCTAAAGGATTTAAATTTAGAATCTCTCTTCTTTCCTTTTCCTTCATTATTTAGTGGTAGTGATTTTACAATACCAAAATGTTCCAGAAGTCAATTTATTCACCCATTCAGCAATCATGATAAATAGACCACATACAAAAAGTATGACAAAAATGTTTGTTTTTCAAAAGTTTCCTTGTGGATTGAAAATTTTGTGTGTGAAGTGGATTTGTCACATCATGGACCTAATTTTCTATACCCAGAGTCACAAGAAAAGCCCTAACTCTCACTAAAATTCCCACTGGAATTCTCATTGAAGTCAATGGGATTGTGTGTGTGAGTGCAGGTTTGAAAGATCAAGGTCCTATATCATTGGCATTTTCAGTGACCGTTATAATCTCAATGTGTAGCTACCTAGCTCCTCACATAATCTTGTTCTGTTGCTCCTGGCTGTCTCATACAGTAGTCCTTAGTAGTCAGAATTAATTTAATTTATCTCCCATTGCTGTCTTTGTCTTCTTCAGTTTGGTTCCCTATCTCAAGCTCATTTAGGATTGTCAAAACCCTGTAGTTCAGTTTCTGCCATAAACCCTGCCAGCAGCCATTATTGAAAGCCTTTCTTCTCAAACACAATGGTGGGCTGGTTGCATGATTGCATCAATCTTTCCAAAAGGTTGCCAACTGACTTGCATCCTCATCTTAATTTTCTTTCCATGATTGCCATCCTGCAAAGTAAAATCTGCCCAAGGTAAAATGTCCCTTTGAAGGTTATTTTAAAGCTTTTCCATGTATTAAGTTATTCTCTTGATTGTGCAAGCTAGGATATGAATAAAATTAGTCTTCGACATACTCATCGTCTCTACAAAAAGGTCAAATTATGCCCCAGATATAGGTATCTATAACTCCCTTTGAGTTAGATGGGAGTTGTGTGTGTTAATTTCTGATGAGAGAATTTGGCTCAAACTCATTAAGCATTCTCTCCAATCCTACGAAATTTTCAGAAAAATACAACCATGCTATCTGTAGGTCTCTCATATACTTTTTGTTTATCTCCATTATAGTATCACCCATCGCAAATATTTACCATTCAATATTGTTCTCCGGGTATTCAGTGGACAGTTGAGACAAGGTGTCATCTTCATTAATTTATTTCCCCTTTATTTATTTTCCCATTTCCTTTAAAATCTATTCTCATTTGTTTTGTTGGAATCCTGGATTTCACAAGTGTAATTCAGATACTCTTCTGTCCTGCAGGTGTTTTCAGATTAGTCTTTGATTTCACTCAGTTAAACCATGGATCATCCATAAAACCAAGGCAGATGCTTTCCCCACATTGAATTACAAGTCTAGGCCTCGATCTTGAAATGTGTAGCACAAAGGCTGACCACTGTGCCCATGTGGCATGCCATTCACTTCACAATAGCAGGCCTGTGGCACCCTTCTTAATAAAAGAATCCCTGCCAAAGAAGGGAGGGAGAGGACTGTTTGTCACCACCCAAATGGAGATGTGGCTGTTAGCCATTCTTAGTTTATCCCAAACTACTACCCTCCAGAATTGTCCAGTTTGCAAGTGGAGACTAAGATAAATTCACCAAACTAATTTCTACTTGTGACCTAAATTAGGATTTCATTTTAGTTCTTCTAAGGTAAAATGCAAATGCAATAGCTTACTCTGACAGGTAGTCTCCAGGTTTCAGGGGAGTACCTGCCAGTAGCAGGTATGAGACAGCCACCACCCAGACATCACTGTGATAAGGGGACAGGCACTGCCAGTGAAGATAATTTGATCATATACTGTAGCCATTGCTGGACAATTCATATGGGCCACTGACAGTGATGAGCTGCCAAAATCTTAACAACGGGTTCCCGCCTCACCCCACGAAGGGGTCGTTGCCCACCCCCATCCCCACCCCCCAGGACTCCTGCCCCATCCAACCCCCCCGCGTTCCTTGATGCCCCCCCCAGGACCACTGCCCCATCCACCCCCATCCCCTGTCCCCTGGCTGCCCCCAGAACTGGCCAGGAGGGTCTCGTGGGCCACCGTAGTGGGTACTCACCCCACCCCACCCCTAAGAGCCAGAGGCACCTGCCGGGGGGCGAGGTGGGGAGTCCCGGCGGTGCTTACCCTGGGGCAGATCCCAGGAAGCATCTGGCAGGTCCTTCTGACTCCTAGGGGCACGGGAGTGTAGCTGGGAGCGCTCCCCCCACTGATCACATCAAAAGTGGCACCTTAGGTGCCGACTCCCTGGGTGCTCTGGGGCTGGAGCACCCACGGAGAAAATTTGGTGGGTGCAGACCACCACCAGAAGCTCCCCGCACTGCGCCCAGCCCCAGCTCACTTCCGCTCCGCCTCCTCCCCTGAACCCACCACCCCACTCTGCTTCTCTGCGCCCCCCCCCACTTCCCGTGAATCAGCTGTTCAGTGGGAAGCCGGGGAGGACTGAGAAGCAGGCCACGGCTTCCCGCTCACACTGAGGGTGGTGGAGGTGAGCTGGGGCGGGGACCGGTTCCCCTGCGTGCCCCCCCCCCCGCCCCCGGGTTACCTGCTGTGGCGCGGGGGCCCTCCTCGCGCCCCCCGCCCGAGCTCACCTCCACTCTGCCTTCCTGGGCCTGAGCGGGAAGCCGCCGCTTGCTTCTCAGCCTGCCCCAGCTTCCTGCACAAACAGCTGATTCGCGGGAAGCCGGGGGGGGCGGAGAAGCAGAGTGGGGCAGGGTGGCGCATTCAGGGGAGGAGGCGGAGGTGGAGGGGAGGGGAGGTGAGGTGAGCTGGAGCGGGGGTGGGGCGGGGAGCTGCCGGTGGGTGCTCTGCACCCACCAAATTTTCCCCTTGGGTGCTCCAGGGCTGGAGCACCTGTGGAGTCGGCGCCTAAGGGCCACTTTTGGCCAGTTAAATTTAGAAGCCCTTTTAGAACCGGTTCTCCCACGTGGAACAACCGGTTCTAAAAGGGCTTCTAAATTTAACAACCGGTTCTAGCGAACTGGTGCGAACCGGCTCCGGCTCACCACTGGCCACTGGGCTTTTCTTGAACAAGGTGGCTCTCCTGCCATTATACAGCTGTAAAATAATAATAATAATCTTTGAACTTGTATATTATAGTTGGACATGTTGGCTATGTTTGTGGTTTGTATATGTGAATGGCTATTTCTTCCTAGGATCCTCACTAAAGGCTAAGTCTACCCCATGATTCTCAGGAGGCAAAATACAGTTTCTTTCTTTCCTTTTGTTCCTAGCACAATATCCCTGTGCAACTGCAGGATCAAACACCCTTCTAGCATGCCTTGGAATGTTGGGTGGCATATATGGGTAACAAGCTTGCTGGTTATCCATAGTTCCAAGGAGGTGTGGTCTACTATTTGGGGGCCACGGCTAGCATCCCTGTGTGCATGCTATGATTGGCAGTACTTGTTAGGGAGGTTAGTATTTGTTTCTCTTTTGTGAAGCAGCAGTATGGTGCGCTTCAGACATGGCTTCCCACCCATCCTAGTCCACCTTGAGCTATCCTCCTTTGCACTTGGTCAAGACCAGCAAACACCATTCAAGAACTTCTGTTGCTGGTGATAGTTTGGGCTGGATTTTGTCCTAAGTGACTTAGACCCTGATGAAACTGCCATTGAAATCAACAGGAGTTTTTAGATTGACTTCAATGGGAGCTGGATTAGACCCTTGAAAAACACTGTCTTGAAATGATTGATTAAACATTACTTGGATGTGATATGTACAAGATTTCTGAATATAGCACACAATTTAGAATTAAATTTGAGACCTTAACTGTGATCCCAGTTATTATTTTGTTAATCATTTCTAAATACAATGAACGCTTTGCTTAAAATTACAAATATAAACTAGGGACTGATTACTGCTGAAATGTGGCAAATTTCTTTCATCTACCATTCTGCAAATCATTTATAGCAATCTGCAGTCATTACAAGCTAAATATAATCTTCTTAGTGTCCTATCTATCTTTCTAGTCAGTAGGGCCACTAACATGATCCATGGCAGAGAAAATAGGATGTGAAGTGCTGCCGTCTTCTTTAAGGAAAATTTATTTGTGTAAGCCATACTTCTATAAAAGGCGTATTTAAACCCACCTCCACAGCCAACCTTACAAGATAAATTTCTTCTCAAAGAAACAGACGCTTCTTAAGAATACTAAAATATTATCATAGTTCAGAATGCGTCAGTATAAACACACTAGGCTGAGAACATGAAAGGATGATGTGCTTCATTCCTTAGTCCTACCTATTAATTCTATTCAATATCAACGTAATTCCATGGGGGACATCTCTAGGTATGATGCAGTAGTCTTGCCTAATGGCAAATATAGATGTTAACATATAAACCAGTTCTATTTGAACCATACAATGCAACACATTCTTAACTATTTCACTAGCATTTAATTTAAACAGTGAAAGTGCATTGTCTGTTTTTTGTTCAATTGTCCTAGACCCAGATTGTGAAAGGGACTTAAGTAAAGGAGGCAGAAGAGCGCAGAAGCCTCCCTATACCTTTCCAAGGCCTTGTTTTGAAGGATGCAGGGACCGCTCCATTGGAGTTCTTCTGGGATACACAGTGCTCCAAAGAGGGAAGCGCGGGATGAGCAGGAGGCAAAGCTATTTTCCCTCCTGCCAATCAACTGGGAGCTTGGGGTCCATCTACCTCTGCAGTCTCCTGGTGTGCTGGGCCCCTCAGGAGAGAATGTGCATGTTAAGGAATGAGCTCCCCAAGGTGGGGGTGGCTCTGTACTGCCCATGACCAAATCCAAAGTTTGTACCCTGAGATATTGTTGTTTGGAAAGTGAAAATTCTGAGACCCCACCAGAGGAGCAAGATTTAAAAACATGAATAAATCGCCTACCTCTGAAAATGTGACCAAAGCCCAATCTTTCCACTCCAAGGTCTGTTCCCATTCTTCTCTCTTCCTTTAAACAAACTAAAATAATGTAGGTTTCAGAGTACAAAATAATGTATTTTGCTTTTTTGAAAACTAGCAGAACTCCATGAGATTTTCACTTTATTATGAAACTGGGGAAAAAGTAAATTCCAACATTTTGACTTGTCTGTACAAGAAGGGTTCTGTGCAATTCTCCTCTGGGTGCTACAGTTTAATGATAAAATTGCTACAGTTACACAGATTAACTTTCCCGGATTCTGCACAGACACCATATGCACCCTGTTGAGGTAGCAAGAAGTGTGAGTCATTACAGAATTTGACCACAGAATGTGACCCGCTGAGTGGTCTCCAACTTTGCATGTAGGAAGCAGAGGGTTAAAATCCTGTCCTTTACACCCCAGGTGCACCTGGAACAGGAACTAACCCTCTGGGTTGATGTAACCACCTGATACACTGGCTGCTAGCAAACAAATAGAAAGGCCTAATTGGTTAGCAGAAAACCTGTATAGGAATGCTGATGAGTTTACCAGGCAGGAAACAGCTGGTCAGCAGGCAGTACTGTAAAAAGCAGAAGGGCAAGTTCTTCAGAGAATTAGGTTTAGAAGAGAATAGAGGTAGGTTGTCCACCATAGGCTAAGTTAGGAGCAGCCTTTGTTCCTTTTATGTTCAGTTATTGTATGAACCATCTCTCTTCCTTATCAAAACCCAGCTATCTAGATTCTTTTTAGTCTAGGTCTTCTGCTCCTGTCAACCTATCACACAGAGCATAACTCTGCCTTTGGCTAAGAGGATTTTTTTTAAAAGCTCAGCAAGATGTGGTGGGGCAAGCTAATGCAGGGTTTAAATGGTAGCAGAGGAATTGCTTTGATCACAAATGAAAATGCATCGTGTTGTAGGCTTATCTTCCTCAAACACTAGTTCACGTCACAAATCCACCACAAAATGTGGCATTTAGTAGGAGCACAATTTAGTAGGAGCACAACCAGGTGCTGTGTGGAGCTTAGGGTTGAGGTGCATTGCTAGAGCTGTGTGTGAATGCTTGCCGGACAAGTTCAACAACAGAAATCCCTCACTTCCACAAGTACGTATTTTACAACACTATTTTTATTATGATAAACACCAGCAGCTATTGATGAGAATTAAGGATACATGTAACGTAAACACATTAGTTCTTAATCTAATAGCTACAGCAGGAAAGATCTTGTACATTAATCCATAGGATATTTGATATTTCATAGATTAATAGATTTTAAAGCCAAATTATGGAGTCTGATCTTCTTTACCTTTTATTTCCCCATGGGTCAGTAATATCTCTTTGAAAATCATATTAAGGGTATTTCTAGATGTTCACACACTGCACTGAAAATGGTGACTTAGTGGTGCAGTTACATGATTTCTAGAAGAACTGCCTTCAGAAGCTATTCCAACACTTATAAATCTGGAATCCTTTATACTGGGCCCATGGGGCAGCATTTGAATAGTTCTAGTCACTGAAGAACACAATCCAGAAGCCCAACCAAAAATGAATTTCTTAATTCCAGAAAAAACTAGAACAGGAACACATATTTTAAAACCTTGGCATGAAAGTAGAGATTTTAGCTTGGTGATATTTCTAAAATGATAAAGCACAGATTTAATAACTGCACTAATGTAGCCATAAAACATTAAATTATAATCCATAATTAGCTCATGGATTTTACTAATGGACATGTATTAGAGCTGAATATCTTTTTAAGGGCAAGTGCTTGAATCAGGTGTTATGGGACAGTTCTGATAGATCAGCAAATAACAGCTGTGATTTATGAGTTCTCTGTTTTAGTCCAAATAAGTAATTGTCCTTTGTGATTTAATCTTGGATATGAAACACTTCAGGAGCAGAATGTGTGGATAAATCTAAAAAAACCCTAGATCATGGTTTGCAGAGCTGTGTATCTTGATGCTTTAACAATAAAAAATCTCAGTATTAACTAATGCACATTGAACCAAAAGAACATGGCTCCCAAATGTGAACCAGCTGAGTGAATCTAGGGAAAAAGTATTTACCCAGGCTACAATAGCTTCCTGGTCCATTCCTGGGGTTCTGAGATTCTACAGCACTACAAATAAATAGTTTAACTGAACTAACAGGTCAAATTCTGCTAAAGCAATTGAACTAGCAGAGGTCATGAACTAGAATGAATTGAAAATGCTACTTAATAGCTAGTCAAGAAGTTACCAGGATCAGTAATTTCCAAATCAGTGTGTCAGCTGTGTAATTCCAATAGGTTTGAAGTGTAGTAACAGTTTACACTGAACATATTGTGTGCTGAAAGGCCAAGCAAACTTTTTTCAAATAACTGTTGTCAGGAATTTGTTCATTTCATCATATTCCTTATAATAGGGGCGGGCAAACTTTTTGGCCCGAGGGCCACATCGGGGTTGTGAAACTGTTTGGAGGGCTGGGTAGGAAATGCTGTGCCTGCCCAAACAGCCTGGCCCCTGCCCTCTGACTGCCCCCCTCAGAGCTCCCGACCCATCCAACCCCCCCTGCTCCTTGTCCGCTGACCAACCCCTCCCGGGACCCCTCCACCCCAACCGCCCCCCTGGAAACTTACCCTCTATCCAACCCCCCCGTTCCTCATCCCCTGACTGCCTCCCGACCCCTATCCACACCCCCAACCGCTGACAGGCCCCCCCAGTACCCCACCCCTTAACCAACCCCCCCCCCCCCCGCTCCCTGTCCCATGACTGCCCTGACCCCTATCCACACTCCCGCCCCCTGACAGCCCCCCTGGGACTCCCACGCCTATCCAACCCCCCCTTCTCCCATCCCCTGACTGCCCCTCCAGAACCTCTGCCCCATCCAACCACTCCCTGTCCCCTGACTGCCCCCGAGACCTCCTGCCCCTTATCTAACCCTCTCCACCCCCTTACCATGCTGCTCAGAGCAGCAGGAGCTTGCAGCCCAGCCAGAGCCAGCCACACCGCCACGCTGCCTGGCAGGAGCGATGGGCCAGACCGCTGGCTGCGCAGCACGGTGAGCTGAGGCTGTGGGGGAGCAGGAACAGCGGGGGAGGGGCTGCGGGTAGCCTTCCCGGGCGGGAGTTCAGGGGCCAGGCAGGACAGTCCCGCGGGCCGTAGTTTGCCCACATCTGCCTTATAAGATCTTTCCAACTGTATGAAACAAATACTCCTGACAAGTCATATATGACCTGACAAAGCAGAAAAGTTTCACATTCACGTCTCCATGGGTATGCGTACTCTGGTCCAAATGTTGATTATATGTCTTTGGTAGCAATTTTCCAGTGTGATAGCTCACTATATCAGAGACAGAACCAATACAGCAGCACCCATTACAGGAATACACAGTATCATAATGCAGTGGTTACACAAATAGCTTGGTTACCTGCCTAAGTCTCTTTGAATTTTTTCACTAAACATTTGTACCATTATAGATGTGTCCATCACTGATTTTTTTCCTCCCATAATTAATGCGGCAGTAAAAACATACAGCATTAGGCTAATTTTTTTTAAAGGTTGAAGTAAAATGTTACTCTCCTGCAGGAAATCTGGTAAATAACTTAAAGCAGAAAACATCTGGAATGCTTTGGAACACCTTTTATGGAGCAAATCCTGCTATTTTTTGAGAGCATGTACAATATTGTGGGTAGGATGGAGGAGGGTAAGATGTTAAGAAACCACCCGTAGAAATCTACACAACCCCCACCCACTTAACCCACATCATTCCCAAACTGTCTAGCACTGCACTGGGGCCCCAGATGACCAGGCTTTGGTATGTTAATGAAGGATGGGAGAAAAGTGGACATATGTTTGTGCTTCCTTTTATGCAAAAAAAAAATTTGCATGTCAGCTTTGGAAGACACAGCTCCTTTTCCTGGCTCATCGCTTTGAACACATCCCCTCTCTCTTTGTCTTTCTCTCCATTAGTTCCTCCATCTCCAGCAACCCAAACACAAATGACTTGTCTTTTAAAACCCTTCCTGGCCTATCTTTGCCCTCCCTATCACCTCTGACACGCCACCAAGTTGACAACAACTGACACAGCTCTGCCAATAGTAGCCAGACTTCATGGACCTATTTTTCCCCCCTCATTCCACCCTCCCTATACATGGGAGGACTCCCTGTAGACATCTGCGAAGCCACCTCAGTGGCCTCCTTCACTCCCTCCTTAAGCTGTCATGTGCCACGATGTTTATTTTTTTTAAAAAAGGGAATGATTAGGCAGCTGCTGTGTTGTGCGTGTCATACTGACTAGTATCATCATCCCATTGTTTCCTTACACATTCCATTTGTTTGCTGCATTCACCTGGCTGTGTGTCGGCTTAGACTGGAATTTCGCCAGGCAGGGACCATCTCTATGTCGCATGCTTATACAGCACCTACCACAAGGGGACCCTTCTCCATGACCGGGAACTCTAGATGCTACTGCAATACAGTAATAAATAATAATAGACTTTGATTTGACGTGTGTGTGTATTCCAAATATTCTACTGGTTTGTGCCAAAAAGTGCAACATTTGATTGTTTGCTGTTTCTGTTTACTCAGTTATTCATTATCTGCACTAAGAGTCATGGTATTGCTTCAGCTCCCTGACTGGTTAATGGAATAGGAGGAGGGTTTAAATAAATAAGTCACCCGGTCTGAAAACATTTGTACAAATGTGCATTCACACTGCTGGGCCAAATGTGCAACATTTGTGGGATGAACACCTGTTCAAATTAGTATGAGCAAGGCCTTTTCTTTCTGCAAAAATTATTGCAAACAGAAAAAAATACTCCTATAACTTTTCAGAACAAATAAAAGGGGGTTGCAAACACCATCAGGGTGAATGTTCATGAATACTTTTTTCAGTAATCATTAGACTAGTAACAAGTAAGATTTCCTTGCTCATATAGGTCCACATCCCAGAGTCCCTACTAAAGTTCTTATTGAGTGATTTTCCCACATAGTATTTACCAGCAGTGTTGCTAAAATGGTCTCTTTAAAAGACAGTGACTTTTATTTTGTTAAAACAAGTAAACTCTTCAAACAAGTTCTTTTCCTTGCATGGCTCCAAAGTAGTTTTGGGTTATGTGCCCCATAAGTGTATAATGAGTGACAGAGAAATTGAACATAATGTTTACTTCTGTAATTTATGCCATAATTTACATGAATTTGTCATTTTCTGAGCATAAAGGATGTGTAGAAAAGTTTTGTGCTTCTGTATCTGTCCTTTAGTCAGTAATTAAGTGTGCACTGATACAGATGTGTTGTAGACAGATATTATCTAAGTCCTGACAAAGAACCAAAGTTATTCATGTCATTTATCATCATGGCCAACTTGAATACTAACTAGAACATCGTTGATTAGAATTGTCAAAAGGCACTTCCATTGCTGTCCTATAAGGGAACATTTTTTTCTGACAGATGCTGCCTTTTATATTAACTACAAAGAATTTCTAGTGCTTCATTCTTTTGCATTTGCCCTGGCCCTGAAGAAACATAACATAGTAAATGTCTTTCCCCCACCCCTCTTCCCAGGTTTTGATTAAAGGTCTTTCATGAATATGTTAACACTTTTATCTTGATAGTATCCTTTTTAAATCAGTCAAATTTTGAAAAAAAAATATCTACAAGTCTTTTTTACCCACTTTGTGGGAAAATTAGGAATAGAAGACCTAATTCTGTTCATGGCTAAACTGGATTCCCACTGTTGTAACTCCATTGATTTCAAAGGAGTAACTTCTGACTTGCACTTGTGTAACCAAGAGTAGAATCAGATCAAAGGTGTAATTACAGTTTGTTCTGATACAGCTAAAAGCCTAATTCTGCTCTTGGATATGTGTATGTGTGTGAGTTCCCACTGAAGTCATATGTAGCATGAATATCCTAGGGGAGAATTTGACTTTGAACCATAGAAATAAGTCAAACCACCAGATCACTTGGCTCTTTTATATAAGAATTTTATCACACCCAAGGATTTGTGGCTTGTCATATGGGAGTAATGTGATTTGCATCTTCTCTAAAAGATAAGCATTTATAAACTTGGAAAGAATCTAAGCAAACATAACAAATTACACATAAACTTCTCATAACACACAAACTTCTCAGAATGTAGTAATCATTTTCTACCTAACTTTAACTATACTTGAAACCTTTGAATATATATAATATGGTAAAACACAAATCAATTTGTATTACACAGCTTACAAACAAATTTTGTTTATAAATCCAATTAGTTTTAAATCGTATTCTGACTTATTCTTATTTTATCTACAGAGAAATTGAAAAAAGGTAAATTAGAATAAGATAAAGAACAGAAACAAAACTTCAGAGGAGGGGGAAAGAGAAGACGGGGGAAGGAAGTAGGTGGAAAAGAGGTGAGGGACAGGCATTTAATAGGATCATTCAAGTACTTTCAGGAAAGCCTCCCATATCTCTGAATTGTTCTTGGGGATTTGGTGTGGTATACAATTCTTTCCATGGTAGCCAGGTTTAGGATGTTTTTGCTCAAATCTACAACTGCTGATCACTTTTTGGATTTCCATTTTTGTAGCTTTGGTGTTTTTAGCAATTATAGTACTTTGCTGAGCCAATTTTTTAATTTATTGACCTTGTTTAAAGTTATAGGGTTAGCTTGTAACACAATTTTATTTGATAGAAAAAAAAATAACTGCAATTAAACTTTTTTCAAAACATACAGGTGAAGGAGCATTCCCAGAGCACCTGGGTTAAATTAGCGCCTGCTCAATCACAAAGTCAACATTTGTCTGATTTAGCAGCACATGGTTTGAACCATTGGTGAGGGATCCAATGCATTCTGCATATGATTTTCTCCTGGATTAATCTTAACTGGAGGTCCAAGGAGCAGTTCAGAGCACTGGCAAAAAAAAATTCCCATTGGTAGCAGAGAATAATTGGCCTAGTTCCTCTTCCTGTTTCTCTTTTAGGGAATCTGTGTTTAATTCAAATTTTCTGGCCAACTAGGCGTATGGTGTTGCTATAGTAATCTGGGTAACATTTGAAGAAATGAAAGCAGTTCAACGGGTCTGGAGCAGTGCATGAATGGGGGCCAAACTAATGGGAGATGGCATGTTTAAATGGGATAGATTGCCACTCTTTTTTTATTAGACATAATACACCAAGTATTTCTGGCTGTCACAATAATTGGTAATGGCTCTTTAGGGGGATTGGTAGTAGTCTGAGTGCAGCACATTAGGAAGGGGTAAAGGAGCAATCAATTCTGCTTCTAGCTGGAGCTAAACCAAGGCTCTACAGCCTTGTCTAAACCAAGTCTCCAGTGTTTCTATCCTGATTCACTATCCTGGGGGGGAAATATCGTCCGTATGTTTGAAGAACGCTTGGAGAATGATCTAGCATGTGTTCAATTAGCTCCTGCAGCTCTTCATCAATTTCCAAAGTCCTGCTTTTAATCTATGGTGAAAACTACATTGTTAGTGTAGTGTATTTTGTTGATGTATTAGATTTTCATAAATTAGACGTAAAGTTGTTGTATAGATTTGGAAAATGCGATTAAATGTGAATCTTCCTAATTGCTCTATATTTTGAATAAATGAAGTTTCTTGTGGAGAAGTGTCAAGACTTAAAGAAGTGATACTGAGTAGCATATTCCTTCACCCCAGCTGGCAGTAGAATCATTTTAATTGTATGAAAGGAGTTCTGCTGCTCTCTGCCAGCCTTGCCGCTAACTCTTGAAGACGTGTGCTGTATTGCATGTTGCACAACCTTCACCCTGAAGAAGCACTTGCTATGGTAATGAAGCCAAGCAAAGCAAGGCATGAAACGTGGAGGGATATGCAAGAGCCTCCAAAAATGCACCCACCGTACTTTTGAGAACATACATTTGTACATATCACCAAAACTGCTGTTGCATAGGGGAAATGTGTATTCAGATTTCTGATGGAATTCACAGTAATATCTTTCTACTGCATAAAAACTGTTTTCACAATCTCATGGATGCACACACTTTTGGGAGGCTCATTCATTGCCACCTCCTTTAAAAACGGGGCTCTAAACCATAGTGAGATATCGCACACTCATGCCTGAGAAGGAGACACATCTGAGTTATGTGCACACCCTCAAGATTCGGAGACCACCCATTCTCAGAGACTCTGCACTGACAAAATATGCTGTACTAAACCAGCATTTTATTTTAGTGAAGAAATTGAGGTTTCTTGGAGAGGGACTTGAAAACAAGTGGTAATGCTGAATTCTTTCTTCTGTTCATGTTATAGATCCTGTATGCAGTACTGGAGTTAGAGCCAATGCATAGAAAATAACTACAAGTATGTAAATACTTAACTAGAAATAAATTAATCATTACACTTTAATATATTCAGATGTAATGGGAGTTACACATGTTAATCCCTGCCCAGTGACAGGAAAATATACGCTACAGCATTTAAATTTTGTCGGATACATTAATTGAACACTTGATACTAATGAAAATATTTAACTAATTATTCATAGGATGTGGAAAAAGCTAATGTACTCAATGCTTTTTTTGCCTCTGTCTTCACTAACAAGGTCAGCTCCCAGACTGCTGCGCTGGGCATCACAACAAGGGGAATAGATGGCCAGCCCTCTGTGGAGAAAGAGGTGGTTAGGGACTATTTAGAAAAGCTGGATGTGCACAAGTCCATGGGGCCGGACGAGTTGCATCCGAGAGTGCTAAAGGAATTGGCGGCTGTGATTGCAGAGCCATTGGCCATTATCTTTGAAAACTCGTGGCGAATGGGGGAAGTCCTGGATGACTGGAAAAAGGCGAATGTAGTGCCAATCTTTAAAAAGGGGAAGAAGGAGGATCCTGGGAACTACAGGCCAGTCAGCCTCACTTCAGTCCCCGGAAAAATCATGGAGCAGGTCCTCAAAGAATCAATCCTGAAGCACTTACATGAGAGGAAAGTGATCAGGAACAGTCAGCATGGATTCACCAAGGGAAGGTCATGCCTGACTAATCTAATCGCCTTCTATGATGAGATTACTGGTTCTGTGGATGAAGGGAAAGAAGTGGATATATTGTTTCTTGACTTTAGCAAAGCTTTTGACACGGTCTCCCACAGTATTCTTGTCAGCAAGTTAAAGAAGTACGGGCTGGATGAATGCACTATAAGGTGGGTAGAAAGTTGGCTAGATTGTCGGGCTCAACGGGTAGTGATCAATGGCTCCATGTCTAGTTGGCAGCTGGTGTCAAGTGGAGTCGGTCCTGTGGCCGGTTTTGTACAATATCTTCATAAATGATCTGGAGGATGGTGTGGATTGCACTCTCAGCAAATTTGCAGATGATACTAAACTGGGAGGAGTGGCAGATACGCTGGAGGGCAGGGATAGGATACAGAGGGACCTAGACAAATTGGAGGATTGGGCCAAAAGAAATCTGATGAGGTTCAATAAGGATAAGTGCAGGGTCCTGCACTTAGGATGGAAGAACCCAATGCACAGCTACAGACTAGGGACCGAATGGGTAGGCAGCAGTTCTGCGGAAAAGGACCTAGGGGTGACAGTGGATGAGAAGCTGGATATGAGTCAACAGTGTGCCCTTGTTGCCAAGAAGGCCAATGGCATTTTGGGATGTATAAGTAGGGGCATAGCGAGCGGATCGAGGGACGTGATTGTCCCCCTCTATTCGACATTGGTGAGGCCTCATCTGGAGTACTGTGTCCAGTTTTGGGCCCCACACTACAAGAAGGATGTGGATAAATTGGAAAGAGTCCAGCGAAGGGCAACAAAAATGATTAGCGGTCTGGAACACATGACTTATGAGGAGAGGCTGAGGGAACTGGGATTGTTTAGTCTGCAGAAGAGAAGAATGAGGGGGGATTTGATAGCTGCTTTCAACTACCTGAGAGGTGGTTCCAGAGAGGATGGTTCTAGACTATTCTCAGTGGTAGAAGAGGACAGGACAAGGAGTAATGGTCTCAAGTTGCAGTGGGGGAGCTTTTGGTTGGATATTAGGAAAAACTTTTTCACTAGGAGGGTAGTGAAACACTGGAATGCATTGCCTAGGGAGATGGTAGAATCTCCTTCCTTAGAAGTTTTTAAGGTCAGGCTTGACAAAGCCCTGGCTGGGATGATTTAATTGGGGATTGGTCCTGCTTTTGAGCAGGGGGTTGGACTAGATGACCTCCTGAGGTCCCTTCCAACCCTGATATTCTATGATTCTATGACCTCACTGTATTCTAAATAATGCTCTATTGAATGCACTTCATTGTAGCATTATCTATTTTGTAATGCTGTCTATTTACACTGTAGCACCATCATTCAGTACTAGAACCATGGGGCTGCCAGGTATGCGCTTCGGTCATCAGTGATAAGCAGCAGGTATCACATTGACCAGGCCCCTACCTCCACAGCCGAGCACGAGTCTCCTCTGCACTATCAAGGGTGGTGCTAGAGTTACAGCCCCTCCTTGCCCTTCCGTATTAATTCCATTGGAACTGCTTAAATGGTTGTGGTATCACCTCTTAAAGGAGGAACACAGACGCCTGAATCCCAGCATTCAGGCCCTCACCAGTAGAAAGCTTCATGGTTTTCCTTTTAAGATATACTTTTGGTATTTTTCATCCCAAGTGTTTTCAGTGTTCATCTCAAGTATGTAAAAGAAGTGGTTGGGTAGCAATGTCTGACTTGATTTTTTGTGGACCATAGGATGTGCTGGATGGTGCCTTTGGGAGGTTGTAACAGGGTGGCTTGCCCCTTAAGGACTGGAGGCTGCAGGACCCCCAACCCTGATTACTAAGGAGCAGGTGATTTCCCCGTAAGGAGCAGTAGCAGGCTGCAAAGAAGGGGGGATGCTCAGGGAGATCAAATGCTTGGGACTGAGACTCCAGGCAGACAGGGTCTTGGAATAGCCCTCCCTTGGGATCATTAAGTAGCATCGTTTTTTGGTGTCACTTGCATTCCGTTTGAGTGGATTAGATGTACTGTGCAAACTGTCAAATTCCTGCTGTGCACTTGAATGCCATGTGTTGTCTGGAGCCCAATTACCCAAAGTGACAAAACATGTCACCCAGGAAATGTGATGGGACGTCTCTGTAGTATCCATTGCCTATGATTACCCTAGGTTGACAACTACCTAAATTATTAACATACTATATCTGTGCAGAAACGAACATAGATATAAATATTTAATCTCAAGTAAAGCATTCACTTCTGTTGTCTAAGTATATAAATCAGGGTATCAAATATACCAAATTCAGTTTAGAAATAAAGGAATATAACTATGCAAATTTTACTCATCATAAAGGACCTGCTGAAAATGACTTAAAAGCCTTTTCCTCCAAAATAACAGTTTAACCTGTAAGCCTTCTTGTGAGTCAAAAGTGACTTTGTCCATGCATCAATGGTGAGCCCCTGGCGTAATTTACCTTTCAGGCTCAGTTGTATGATTTCTGATTAGAACTGAACAAATTCTACAAAAATGTTTCACTAATTCATTTTTCCTCCACTTGATTGTCAGGAATTTCACACTTTGCTCCTCTTTTCTTCCCCTCCTCCCCCAATATAATTGTCTGCTGTTCATTTTCTGAGTTCTTTTTAGTTACTCTTTTTATTTTTATTTATTGGGAGATGAGAGAGAGAATACAGACTTTTCATTGTTCCGCTCATTCCGTCTTTGTTTTCACTCCAAGTATTTGCATATGAAACCTGAGCTTTTCAAAAGTATTTACAAATCTGATCCATGAATAGTATATACCCAGTTGTACCAACTTGGTTTAATGTGTGTTGGGTCATATTGAAGGCCATGGGGTTTCATAGATTTAAATGAGGGAAGAATCTGATCCATTGTTAAGATGACACTATTTTTACTCAGTTATGTGGTTACATGAAATATTGCAATAATGCCAATGAGTAAAAATCAGATCTCCTAAGTAGTGTCTTATGATGTTTAAAATTCAAACTACCTAAGGTCCCCACCTTTTAAATCATTAAGGGGGGAGGAAAATCAAGCACAGTTACTTCACTTATTCTGGGCTGCTATCGGGAGGACAGAAAAATAAAAATAACGCAGGGGTAGCCCAAACATTAATGATTTAAACTCCAAGCCCTGTGATATAGGAAAGTGTTGTTATTCCCACTTTATAGATAAGGACATTGAGGAACAGAGAGTTTATGAGAAATGACCCAAAATCACTTAACAGGTCACTGGCAGAAGTAGGAATAGAATCTAGGACTCCCAAGTCTTAATATCTGTACCATGTCTGTACCTCTCAAATGTCAGATTCATCCACACCTGTTTTGGGGAAGTAATTGTATTATATGTATAGTAATATAAAAATTCTAATTTAAAAAAAATATTAAGGTTGCAAAATCAAGCACTCAAAACCTGGGAAATGCCAGAATTGAGGTTGTAACTTTAATTCAGCCCCCTTGCACATATGCATTGGATTTAATTACAGGGTCACACTCCATTTGTCCAGTCCTATTTCACATACTCTTGTTTTTATTTTTGCTCCTGTCCCAGCTGCCGGACTCTACTGGGCATGTGTGAACTGGGATTTTTTGGAAGCAAAGAACTTGACCAGATTTAGGAGAATTTTCATGAGGATGGCAAAAGGCACTTCCCTGCACCAGGGCAATTTCTCTGCTAAATTTCAAGTCTCTGCTCAAAAGCTTGGAGAAATTAGAGCTTCTCAACAAAATGGTTTATGAATTTTTTAACAGGCAAAACAAAAGGTTTGTTCTAGAGTTGCCAGGAGTCTGGTTTTTTACTAGAATGCCTGGTCGAAAGGGACCCTGGCAGCTCCAGTCAGCACAGTTGACCGGGCCACTAAAACTCCAGTTGGCTGTAGCTGGGCAGGCAGGCTCCATGCCTGGCTCTGCGTGGCTCCCGGGAAGTGGCCAACATGTCTCTGTGGCTCCTAGGTGGAGGGAAGGAGGCCAGGGGGGCTCTGCGCCCTGCCCCTGCCCACAGGAGCCTTCCTGAGTGCCAGCTCTGCAGCTCCCATTGGCCAGGAACCACAGCTAATGGGAGCTGTGGGGGTGATGCTTGCGGGTGGAGGCAGCATGCCGAGCCCCCTTGCCATAGCTCTGCCTAGGAGCCAGCACAACATGCTGCCACTCCCCGGGAGTCGGACTTCCTCTGTCCCCAGGAAATGCTGGGGACACTGGAGGTCAGCGCCTCCTAGAACCTGCACCCCGCACCCCCTCCTCCACCCCAAATTCGCATCTCTGCCCCCCCCCAGCTGGAGCCCTCACCCCCACCCCAATCCCCTCTCCCTGCCTGGAGTCCCCTTGCACATTCCGAACCCCTCAGTCCCCGCCCAGAGCCCCCTCCTGCACCTCGAACCCCTCATCCTCTCCCATACCCCAACCCCCTGCTACAGCCCCGAGCCCCCTCCTGCACCCTGAACCCCTCATTTCTGGTCCCTGGAGCCGGCACCTCCAGCCCAGAGCCGTACCCACTCTCCCACACTCCAACCCCCTGCCCCAGCCCGGAGCTTGAGTTTCAACCTGAATAGTTAGTTTTGCAACGTTATAAGCAACCCAAAACAGGATCAGATGATGGAAAGTGTTCGGCAATCTTAAGAATAGGTGCTACTGCCACCCCCACCTGTAGTTAGTATGAAATATATTTCTGCTCTGCAAACAAAAGATCTAGTTATATAAAATATTTACACATATGTTTTCAGCAACCACACAGCTCTAAGGTCGAGTGCGATTTAATCTTTCAAATACACCATCTCTGGATGACAGTCACAAACTTCAGATGCCAACCTGTGGGAGGTACTTTCCTAACAAAGGCATCTGGCTCATTTGCAGATTCCTCAGGCAGTTATGTTGGCAGCTTGGATTTGCCTCCAGGTTATTAATGTGGCTAGGTTGCTAATAGGCTTTCTGGACTGTCTTATTCTCCTGGCACCATTTTTAACACGTTTTGGACTCTGAAGAACCTGTGCATTTTAATTTTGTTTGTGTATGAGGTCTTGCATAAATTCCCCGATGAGACTTCTACACCAATCTTCTTCTGGATTTAAAAGCACTATTTCCTTTTGTTTCTGCGATATCTTTTCAGACTACTAATATGTGGTCAGATACTCCTCTTAAAGTCCCCCATGTTCAAAGTCATTGCATTTATCTTTGACCCCAAAGAAACAAGCATAGACAGAGCTCTTAATTTCAAATGGTACATTTTTATACGAGTCATCCACTACTCAAAAAGGTCCTAAAGATGTAAATACCATACAATAGTATATGAAAATATATTTAGTATCTTTTTCCTTTACCCCCTTTTATACTCTTTCCTTTATTGTTTAGCTCTCTGAGTTGTCAACAGCCCAGTTCTCTACTTTATAGTTGGGGAGCTCAGTTTTTAAGCTTCTATGTACAAATCATGTTCTGTAGCTATTTTACTTGTCATTTAAAGAGCAGATTCTACACAGGAATTCTGAGGAAATATTATAGATTTCCCAGGTGTTCAGGTGCTTCAAGATCTTTCCTCTAAGTCCTCCTCATTTTTATCCTCCTCCCCATCCCCATAATGGCAACTTTACTATTTGCTGAGAAGGATGATACGGGATTCCTTCTACAGCCTCCTTGAATCAACCAGCAAGATCAGCTGAAGTCTATCCCAAAGCATTCAATGGGCTGCCTTTGCAGGGCTCTCAGCCCTTCCCTTCCCAGACATCAAAAGGCCAGGCATGAAACTGAAACTCAGATCTGGTGCATGGCATGTGCAGTCATTCCTCCAACCAGCCAGAACACCCATTTCTGAGCAAAATGAAATAGTTGGTGAGAGACAATAGAGAGAAAATAGATCATCTTAAATAAATTAAGGGTTCAGCAGACTAAATATCTCTAAACATATTATTCTGCATATTAAGGGCCAAACTCTGGTCCGTCCCCCCACCATTAATCTTTAAAATAAGTGAATTGAAGCCAGGATTCACTCTGTTGTGACTATCAGAACCAGGGCCAGAGTATTTGAAAAGAAATCTGAGTGGTGAATAGTTTTGTTTGCTGAGAGATAATGAAATTCTTCCCTAAATATTTTCCAAACGCAGTCCAAACGCTAGACTCAGCATCCTTGAATGTCAATATTTTTATTTTAATTTAATTTAATTTAATTTAATTTTTTATTAATACTGTAGCTTTAGGGACATCTTCTGCATTCTACTTCTCTGTTGCCCTGGTGAAATACAAAGGAATAACTTGTGACACTTCTGAGGTGCTATATGCCCCTGCAATTTATTCTATATTTACTCACATCCATAATGTATTCATCCAAAGATGCACTAGGTAACTTCTTGCCTCTTTTTCTTTCAACAGGTAACCTTTATAAACTGTATATCATCAATGCACTATATTACCTTGTTTTTGTTGACTAATGATTGCACATCTTAAATCCTGTTATTTTATGAAGATCTGTGGTTCTAGATTTATTATTGGGCTGCTTTCCTCAGCTTTTCCTTTGTGAGTTCTTTAATGACTGTGCCATGGGAAGTTTAAGACCTGGCTATTATGTAATGGTTTTGGAGCACTTTCAAGGGATTCATGGTGTAGAGAGCAGTGCCAACCAATATCCCTTGTGGTTTAGGATAATGCTGTTACTGGTTATGATGCTTTACTTTAACACATTTTGATGGTCTGTGCAGGTTTTACAAGAAATTCCGAGGGTTTAAAAATGCTAATCAAATATTAATGAAAAATCCTCACAATACTTTGGACAGATAAGGCAGAGCAAAGTGAAGGCTCTCTGGAAATGTTCCAGTTTAACAGAAGTATGATTTTCTTTTTGACTGATATTGTTACATCTGAGTGATGCCAAACGTTAGACAGACAGGGCAGCAGAGCAATAACATCAGCAGTTCCAAGGCATTATGGCAGTAGCGACGTTGCTTCAGAATTCTAGGATGGCACCAAATCTGCAGCAGCTTTGATATTCTGTTTTTGGAACATTATTCTCATGAAAACAGCATTATTGTAACTTGACAGAAGAACTGGGCCCTAAAATTGTTTCCATTGTGTTGATCTCAGGTCCGTGTGTTGCACAACTTGCGTCATCAACAGGGAGACTTCAAATACAAAAGCACGGGCCTGTACCATTTGAGTTAAAGAAGCACCTCAGTTAGCTAGCAGCAGTAGTAGACTCTTCCTCTGTAAGTGGACCAACCACTAGAGGGGGACTTGACAGACACTGCCTGAGTGTTATACTTGCATTGTCACAGCCCTCCATTTCATTACAATGAAGCTGCTTAGTAGGACGTCCTCCAGCTGAGTCTTGCATGTCCGTGGAAAAGCTGTAAAACCAGCTCTGTTCTAGTTTAATAATTTTAATTAAATTCAGTCAGCACTACTTGAAAATGCTGCTTAGGAAGGCTTGTCGGACGAGTGCCATATAAATAAAATTTAGGATTATTATTCCACAAGCAATTAATTACTTTAATGTGTGCAAGCTGTACTGTATAGTGTGTGTGTGATAATTACTTCCATGTTAAGTCATTCTGTAGTATTTCAAAACTTGATGCAAAATGGTTTCTCCCTTTCAGACATCATTGTTTCTTGGTTTAATTACAGGATGTATAGTGATCACTAATACTCATATTATTGCTAATGTGAAGAGGTGACTATTGGTTTATGATAAAGGACTTGCACATGGAGATCTATGTCTTATTATTAGCTCGGCTTTTATGTCCCTCAATTTACCCTTCTTTTCAGAGATGTTGGGAACAATGATTGAGAGGAGTTTATCCATCAGAAAGGGTCTGTTTTGAGATTTCATTTAGAACAAAATGGGGGAAGGAAGCATTTAGATAAGACTGAAACATTCCATTTCAACTTTATCAGAACAAAGCTTTTGGGGGTTGTTTTTTGTTTATTTAAGAAATGATTCTTTATTTAGATATAGTCAAAATTAGAAAGAAACATTTTGTTCTATCAAAACTGAATGTTGCAATTGACCCAAAACAAACATTTTTGAAAATTTTCCCACGAAACAATATTTTGTTTTTTGTTCTGAAACAAAAACAAATTTTTGAAATGTCAGAATTTCCCGTGGAATGGCAGCATCTCTGGCTGGAGGCTTAATTCATTAATTTTTGTGAAAGCACTTCAGGCTTCTCAGATGGAAGGAGCTGAGTAAATGTAAAAAAAATTTTTGAGTTGTTTTTTGTCTGTCTGGTCACCAGAATATTCCAGTTGTCTGAATCCACCCAAATGCAAGCAGGGATAACACATCTGAGCAGAATCCAGTGCTCAGGCTGGTGATGATGAAGTATAACTGCACTTGAACATAGGTTTAAAAAGTAGAACTTGAAAAAGCAGTTTCCGCTTTAGACAAACTAAATGTGTGTTAAGACACATGTCCAGCAACACTTGAAAGTGCTAACTGCCAAGGTATGGTCTGCTTGCACTTCCAGATCCATTTGAAAAATGTAGTGCAAACTAAAACACATGAAAGATGATGGGTGCAAATTAACAAAATAGCACCTGCTATTTTGGGAAGTGGGGGAAAGACCCTGATGAATTTAACCTTGCTGCACATGCACGTTTGATTGTTGCAAAGTTACAGAACTCCAATAATGTAACAGTGCAAGGAGGTACACCAACAAAGGGAATGTAAGACAATTTGCTTACTCAGCACATCCCTTCACCTCCTGCTAGTCATTACAGCAGGGTATATTTTCATATCCTTGTCCATGTAAAATCTACTTTTATTCTGTGGTGTCAAAAGCAAATATATTTTTATAGAAACTCAGCCCGAATTGTAATAAGTCATCTGGATCTAGTCATTAAAGTTGCTGTAAACCCAACTTTGTTGTTTCATGCTCAGTTTCTTGTTGCAAGGAAAAGTTACTGTGGTAATTTGTTCACATGATTGCTGTGTTGAGCCATACTCTTGGGTGATATTGTACCTCAGTACATGAGTTCAGAGCTTTCCAGCTAACAGTGTCTGTTTCTATCTAAGTTATTCATATGTCCCCCGTTAAGCACCCGTTAAGTCTTTAATGTGTTTCTCCTCACAAATCCCTCTAAAGCAGAAAAATGCTATTATCCCTATTTTACAGATGGCGCACTGAGGCACAGTTCTAAGCTTAGTGCCCTGATCATTGGCCCATCATTCCCCTTTATGGTCTGTTGGGCCCATGTACACACACTTTTTGATACCGTGCTCTTAAAAATAATAAGCAGTTGAAGTAAAGGGCCCTGGCCCCAATTCCACTCCTTCCTGACCTCTGCTGGAGCAGCAAGCTGGAAATGAGCAGTGCTGGGTGCTTCCTAATGTTAGTATCTTTTCAGTGGAGTTAAGGCAGCGCAGCAAAATTCCTGACTTGTAATTGTTAGATTTATTATTTAAATACACACAATAAAGTTGACCCTGTTGGATCCTAAATCTCCAAGTGTGTTAACCTTCTGCTCATGCTAACACAGACTTTGTTGAGCCTGCTGAGGCTGGCCCCCAGTTTGATCCGGGTTGTCTGACACAGCTATGGGAAACCAATGAAAAGATGGACCCTCACCCTTACGCTCAGCTGCCTGAATATAAATTTGAGAGCCTAATTTTAGGGTTTGACATTTTTGGCTCTGGTTCCTGAAATCAAATTTAGTAAACTTTTAATTTATTGATGATATTTGGCTAGAAGGTGAGGTAATTAAGAATGTTTATCCATTCATCAGCTCCTCAAAAATTCCAGATATGGACAGGTTACAAAGCTTTGATTGTACTCAGAAGTTGACTTAAAACACTGGCATTACAAAGCTCATTTGGCTGCCTTTATTTTTCATTATTGGGAAATATGAGAATATTCTAAAACACAAATCTGTCAGGTCTTGAATTGTATGCCCACAACATAATGTTAAAGAGGATATCTCCAGGCTCATATAAATCCACCATTTAAACACTAGAGATGTCTAGAATAGCTTATCTACCGTTCTTAACTTCCAGCTTCTGACAATGCAAAAAAAAAAAAAATTTTTTTTTTACAGGTATCGATGCTGTAATTACCCACCGAAATTTGTTAAGGATCCAGTATCTGTTAGTATCATACTATATCCAGCAAAGGCTATTTCTTCAGAGAATCAGACATTTAAAACAATCATCAGCTCGACACTTCTCCTTTTCTTTGGCACCTGTTATTGTAATTATTTTGCGGGGAATTAGTGCAAACAGGGATTTAAAGTTACTCTGAAAAAAAGCCCCAGCATTATTTGATCTACAGCTCAAATACTCTGTGCTGATGGAAACAGGGAGCAAGGAACGGTTGGGGAAAAGGTGGTGTTGAAAATGAAGAGTGCTTAAGTAAAGGGAACACAATAACTTTTTCTCATTGGACCAGCAACTCCTATCCTTCCTTTACAATATGACTTGAATATGATTTAGCTATAGTGGGCTCTCCATTCTTAAAGTGGTGTTTTCCAGTTTGATGCTGAAGTACTTTCACTATGGACATATTAAAATAACATAAGGTGCTGTAGTGTGAAAGCCATATAAACAGAACAACATAGGACAAACCTGATTTTTTCTCTTGACTCTGTCCTTGTATGAGGAAGAAGAAGAGGAGAAAGGCTATTTGGTTTTGTATGCTTGTATGGTGGTCCAATAGATGGTGTATCTGGGGTCTGAATTTCATACACATAGGGTTTGATTTTGTACTCATGTGCACCACTATAAGTCTAGAATAATTTGATGGAGTTCAGTGGAACTATATCAGTGCAGAGCAGAGTCAGCTGCATTGAAGTCAGTCTGGAGGGTCTCATATTTGGCAGTGTACATTAGTAGATTTACATTGTTGATGTGTGTATGTGTTAATAAATGTCAGGCTAGGGCCAAATAATCATATGAGTTTGTTTCAGATTGCTTTCTTTCTTTCTTTGGACATGTCCACCATTAATCACATGCAGCTTCCAGTGTTACTGTCTCTCCTCTCACTATCTCCATCAGTATTCTCTCTTCTTTGCTGGACTGTTTATGATGTTAGTCCAGTGGATCAGACATCAACCTGTTTTGAAATATTTGTACCAAAGGCAGAGGCTTTATTGGCTAATTACTCAAATCACGCTATGGTAGTTCCATGTTTAATCCAGTTTGCATTTTAAAAGATGTCTTATCTAATTGCAATGATATGAATTATTGGTTTGACTTAGCTTCAGAGATTGGCTGGCCATGGATATTTTTACTAGGGTAAAAGGGTATTCTTTAAGCCCCTTATAATTAGAATGGGGCTTAAAGAAAACCCTTTTATTCCAAAATCAGTCCCACTACTATAGGTAACAGTTCTGAAGAGCCTTATTGATTCCTCAACCAAAAAGCAGTCTACAACCATATGGTCTAGTTTGAATCTGACCATGGGTACTCATTGTTCAAGATTATTCCCTTCCCAGCAATCCTGGTGATAGACAGCATTCTGAGAGAGCTACTCATAGTCCTGAAGAATACTGGGGGCTCAGATGTTGCTGTCTCTTTTCTTGCTCCCCCCAAAATTGTTAAAAGACCAAGACAAACAGGTATCATGCAGCTAATTAGAATTAAAACCTTGCAGCAGATGGTACCACAGATCAAATAGTAGTCCAAAAAGTCTGCTACCCAACTGTGGAGAAGTGAATATAACTTGATGTTTATTCCAAGCTGTAAGAGGAGGGTAATGAAAGTGTAACATCTTTGAAGCAACCATTAGCTCTGTTGTACAGGATTAATCATTAATATTTTATTATTGTATGTATTATTAATGTCAGTAGACATGGACAATTCTCTTTCAAGAGAATATTAATAGATGTCCCAAAAATCTGTTTGCTATCTGACTAGCAAATATATTTCCAGACACTTTCCTGCCAGACTGTTTTAGTGGGATTTGTTCCAGGGCTGATCTATGTTGAACACAGCTCATGCTAATCACCACAGAGGGCTGGGAAGTGGATCCTTTAGCAGGAAAATAATTGTCTTATAACTTTGCCATTTGTTCTCTCCTATCTCTGTTCCATTTCATTATTTTTCACGTTTACCTTTTGTCTATTGCAAATGTATTTTGAGAGCCCTTTGCTGTTATCTGAAATAATCTCTATCTATTTACTTGTTTGGTTTTGCACTTCTATATATCTGAACAACTTGGCTCTGCATATGGTTGCAGTGTTGAAATCCTCTTCCTTATTAGATTGCTTTAATATTTATATATTTTTTTCATTTTTGCTTTCTCTGTTGCTTATACTATTCTTTAGTGAAATTCACCCACTGCAGAAGCCCAAGGCCTGTGTAGTATTAAATCCTCAAAATAGGGCTTTTTTAGCCATCTCTCTTCACAGAAGAGAATTTCAACTTGCACTTTTACTGTGCCAAGCTAGCCTTAAACTGACATCCTTTGTCTGATTTTACTGATTTAAATTTTATCTTCAAACTTGCTAATTGTTTCTTAAATATATTCTTTTCTGGTTCCCTTAAAGTGATTTCCCACATGCTACAAAATTCCAACAGAGCTGCCTGAGGTGTTTTTGCATTCCTCAAAGTCCGATTGCCTGAAGTCAAAAACTTTTGCATGGCTTCCTGTAGTACTTACCCTCATACGTATTTGAGATCGAATGATATTATGCTTAGTGGATGATATATTCTCTTTAAGTTTAACAATATCACCTGATAACAGCCAGGTCCATGACAAGTTGTGGTTGCTGCTCCTTACTGGCTAGAAATTGTGCACACAGCTAGTTTGTGCTAAACCATCTTATTATTTTTGCCACTCCCCCCTCACCGTCCAATGCCCTGTTCACTTGTTTGTTTTAGCCACCTGGTATATCTTGTCCTTTGGCTGTTAAACTCTTGGGGCAGGGACAGTCTCTGATTATGTTTGCACAGTGCCTAGCGCAATGGGTCCCAGTGTGACTGGGGCCTCCAGGCACTACCATGCTAAACATATTAAAAACTATAGGATGTTCCTAGACACAGTTCTTTCCTCAATTTTAAAGTTAAAAAAATCATTTGCCTGTTAAAATCTGGAAACATGTTCTACAATTACAGTCAGATTGTTACTGTGGATTAGGATTTAAAACAATAGACTTTATTGCTTCTTGCAGTTCATGCTTTTATAAAACTCAGTAATCCCCATAGGAATAGGTCACACCCAGTTGTTTAATAACTGTGTAGTTTTGAAAATCATTGTCATTCTGCCTCTAAACTCTAGCCTTTCCATATGTTGCAGTGTTTTCCTCTGCAGCATCTTTCCTGTGTTAGCCTTCAGCAAATGGCAGATACTGCTAGGGGTAGTGCTGCATTTTAATTAGTTCGGTGGCCAGTGATGATTTGCTGGCTTTGCTAAATAGTCTCAAAGGGCTGGACTGCTCAGTGGGCTATATATCACAGAGATGAAAGTCTGAGGAAAAACTTGAAACCATTTTGTCTCTTGCCTTTGACTTGGGATTTTACTACCTCTCCTTGTGAATGGACTAAGCCAGGATAGAAATCTGTTCTCTCATATTCAAGTCACATTCCCCTTTTCTGTAAAAGAGACCATTGGGATATGTTGAAAAAATTATCTGGTTTAACTAGGATTAACCTGAATAAACCATTTTCCTCATTTTGATTTACCACGGAGATTTTGTCAGACTGATTATTTCCTGTAAATTATGATCAATGCTCCTGCACAGTCTTGTATTTAATTAATTAACATGGTTTGACTATAATTGCTGTCTATAACCTAGACAGTTTATCCAGCATTTAAGGCATCATGGATCTGATTCTCAAAAGGCTTTGCAAGTGCCACAAAAAAGTCCTAGGCCTATTCTTGAAAGAATTTACAGAATTTTGGCATCCTCCATAGAATTTTACAAGAATTGTGATGAACAACTGCACTGTAATTTGTTATCAATTATGGAAACAAAAAGTGGATTTCAGAGAGACATTTAAATGTGATTTTGTTTTGCTGTTTGAAACAAATATTTTTTATACATAATAATCCCTTAGCAAGCATCCCTACTCTCTGGGTGCTATTCTTTACGTGACACAAATTTTGAAGGACCATATTCCCAGGCCAAATACAAACAAAAACTGGATTTAAGGAGGATTAAGTCTATCACTCCAGCCCAAAAATCTCTTCAGAAAACTGTGCAGTTTTCTCCACCTTAACTCCACTGCCTTCCCTGTCCACCTGGGTTCAATGGAGTTGCAGAGGGATGAATTTGTTTCTGAATCTTAACTTTATCCATCCGTCACACAGGGGCTGCATGTTGGAAAATCTGTGATTTCTAATGTTTTAATTTTTTGAGAGCCTGTCATTGTGATCCGAACAGTTCATTGGTTGGAGTGAGTGATAGATATTTCCAGCCTTCACTCCAGGATAACTTACGTTTAGCTGAGGAATTTCCTTACATTTGGGGAAAAAAAAAGTTTGAGAATTGCTCAGCAGCAGGGCCTTGCAAGTCACACAGAGATGGACAACGTTTGTCCTTAAACTGTAACTTCCTCCTGCCATTCCCTATACTAGACCTCTTGTCATCTCACTCCAGGTAGCTTTCCCATTTCTGCTCCTTCCAGACTGAACCCCCGTGCCCCAATGAACCGCTGTGGTACCCTGTCACCTGCACTTGGTTACCTGCATCTGGGCTATGTCTGTGTTACAATGTGCTTCTGAGCCCACAAACACTTGACAAAAGAATACATCAAAATGGTATATGCATAGAATGTATACATCCAAATAGTGTTTGTAAATAATACAGCTGTATACTGGTAAGTGCATATGAATCATTTTGGTTAATTACTTGATAAAAACTTTTAATATCTAAATAACTTCTAGATGCACTGCCTCAAAACCGGTGAGAAGCACTTCTACTTGTTAAATAGTACAGGAGAAGAGAAGTTCAGAGTTTACACATAAGCTTGTTTCAGACAGCTGAGAAGCAAAAAAACCCCAACAAAATAAAACAGAAATCTTTGAAAATTAAACAAGAATTTTTGGAAATCTCATATCTCTACATTCCTTGGATTGATTTGCCCCAAACTTCCAGGACAGCTCTCCCTTGGGATGAGAGGTGGCATGTAAAGTTTAAGGTGCATTGGTTTCGTTTTGACCAAGTTAGGAAAAGGGTTGAAACTGTGGTTTATAATGGGAAAACTTCACACTTAATTACTGAGAAAGTAGTACCCCTGCATAATTATACAGTTGGTAATTGCCGCATCCTTTCTTGCTCAATGTCTCTAAAGGTTTCCAAGAAGCAGTTATTTGTTATAAATGACGAGTACAGGATCCTGAGATCTTCAGAAGGATTCAGTCTCTGCAAACTGACCTTATTCAGAGTTTCACCAGCCTGATGCAAAATACAAAATGGCAATACTGCAAAGGAGGAGAGAGCGAGCTACACACTCTGAATTCACTTCTTTCTGGGAACATTAGAAAGTGAAATGCAGACACTTATCTCAAAGAAAAGGGTGATTCTCCAAGCTTGCAGGGCCATAGACATGAGGGAGTGCTGCTGACCCATTCAACTTCCTTGAAATCTGATAGGAGGGGGGAAACAGCAATAAAACCTGCAGGAAAATCAGTCTGACAAGCTTATTGTCTTCTGAGTTTCTATTTACCAAGCTAGATGTTCAGAGGCAAAGACTAGCCCCTTGTGAATAAGGTCCGTGAGTCCAATCAAAATGTTCTGTACCAGTTGAACCTGGAATCAACGCCAAACTTGCATGCTTCAGTCTATGACATGTACATTTATATTACTTGAATGCTTGGGAGCATTTTACAGCATTATTCACAACAGGCCCTGGAGTCATGCTACACTGCCGTATATTCTGAAGTGTTTCCAGGGAAACATATTTTTCTAGCTGAATTACTGGGTCAGGAGAGATGGAAAATTGCTGTTTTAAACGACACAAAAATATAAAATTTAATGGTGGAAGAAATATGGCGTTTTGAAAATGTGAAAATAAACATCCTGCAAACTCTGGATATGAAGTTGTCGAGAGCAGTTTATGAAAGCAGCTTTGTCAGTGAATAAGAAGTAAAGCCTAATAATTTTTAATAAGAGTGTAAATTCCCTTGTGATATTCAGCTACTGTAAACACTTTTTTCCATATTTTTTCAAGTATTTATGTAGTGTTGTTAAATGTGATTAAAGAGAGATGATTTTATTGATAACTCTCTCCCTCTGAAGGAATTGTCAACTCACTCTCACCAGAGGCGGGGGGGGGGGGGGAGGGGGGGAATAAACTGCCATGGAAAAGCACAGAGAAGCCTTTGAGGAATGGTAGGTAATTTTTGTGAAGACCACAGATAACCCACCCAAGTCATATGCATTAGTTCATGACTGCATGGGAGGAATTCAGGGGGTACAGAGAGGGGGGGAAAGTGAAAGATAGAGAGCCAGATCCTCTGATTATGTTTGTACAGATCCTCAGCTAGTTTTAAATCAGCTTAAGTCTGTTGAAGTCAATGGACCTATGCCAATTTCCACCAGCTGGAGATCTGGGCCACACCTTCCAAAAGTACTTTATAAAACAAAGTAATTGTCATGTACTAGATGCATGTTAACAGACTCATGCGACACAGCATTCCTTTGGCTACCAGAATGTTGAAATCCCACAGGTATATGAGATGTATCAGTTTCAGAGAGAATGAAAAGTCACAAGTGCTGCTCCAGTTAGGCATAAGAAACCAAGGTGTTTAGGATGGAGGGGTTTGTTTAATTGCTGAAGTGTTGCAGATGTGCAAAACCTTAACAATGGTCCTGTGGGAGAAAGAAGAACAAGGGGGAAGAGGATGTTAAGATCTACAACGCTATGGAGGGGAAAAAAATCTCACTAACAGGAAACTCACTGAGCCCAAAGATGTGTGTGCTGAGGTGCTGCATAAGGCCTGATCCAATGCCCATTGAAGTGAATAGAAAGACTCCCATTTACTTTCTGCAGGCCTTGGATTGGGCCCTAAAAGCTGTTTCAAAGGGATAGTAATATATGGAAATGAGGCTTTAAGCCCCAGAAACTATAGGAAGTATTAAAAACTGTAGAAAGTAATTAAGCATTAAAAATCCCATTTCTGTCAGCTCTTTTCACCATTTTGGAGAGTTAATCCCAACTCAGTGAATTTCTTTTTGTTTTCTGGGAATAAGCAGGATGACAAAAATCTACCTTCTTTGATGAAAGAGCTAAAATAGAAAGTGTTTGCTCCTGCATGCAGGATGCCATTGTTATTGTCCCAAGTTTTGATTGTAACAGCATTCACAAAGGTGTACAGGGCTTCAAGACTGAGGCAGAAAATGTCTATATGCTCTGCTGCACTAAGGTGAGCAGAATCTTGGGAACAGAATGGGGAATAGAATGGGATGGGGGGAGCAACATTGACTCTGCTGTATTCTCCCCTTCCTTGAATCTGACAGAAGCCTTATGTCTGGAGGCCTGGGGCTACACGCTTTGGGAAGGGTGATGCTAAGGAAGGAATTATTCTCTGTGGCATGCTCCCCTCTGGGCTAGGCACTATGCACGCAGAGAGCATGCAGGGATGTCTCATAAGAACAAGGTTTCTGGTGACTTTTGCACAGCTGCTTGTCTTCAGTTGGTTTGAAAATACTGGGAGGAAACATTTGGGAGTATTTCCATTTCCTTGTCTTGATCCAGCTGAAACCTAGTAACACAGAGGACATGAAAATATAGCAAAACCAACTAAACAAAAAAGTTTGCTGTTGGGTTTTTTCTCAGCTCTTAAATCAGGGTTGAGTTTGGTTTAGTTTGATGGATCTGGATATGTTTAGATTAGGTCTTATATTATCCAAACTACTCTGTCTCTCTTTAACAGTAGTTTGTACTTTACACTGTGCTATTGAACTAAGAGATGCAAGTGTGTCAAAAATGCTTATGGAACTTAGGTTTGTAGTGGAGATGGCACTGATCTAGAACACTTGATCTGAACCCCACAAACCATGGGCTTACCAAAGATGTAATTTGCATAAAATGCATTCTCTGTTAGGGATTCATGTATTGAATATTTTCAGGTAATGATCTAATGGGAATACCTGTTATAAGCGAGGAATTCTTTTTTATACCTGCAGAAAGAATCTGACAGTGCATGTTTTGGGGCCTGAACAATGCTGGTTCTAAGGTTCATTTAAATTTCATGGGCTTTAGAGATGGATAGAAAACAATGAATGTGGAAACTTACAACAGAAAAACAAGTTATTTGGTGAGTAGTAGAAAATGGTTAGAACAGTAAAGGGATTTTTCTAGTTTTTCATCAGTTTGAAAAAGCAAATTGTTCTTGCTTTGATTATTTATTAGGAGGCATTGTGACCAAAAAGACTGGACCAGACAGAGCTTGGGCTTGAATCACATTTGTATATTAATTCCTTGAATTATTTTTAAATATAAAGATGATTAATATTAATCTCGAATTTTTGTAGAGTAGCATCTTTATTCTTTATTATCGCACAGTGGTTTGCAAACAATATAAGTAATTGGGCTAAATCCTGTAGAAATGCAGCTGTCACTTGGTAGAGAGTGACCACCAGGTGGAAAATTGGCCGAAAGTACACAGTACCTTGAGATGGGGGCAAGACTCCATGGCCAAGAACCATGGGATAAACTTTTACTCTTGCAAAAAGCATCAAGTATAGGACCAAGTTACTGGCAGCTAAATTATCTCTGCAGAAATCGAGAACTGAAATGTTGTTCACATAATACCTACATTTGTCTGGCATCTGCATTTACAACCAGGAACTCATGCATTCATCCAGATTTGGGTGTGAGCGTGTCCACGCCCACTGGGTGGTTTTAGAATGTGCAAGTGAGGGTGAAATTAGCCCCTATGTACAAAGCCTTTGCACCATTTTGCACTTTAGTGGGGCTTAAGTTATGACATTGCTTTAAGCATTCCCTTCTGCATAAGGGTGAATTTCACACACATTTGGCCCTCGGTGTCTATGCAGAACAAGGATTTTCATGTTCATCTGAAAGAAATTCTGAAATCAAGAACAGGGGCATAAATTACATTATGAGCTTCTGTTAGCAGATTCATGACTTACATTAAGAGAACTAAAGCCATATGCTAACCTTGCATTATACTGTAAATGTTGCTTTCTCTTCAGGTTGTTAACCAAAACAATTAATCAGATCAATTGGAGAAACTTATGGTGGAGAAAAGTGGAGATTAGTCTTATTCCATTATTCCTCCTTTGCCTACTTCGTTTGGCAAAACCCAGTAAGGAAAGAGCTGTGAATGGTAAATGAATTTTATATGCACTTTCTGAAGAGAAATGACATTAATGTTGCAAAAGTTATTTACACACTTCCTGAACAACTTATAAATGTGGATGAGCCCCATGCTGCTGATGTGATTGGAACTAAACACAAAAAGCAGGAGACAAGCTCCACTCACATGAGAACGTTAAACACAGATTGTGATTCAGACAAGAAGGGATCTAGGGCAAGATTTAGAAAAATCTAAATTAATAACAATAATAATAGCAAACATTTTAGTTCAAAAAACCAACTGAGTGGCTTTCTCTGTGGAAAATAAAATAACTAGTATATTTGGGTACAAACCAAAGCCTCAAGTAGGAGCAACCTCAAATTTGAAGTGTATTTGAAATGCAAAGCAAGAACCAATCTTCATAAATGTTGCCATCTTTACATCCGAAACCCCAGGAGTGAAATTCTGGCACCAGAACAGAGGTGTTCAAAATCTAGATCTAAATGTTGCAGCTTAGTCCATCCCTAATACTAGGTAAGGACATTGCTGAAAATTGTCTGCAAAATGTAGCCATTTTCGTAATTTCAGAAATAGAATTTTAAAATACAATCCATGCTCATTTATCCAAATAGCCTAGGAGACATCAAAAAGTTCTGGGTAATGGGACATTTGGATAAACAAAATTGCTAACACAGGACTGCAATGGGAGGGACACTGTGTATTTGGGTAACTAGGATTTTCAGACAAAGGGAATTCGGATAACTAGAATTATACTGTATCCAAACCCAAACAAATCTCAGTGTGGAAGAGAAACTAATCCTATACATGAAAATCAGGCCCTTTATCATTTATACAGCAAATCTGCCTTAAATGTATCTACTAAATGTATTAAAATGTATCTCCTTTACCCTGCCACACGTGGCGTAAATCACATAAGCTCTGTTTTTAAACCATTGCCAAATTTACTCCTGTCTGTCTATCTTTATATAACATGTCCAGCACCATTCTCTGTTGCAGTTTTACTTGGCCATCAGGGGTACAGTAAAAGCACTATACTCCCTCCTTCCTCCTGAGAAATCAGCTGCACCTGTATCACTTCTGATGCACACAATCACCACTCCTTAAAGAAGTAAGCTTCCCCAAATAGCTTGTGAAGATGATAGAGCTGTTCAGGAAAAAGAAAATCCATCCTTAAAAAGAAAATCAGCCTTCTCAGCAAGTTCTGGCCTGAATGAAAAATTCCCTTCTCTTCTTTTACATAAAGCAGCTTGCACCAGCCAGCTTTTCAACTAACCAAATCCAAATGTGTGCCTCAGCCTGCAGGTAGGGGGAGCTTAAGGACCACAATCAATTTCTGCTTGTTACATCACTGGTCCTTACTTCTCAAAGCATTGCACAAGGTGGGAGCCAGGAGGTGCTGCTGAGGTCAGTGTGTCACACTACTAGGCCTTATAGACTGCTTTGACCCATGTCCCCTTAGCCTTGGTGTTTATAGTCACTAAACACAAAAGAAGGGGAAGAAGATAGGCCCCACTCCTAGTCAGTGGGAGTACTAGCCTTAGGATATTTTACCCATCCCATTTATCACACATGCTGGAACACACACATGCCAACCCCTGCACACTGGGTTGGTATATAACTTGGCTATGCAGCTACCATATTATGTTCTTTAGGCTGCTGCAGAGCACAGCGGTTGTACTGTACTTAGAGATGCCTTCTCTCAGAATTGCTTTTTTCACTATTGCCCCCCCCCGACCCGCCACCCCCAACAAGTAGCCCAGACATGAAAGCAGCAGTATTTTCTAACACTGAGGAGATCCTGCTCCTGCTGAAGCCAGTGGACCCCGTTATTCAAATTGCATGACAATTCTGCAACCTTTACTCACCCTGATCCGCCTGCCTTTTGGTTTGGGGGCGGGGATGATACAAGGGAAGTTAATTGTTGTTGTTGTTTTTAATATTTTGAGCTTTTTTTTTTTTTTGCATTTCCAATCTGATTTGCTTCTGGTTTGGTAAAATATCACGAAATAAACTAAACCTGCCTCAGACCTCACACTAATAGCACAGCTGTAAGATTTCTGCAGAACAATCATTTCGGTTGAATTTGAAACCCTAATTATTATTAAAAAAACATGCTGGCCCTTAATGGGAGCTACACTAGAGGGTTTTGAGAGAATTAATGATATGCCTACAAATGTCAACAATGTAGAAGGAATCAACAGTTTGCTGCTGAGTGGTGCTGAAATGGAAGGCAAACCAAACAGGGAAGGCAGCGGGAGTTGAGCACACAGCATTTCACAGGATCATTTCCTATGTCAGGGTATGGCCCTATCGCTTTCTAGAGAAATAGGACACACTCAGATCACATTTTGTCGTATCTTTTACTGTCCTTAATGTCATTATTGATCTCATAAAAAAAAAGTTGCATTTGAAGGATTTAGCAACCACGTATGGGTAATCTTAACTCTTAGACCAACAGCTCAAACCAATAACAAATAGACAGTCAATGAAATTTTGAAAGGTGCAAATTCAAAACTGATAACAGGAAACACTTCAGCACACAGTACACAGTTAGCCTGTGGAAGTCATTGCTACATAGCTGAAGGCAAGAGTTTAGTACAATCCACAAGGGGATTACACATTTGTGAACATTACAAGAATATCCGGAGCTGTAATAGTAAATATTAAAAATACCCAACACATTTGGGCATGCTTCAGGGTTTGATCCAACCTCTCTAACTACAGAGGGTTAGAGGAAAATTTTCCCCAGGGGTTTCAGAGTAACAGCCGTGTTAGTCTGTATTCGCAAAAAGAAAAGGAGTACTTGTGGCACCTTAGAGACTAACCAATTTATTTGAGCTGTAGCTCACGAAAGCTTATGCTCAAATAAATTGGTTAGTCTCTAAGGTGCCACAAGTACTCCTTTTTTTTTTCCCCAGGGGCACATTATCCTACAACTTCCCACTGCAGGGCTTCCTGTACCTTCCTCTAAAGGTAGAAATGGCTATTATAGGGAACAGGATAATAAACTACATGAACAACTGGTCTGATCCAGTATGGCAATCCCTATGTTTCCTATTTAAAAAAACTTCTGTAAGTACGATAAGCCATTTTGAATAATTCTAGCAGATTGTGCTATTGGATTTTTTTTTTTTTTTTTGCTTTATTTTCTTCTGAAATTCATTTCAGCCACAAATAAACTGGTAAACAGATGAAAATTAATTGAGTTAATCCAAGGAAGCTCTGGGGCTGCATCTATCACAGTAAATGTAAAAACAATCTTCATGCAAATGCTTTACTATATCAGGGTGGATTATCTACTTATTGTCAACCTTCCTGAGGAGTCTGTTTACTTACAACTGATACTTACAGTATCATGTCCCATTATTATAGGGAAGAATCAGTTTATTAACTTTTTAGGCTGTGGTTTGAAGCAATATAATATTTACTTTGTATGCTGTGTAAGACTCGTATTTAAAGCTGCCTCATACAAATACTGAGCAGGATGAAAGGGGTTTTTTTATAGATCTTTTTTACAATATATTTTGAAACTTTAACATAAAGGCAAATTAGAAACCTAGAATAAATATTATATGAATGCACTAAATTAATCTGCCTTCTGTGCATGGTAATGACTAGGGTTGCTGTTCTTCAACATTTTAGTTAATATAGTTGTCACATCAGAACCTGTGTATATCTGTTTTCCAGGTTAGCTAATCAGTTTCACAGACCAGTCCAAAGAAGTAGAGATGATGCAATGAGCATAATCCAATATTACCTCACTTTCACCTCCTTCTGCACCAGCTTCACATCTATTTTTGACCAGGAAGCCTAGCAAAATATTATCCTGTGGTACCCCAGTTCCCAGGCAAGAAAACCCTGAGGGGGGGGGGGTGAGTAATCACCATCTTCTTAGTCTTCTAAGCAAGACAGGAAATGAACCATTGAGGAAAGACTCCATGCATCCCTACCAATGTCTGTAACTAGGTGGACAACATCTTGTGCATAACAAAAGCAAAGGCAGCAAAGAGCTCTAAAAGATACAGAATGAACATTTGGTACTTACTGACTATGCAGGAGAAGTCACCGACAGGAACCCACTGTAGTCGCTGAACTGTATCAAGACTGAGGTCAAGGAAATCTGAGAGTGCTGGATATTGGCAAGGTTGATTAGACACCACCCTCTCTGTTATAACCTTCCCGAAAAGGAAGGTTACAGACCAAACAGTAACTGGCAAGACCATTAATAACTTTTCTTAAGCTTAATGACCACCTTCTGTGAGAGACCCTGGTACCCTATCATCCCAAAGGGAGTCTCTTCCATAAATGTCTCCACTCATTTTCACCTAATAGGAGAAGCATGGGTCAAGCTCATGGTGACCTGAAGCACCCCCCAGATTCTCCACACTGGCAGAAACTCATAGCGAGGCGGCTCTGTGATTGACCCCTCCAGAACTGGCCATGGAAACCAAGAGCTGCTCCTCACGCTCTTCAACCTTCATCAGGCTGGACTAGGCATCAATTTAGCCTTAGCCCAGGGCCTCAGAAGTGGTTAATCTTCCTCTGGTTGGGAGTGATAAATAGGGGGGAAATGCGTGGATTCAATCAACTAATAATTATATTTGCCTTCCCCATATTTTAGGAAGCCCTCTCTTACCACAGTCTCATAAACAACAGAAGGCTGAAAACACCATATAGATAAGTTAACACCTTATGCTTCCCTCTGCTACACATAGTGCAACATATTGTCAAAAAGCAGGATAGCCCCTGCAGGCAGGAGAGGATTTAAGCAAGGAAACTTGGAATTTGAAGCTCCATGCCAGAGGAAGCTTGGATTCAGCAATGGACAGAGCAGCAAATGAGAGAAACAATAGTTGAGGTAATATCATTTATTGGAACAACTTCTGTGAGTGGAATGTACGAGTGAGTGACCTGAAAAGAGCTCTGTGTAGTTCAAAAGCTCCTGGAACAACATGGCTACAAAACACCATACACAGCTATGGAAGAGTAGCAAATGGCAGTGTAGAGCACCCAGACTGCTAGATACTAGCTATACGCTAGGGTGGGAGATGCTGTCTTGCTTGGGAGAAAGATTTAAGTAGTGGGAATGCAAGTGAGGCGGGGAAGCATTCACTATACTGGAGGAAGCTGGATTGAGAAAAAGTGTATGTCAGTGGCTGAACTTTTGGTGGATCCATGCTCAACTTCATCTTTATTCCATCCTGCCTCCAGAGTTGAAAAATGCCTAGTTAGTGCATCAGAGCTAATACTGCTGTGTCTTCCAACAAACCTTTTAATATAATCATACTGCTTTTAGCTGGATCAGAATGACAAGAAAAATGGAGTAACATCAAAATACTCAACTTCACACAGCGAAGTCCTTTCATATGTACATACAACCAGGCCTTTGGGCACTACCAGACTACAAATAATAATTAACAATAATATAATAACCAATCATTAAAAGGATACTAAATAAAAACTTACAAGCCATTCTCTTTGGGATCAAATCAGCAAGCTGAGAGAGCGCATGTGACTTTCTCTCTTTGAACCCTTTAAGCCCATGTCTCCTGTTTAAGCGAGTTTGTCTGCTTCACTAGTTTAGAATAGAGGGGTCCTCCCTTTCCATGTTGGGAATAGAGAGGTCCTCTCTTTCCATGCATTTTAATTAGATTTGGAAGCATTTTCTCCACTCTTCCTGAGAATCCAAAAACCTTTGTTTGCAAACTGCATTGTGAGCTCGTCAGTAAATTAATCTCTATTATTGTCATTACTTATTATATTTACTGCAGTGGCACCCAAAGGATCTAATAGGATCCCATTGTGTTAGGCATTGTGTAAACATATAGAAATTCAGAGTACTTGCCCTGAACAGCTTACATTCTGTGCTAATCTGAGGCCTGGTCTGCACTTGAAAGTTTTGCCAGCACAAAAAGAGTCCTTTTGACAGTATAGCTGACTGCATTCAGTTAACTGGTATAAACCAAAAGAACCTGTCTTGCTTATCTATTTTGGACACCACAAATCCTGCATCTTGGCAGGGGGTTAAACTAAATGATTTATGGTTCCTTCTATCCCTGTGGTTCTATGATTCTATGGGATAAGCAGTGTCTTCATAAGGAGGGTTTGCCTGTATATTTACACCAGCAAACCTTTGCTAGTGCACATGACACCTGACTTTCATGCCAATTGTCTGAATTTAAATAGTTCGCATGCCAAAATTTGAACCATTTTACCTCGGTGAGTCAGAGCTTAACCCCGTCCTTTCAAGGTTTCCAAACTCAAAAAGATTACTTTTATGCAAAATATTTGCAGAGAAATCTTAGGTACTGATCCTGCAATAAACTTTGAGCAGGCAGAAAAATCAGGATAATCTAATGGTGCTCTCCAGGAGGCCAGGGGGTTCTCCTGCATGGTGCTTATTGCTGGATCAGGCCCTTATTCTGTCACTCCATTTTATGTTCAGTGACTGTTTAACAGGCACATTACTGGTCATGAACAGTGCGGCTTCCTACACTCCTTTATTACACGTTTAGGTGGAGGCTGGCTTCATCTGCACTGATCTGTACCACCAGCTGGAACTCTTTTCTCAAATCAATTTTCCGTTTTATAGTTTTTGAATTTTTTCATGAAATTGTATTGATTGCAACAAAATTTCCTGTGGAGAAAAATTGAAATGATATATCATATAAAAACAAAACTCAAACTAATATATAATGTGACTGTTATGTCATAATATGACACATCAATAGTAGTATTGGTAGACAATATGACTTACCATGATGATGCTCTAACACTGAGATGTCATAACTTGATGTAGAGATAATATAAAATGAAAAGAATAGAATAAAATACATTTCAAAACAATTTGAAATGAAATGTCATTTTTTCTGAAACAATATTTTCAAAATATTTTTTCCTGAATTTCCATTTTTCAGGAAATTTTAAATATATTGAAAATTTTCCACAAAATGAAAATTCCAAGTTTTGACCAACTTTACTGATCGGTACAAAATGGGGAGAATGCAGCCTCTAAGAGCCAAATGTCTTTAAGTCCTTCAGAGATACGAGTTATGTGAGGTAATATCTTTTATGGAACCAATTTTTGCTGGTGAGAGATACAAACTTTTGAGCTTAGACAGATATTACCTCACCCACTTGTCTCTCTAATATCCTGGGACCAACACTGCATACATTTATATCCTTCAGTCATTAACTTCAATCTTTGTTCGTCCCAACTATTCACACTGTAGTAGAGAAGCAAACCCAGTTCTGTAATGTCTTTTTGTATAATTTAGGACAGTATATGGCATTGTTAAGTAATTTTTAGCTCATTGATTGATATGCAAACAGGTAAAATTCTTTCTGAAGCTGACATCAAAGGTAAAGCTAGATCAAAAATGTTTAAAGGAAAAAACCCACAGATAAGCTACTAAAAAATGCAACAAAGTGGCCAGTAAGTGGCTGAGAAAGTTAAAAGATAGATAACATTGGTATGCTAATGTAAAGCTGTTTACTTGAGGAAATACAAAAACATCAAATTGTCTGAAGATGCTATTAAAGCTCATGAATTCCTTTCTCAGATGAGAAACAGATTTCTATTGGAATGTAAATATATATTCATGAGAGGACTCAGTTTTTGAGAAGAATTTTGCCATTAATAACATTGTTTCCATTCGAGATATAACAGGCTGGCACCCCTACAATGAAATAAAGGTTGGTTTCCATCATGTGAGGAGGTGAATATTCATAGCTCTCTTTTCAGAGGTATATTTATCTTAACAGCTCAACAAAGACAGTCCTTATCTCTGTCTCTTTGTAAAAAATCAGGGATGTTCCATAATCCATTTTTGTCTTTCCTTGGAGCCAAGAACAAAGAGCATCTCAAATTATTATTTTCTATCAGCATAGATTTCATCTGCGCTTGGAGGCAAAGGAAAGTTTTCACAAAACTAAGATACATACTATTTATCTAAATGCCTAAAGAGTTGAAAAAAAATGTTTTTCCAGGAAAAGAAAAGCGGGGGCTCTGGGCACAAGCTTCCTGCAGAGAATAAACAAAAGGAGTACTTGTGGCACCTTAGAGACTAACCAATTTATTTGAGCATAAGCTTTCGTGAGCTACAGCTCACTTCATCGGATGCATAAAGTGGAAAGTACAGTGAGGAGATTTTATATACACACAGACCATGAAAAAATACACATTGTAAGGTTTCAGAGGAACAGCCGTGTTAGTCTGTATTCGCAAAAAGAAAAGGAGTACTTGTGGCACCTTAGAGACTAACCAATTTATTTGAGCATGAGCTTTCGTGAGCCACAGCTCACTTCATCAGATGTGTACATCTGATGAAGTGAGCTGTGGCTCACGAAAGCTCATGCTCAAATAAATTGGTTAGTCTCTAAGGTGCCACAAGTACTCCTTTTCTTTTTACACATTGTAAGGAGAGTGATCACTTAAGATGAGCTATTATCAGCAGGAGAGTGGGGTGGGGAGAGAGAAAACCTTTTGAAGTGATAATCAAGGTGGGCCATTTCCAGCACATTTCCAGGAGTTAACAAGAACGTCTGAGAAACAGTGGGGGGGCGGGGGGGGGGGCAGGAATAAACAAGGGGAAATAGTTTTACTTAATATAAAAAGAAAAGGAGTACTTGTGGCACCTTAGCGACTAACCAATTTATTTGAGCATAAGCTTTCGTGAGCTACAGTTCACTTCATCGGATGCATCTCTCGTTGGAGTCTGTTTTCGAAGTTTTTTTGTTGAAGGATAGTCACTTTGAGATCAGAAATCGAGTGACCAGAGAGATTGAGAGACTGCTGAATTGGAATTAATTTGCAAATTGGAAACAATTAACTTAGGCTTGAATAGAGACTGGGAGTGGTTGAGTCATTATATTAAGTAAAACTATTTCAACATGTCAACATGGTTTTGTGGAAAATAGGTCTTGTCAAATAAACCTGAATTTATTTTTTGAGGAGATTACAAGTTTGGTTGACAAACGTAATTGCAAAGATACAATATCCTTAGACTTTTGTAAGGCATTTGACTTAGTACTGCATGACATTCTGATTAAAACATTAGCACTATACAATATCTAGAGAGCACACATTAAATAGATTAAGACATTGCTAACTGACAGATTCCGAAAACTAGTCAACAATCAGGAATCATCATCATATGGGGATGTTTCTAGTGGGGTTCCAGAGGGATTGTTATTGTTATTATTTTTATTAGGCCTAACATTATTCGACATTTTCCTCGATAATCTGGAAGTAAATATAAAATCACTGCTGATAAAATTTGCGAATGACACAAATACTGCTGGAGTGGTAAATAATGATGATGACAGGACATTCAGACAGAATGATGTGGATCTCTTGGTAGCCTGGGCCCATTCATTCAAAATGTTTTTTAATACAGACAAATGCAAAGTTGTACATGTAGGAACAAGGAAGGCAGGCCATACCTACGGAATCGGGGACTGTGTCCTGGACAGCAGTGACTCTGAAAAGGATTGAAGGGTCATAGCAGATCAGCAACTCAACACAAACTCCCAATGTGATGCTGTGGCAAAGGGGTTAAAGAAATCCTGGCATGTATAAACAAAGGAGTAGTGAGTTGGAATAGGGAGGTAATTTTACCTTTGTAGATTGTACTGGTGAGACTAATATTGGAATACTGCATACAATTCTGGTGTTCATGTTTTTTTAAAAGTATGTTAGAAATTGGGAAGGGTGTAGAAAAGAGCCACAAAAATGATTCAAGGGCTGAATAACATGCCTTGCAGTGAGAGATTTAAAGAGCTTAATCTGTTCAGTTTATCAAAAAGTAGAGTGATGGGTGATTTGATTGCAGTTCATGGGGAGAGAATACCGCGTACTAAAGGGCTCTTTGATTTAGCAGAGAAAAATGTAACAAGAACCAAGGACTGAGAGCTGAAGCCAGACAAATTCAAATTAGAAATTAGACAACACATTTCTAACAGTGAGGGTGATTAACCATTGGAACAAATTACCAAGGGAACTGTGGATTTTCCATTTCCTGATGTCTTCAAATCAAGCCTGGATCCCTGTGATTAAGGTATGCTTTTATCAAACACAAGTCATTGGGCTCAATACAGGGATAACGGGGTAAAATTGAATGCCCTGTGATATACTTTAGGTCAGAATAGATTAGGTAAACTCTGTGGACCTATGAGGATGATGACACTTTGTGATGAGGCGTCCGCTCCACACCGGCCAGTAAGGGGTTAATAGAGCCCTCAGAGACTACGTGAAAAGCAGCCAGAAGGAGAGGGGCTGTAAGGAGCAGCCAATCAGGGCCCAGCGGGCCCATATAAGAAGTGCCTCAGAGCAGAGCAGGGTCAGTAGCTTCCTGGAGTTTGAGGATTGTGCCTGGAGTAGGCGGCAACCCTGTTGCACCTTGGACAGGGCAGTATAAGCAGGAACATGGAGAGAAAAGGCACTCCGGACAGGCTGCTGAGACTGAGGGTGTTGTGGCCATGGGAAAGTGACCCAGGGAAATGAAGAAATAGTAGAGGCAAAAGAGCACAGTAGGTAACTGTGGTTTGGTGGGTGCCTGGGCCGGGAACCAGAGTAGTAGGCGGGCCTGGGTCCCTCCCCCACCACTTGCCAATGGGTAAGTGGCAGGCCTAGGAGCTAAACTCCCCTGGAAGGGGGAAACACGGATAGTGATATGGCTGGAGGGCTGAGCCAATAGATGACACCATGGCTCCTGATGCTGCGAGAGGGGTTGCAGGGGGACTGTGGATAAGGAGTGATGGGGTGCAGACTACAGACAGGGGGTATCAGCTTTGAGCTAATCCCCAGAACTACCAAAAGGAGGCGCCAGTCTGGCAGTGAGTGACACGCTCTGTGACACATTTCTGTTGATGGGAGAACTTGAAGCATGCATTAAATAATATGGGGTGAAGCAAATAAGCATTCATGTAACTGCTATATATTTTCCTGGATTGGGAAATCTGAAATATATCAGTTGATGGAATTGTTTTTGAAAATGTGGTGACATAAGCAAAATCTCTGCTAAAGAAAGGATTGCTGTTTCTTGTAGGTAGCAATTATAATTGTCTATTATCTGACAAATGGAAAAATGATATCGACTTTGGGCATGCCCAGTTATAACACTGCTGACTGACATGACCATCAGTCCATGCAGGTGAAGGTTCTGCCTTTAGGGCACTCAGACCCACTGGAGGTGGCATGGAGAGGCTGGAGCCCCATTAACCAAAATTCCTCCTGGGTGTTGCACAGTTGCCCGTACTGGAGTGGTAGAACCAGAGGCACTGACTTTCTAATGCACCAACCCTCACTCTGCCCCAGCCCCCTGCCCCTCCCCGCACACACACACTCCACCCCTTTCCCCAAGGCCCCGCCCCACCTCTTCCTGCTTCATTCCACCCCCTCCCCTGTGCATGCTGCACTTTCTCCTCCCCCTCCTCCCCAGCACCTCCTGCACACTGTGGAAAAGATGATCATGGGGGGGCAGGAGGTGCTGGGAGGGAGGGGGAGGCGCTGATTGTCTGGGCTCACCGGCGGGAGGGAGGTGCTGGTGGGGGAAGTGGAAGCTGATAGGGGGGCCGGTGATCGGTGCTCAACACCCACCATTTTTCCAGCCCCCCCAGCCCCAGAGCACCCATGGAGTCAGCGCCTATGGGTAGAACTGTTAGCTTTGGGGATGGTGGAGCTTGATCCTTGTTTTGTACCCTGCCAGTTCTGTGGGCCAGTGTATGTGGAGGAGAAAGAGAAACAGAACCAGGGCTATGTACTCACCCTGCTTCTCCCTGGTCAGATAGCTGATACCCATAGGAGTGCTAGGAGGAGGGCCCAGTGGGATTTTGGTCAGCCCCCGTGTGGGCACAAGAGGTGAGTGCCTTGCTCTTTTCTTCCTCTCAACTCCATGGCAAGAGCCAACTAGCATCTAGCCAAGGTTTCTATCACAGACACAATTATAAAACTACTTCTGCCCCAGTACAATTCCTGTAGAATTGAAAATGAACTAGAAACCAATACTACAGGAGTGAGTAATAGATATCCAGTGAGCGAGCAGAGCAATTTCCTCTGATCAGACAGAAAGAGAAGCTAGATGAATACTTTTGAAACTAAATTTTGTGCACAGATTTCACTGGACGCGCACCAGGGTTTTCAGTAAAGGACTGCTGCCGAATGACCAACGTTTGGGCTGCACTGTAGAAGGAGCAGCAGGACAGTATGCCCATTTATGGTCCTGTAAAAAGGTGACTAACTTTTAGCAGTAAATGTCTTAATAGTGTCTGATGTTCTGAGTCAGAATATGGCCTCAACATTACAGATAGCAATTTGAATTATTTGGGAGAGAGAATGGATGCCTCCAATCCCAATTCTAAATAGGTCATTAATTACTGTGCTGCGAGTGCTTGATTGCATGACAGTGGAAATGTACAGTCACCTGTGGTGATTGATTTTTATTTCAGAATTCCAGAGACAGCAGCTTTTCAGCCAAATACTGATTCACAGGGGGTGGGAGAGAATTCTCCCCTTTGCAAAAGATCACCAGGGTTGCACTTAAATCTTATTTTGAGGACTTCAGTGGTATGGTCAAGCAGTACCACAGGTGTGCATTTCATCCTGAAGGCCTAACATGGTTACAAGGGGCTCATAAGCCCCAGTGGGCTGTGTAAACAGGCTCTGCACTAGGCTTGGCTGTTCCTGAAGATGACCGGGCCTGGTGTAATCAGCTATGGGAAGCATCTCTCTTTCTACTGGGTTAATATTTTGCTCTTTTAAGCTGCTTTCACTAGTTGTTTAACCCTGAAACAAGCACCTTCATGCTTTTCTCTATGCTGCTCCTTATGCGTGGGAGGAGCTCCCAGTAAACATCTGCAAAACTTACTCATTGTCCTCCTCCAAATTCCTTCTTAAAAGTCTCCTTTTGCACAATGCTAACAAAAAAACTGACAACAGTTGCTGGTGTGCTAGGACCACTTCACAAAAAACTGACCAATATTATCTTATTTTTGACTTGTGCTTCCTTCTCTGTCTCCACCTGTTCTGTCTTATACTTAGATTGTAAATTCTTTGGGGGCAAGGACTTTTCGTTTTGTGTTTGTACAGCACCTAGCACAATGCTCCATGCTGGGACTCCTAGGTACTACTGCATACAAAAAATAATAAAATAATTCTGCAGGTTGGGTCACTCTCAGGGAGTGTCTTTGATCTATGGGCAATGCTGGTGGGCCTGATAGCCACCTTCCATTCAGGCTAAATAAGGAGCATTTAAATGCCTCATTGTTTAGTAATAGCTGAAACAATAAAAGCCACCACCCAAATCACAGACCAGCATGGCAAGGATAGAGTAGGAGTTGAGCGATGTGGTCTAAGGAAGTTTACCTGTGGTCTGAAAGCAAATGGAGAGGCCTGGGTATTTTTTGGTGGAACTGTGTGTGTCTGTGTGTCAGAAGCAGCAGAAAGGACACCAGAGAAAGCCATGGAGACAGCAAGAGAAACAATTGCAGCATTACCCTGACAGAAAGCCGAGAGAGAGATTTTTGGACATCGTGCTCTCTGAATAGAGGCATGGCAATGTAAGCAAAGAAACTGTGTCCTATTACCTTCTGTGTTCAAGGAAATAGGACTTTGTGTACATTCTTTGTAAATACATAGGATTTGGATCAAAGAAAGAACTGACTATCATCAATTTTTCATCCTAAGAGAAACCACCCCTAAGACCTTGAATATTGGCTATCAGTTATGGCTAAAAAGGGGTAACAATAACAATGAATTAAAGATGTCATGCTGGAAACTAGCCTTGAAGTAAGTATCTTCTTTTATTCTCAGTAAAGAATAGTTAATTTGTTTTTGACTCCAAACTCCCTCCTTCTGAAGAAGAGCCTCAAGTTTCAATATATTATTAGAGACAACTAAAGGTTTTTTCATATTTGCTAGAAGCACATGTTGGTCTGGTTGATTTTTTTTTTTAATGGAAACAAATATTTTGAAGTGATTAATTTACAGAGAAGAAACATAATGTAGCAGGTTTCTGAGATTTCCAAAGTAAATAATACAGACACAGTAAAGGCCAGCACTGTCATATTAATAATTGATGTTTGGCTGCCTCCTGTCTATTCATTGTGCTTTCTAACAGTCAAATTAGAGCTGATTTATAGTGGTCAATAAAGCAGCAACATTTAGATTCAAAGAAGACAAACACAGGCATATTTTGTAAATAGGACGCTTTTGATGCATGTGACAAAAACTAACCTAATCCAAGGAAATTTTAAATGAGGGCAGTAGGGATTAGTCTAACATGAGATGGACAATTTCAAATATATTATCTTTTTAACCAAAGCCATAGTTTAACAGTTTCCACTCTAGTGACAGTGTAGTGGCAGTTCTCTGACCCTTCACCCAAAGCAGCTGAGCACACAGTAGTGAATGGATGGATTAGCGTTGGTGGAATGAAGAGAAGTAGTCATTGGAAATTTGGGAGGCAGATTTGGCCTGGGGGTTGTAGAGATGAGCAAATGAGATTTGTCGTCAGTTTAGAGCAGAAGGATGGAAAGAAGTGTTCTTGTGAGACTTGGTGGGATAACTCACATGACTGGAGTACTGTCATGGATGGTTATAAACTGTTCAGGAAGGACAGGCAGGGCAGAAAAGGTGGGGGAGTAGCACGGTATGTAAGGGAGCAGTATGACTGCTCAGAGCTCTGGTACAAAACTGCAGAAAAACCTGAGTATCTCTGGATTAAGTTTAGAAGTGTGAGCAACAAGAGTGATGTAGTGGTGGGAGTCTGCTATAGACCACCGGACCAGGGGGATGAGGTGGATGAGGCTTTCTTCCGGCAGCTCGCGGAAGCTACTAGATCGCATGCCCTGGTTCTCATGGGTGACTTTAATTTTCCTGATATCTGCTGGGAGAGCAGTACAGCGGTGCATAGACAATCCAGGAAGTTTTTGGAAAGCGTAGGGACAATTTCCTGGTGCAAGTGCTAGAGGAGCCAACTAGGGGGGGAGCTTTTCTTGACCTGCTGCTCACAAACCGGGAAGAATTAGTAGGGGAAGCAAAAGTGGATGGGAATCTGCGAGGCAGTGACCATGAGTTGGTTGAGTTCAGGATCCTGACACAGGGAAGAAAGGTAAGCAGCAGGATACGGACCCTGGACTTCAGGAAAGCAGACTCCGACTCCCTCAGGGAACGGATGGGTAGGATCCCCTGGGGGACTAACATGAAGGGGAAAGGAGTCCAGGAGAGCTGGCTGTATTTCAAGGAATCCCTGTTGAGGTTACAGGGACAAACCATCCCGATGAGTCGAAAGAATAGTAAGTATGGCAGGCGACCAGCTTGGCTTAACGGTGAAATCATAGCAGATCTTAAGCATAAAAAAGAAGCTTACAAGAAGTGGAAGGTTGGACATATGACCAGGGAAGAGTATAAAAATATTGCTCGGGCATGTAGGAATGAAATTAGGAGGGCCAAATCGCACCTGGAGCTGCAGCTAGCGAGAGATGTTAAGAGTAACAAGAAGGGTTTCTTCAGGTATGTTGGCAACAAGAAGAAAGCCAAGGAAAGTGTGGGCCCCTTACTGAATGAGGGAGGCAACCTAGTGACAGAGGATGTGGAAAAAGCTAATGTACTCAATGCTTTTTTTGCCTCTGTCTTCACGAACAAGGTCAGCTCCCAGACTGCTGTGCTGGGCATCACAACATGGGGAATAGATGGCCAGCCCTCTGTGGAGAAAGAGGTGGTTAGGGACTATTTAGAAAAACTGGATGTGCACAAGTCCATGGGGCCAGATGAGTTGCATCCGAGAGTGCTAAAGGAACTGGTGGCTGTGATTGCAGAGCCATTGGCCATTATCTTTGAAAACTCGTGGCGAACGGGGGAAGTCCCAGATGACTGGAAAAAGGCTAATGTAGTGCCAATCTTTAAAAAAGGGAAGAAGGAGGATCCTGGGAACTACAGGCCAGTCAGCCTCACCTCAGTCCCTGGAAAAATCATGGAGCAGGTCCTCAAAGAATCAATCCTGAAGCACTTGCATGAGAGGAAAGTGATCAGGAACAGCCAGCGTGGATTCACCAAGGGAAGGTCATGCCTGACTAATCTAATCGCCTTTTTGATGAGATTACTGGTTCTGTGGATGAAGGGAAAGCAGTGGATGTATTGTTTCTTGACTTTAGCAAAGCTTTTGACACGGTCTCCCACAGTATTCTTGTCAGCAAGTTAAGGAAGTATGGGCTGGATGAATGCACTATAAGGTGGGTAGAAAGCTGGCTAGATTGTCGGGCTCAACGGGTAGTGATCAATGGCTCCATATCTAGTTGGCAGCCGGTATCAAGTGGAGTGCCCCAAGGGTCGGTCCTGGGGCCGGTTTTGTTCAATATCTTCATAAATGATCTGGAGGATGGTGTGGATTGCACTCTCAGCAAATTTGCGGATGATACTAAACTGGGAGGAGTGGTAGATACGCTGGAGGGGAGGGATAGGATACAGAAGGACCTAGACAAATTGGAGGATTGGGCCAAAAGAAATCTGATGAGGTTCAATAAGGATAAGCGCAGGGTCCTGCACTTAGGACGGAAGAACCCAATGCACAGCTACAGACTAGGGACCGAATGGCTAGGCAGCAGTTCTGCGGAAAAGGACCTAGGGGTGACAGTGGACGAGAAGCTGGATATGAGTCAGCAGTGTGCCCTTGTTGCCAAGAAGGCCAATGGCATTTTGGGATGTATAAGTAGGGGCATAGCGAGCAGATCGAGGGACGTGATCGTTCCCCTCTATTCGACATTGGTGAGGCCTCATCTGGAGTACTGTGTCCAGTTTTGGGCCCCACACTTCAAGAAGGATGTGGATAAATTGGAGAGAGTCCAGCGAAGGGCAACAAAAATGATTAGGGGTCTGGAACACATGAGTTATGAGGAGAGGCTGAGGGAGCTGGGATTGTTTAGCCTGCAGAAGAGAAGAATGAGGGGGGATTTGATAGCTGCTTTCAACTACCTGAAAGGGGGTTCCAAAGAGGATGGCTCTAGACTGTTCTCAATGGTAGCAGATGACAGAACGAGGAGTAATGGTCTCAAGTTGCAGTGGGGGAGGTTTAGATTGGATATTAGGAAAAACTTTTTCACTAAGAGGGTGGTGAAACACTGGAATGCGTTACCTAGGGAGGTGGTAGAATCTCCTTCCTTAGAGGTTTTTAAGGTCAGGTTTGACAAAGCCCTGGCTGGGATGATTTAACTGGGAATTGGTCCTGCTTCGAGCAGGGGGTTGGACTAGATGACCTTCTGGGGTCCCTTCCAACCCTGATATTCTATGATTCTATGATTCTATGACCTAGTGCAGTCTACAGGGGGACTTACGTCAGCTTAACAACACCGCTCAGGGGTGTGGATTTTTCACACCCTGACTGACAGTTAAATTAGTCTAATTGTCTAGTGTAGACCAGGCCTAATAAGACCTTCCACACAGCAAAGGAGATCAAGCAATCAAAGCACTGTAAAGAGACTGAACCCTGGGATGGGGTGACCAGATAGCAAGTGTGAAAAATCAGGACAGGGGTGGGAGGGCAATAGGTGCCTATACAAGAAAAAGCCCCCAAAATCAGGACTGTCTCTATAAAATCGGGACAACTGATCACCCTACCCTGGAAGCACAAAGTATAGTACCGTGAAATGCATGACCTACAGCTTGCTATGGCTTGCATAGAAATATTTCTTGGAGTCTCTCAATGTTATCTCAGGTGTACAGTACATCTGAAGCTAGTGCCGTGGGGATTTTCATAGAAGAGGATAAAGTAGGTCTTCCATTATTGGAACATTATCACCGATTCTCTCTCTTTTGTCTTCACTGGATATCATGCCTTCTTTTACTCTAATCCATATGTGAAGAACAACCTCCCACTCAGTGTTCACCAGGCCCCTTTCTTGTTTGTAAACATCTGAAAACCCACCAATCCTCTGATGCCATCTATCATTAAGCTCTATACTGGTTCTTTCTACCCTGCACTGCACCGGCTCAAGCCCTCCAATCACATCCCCTCTGGGACAGGCTTTTGTTCCTCAGTATTTGTTTTGCACAGCTCTTCTAGGGTGGAAAGGGCTGAAGTGGTGCATGAGCCTTGTACTTATCTTCTGCATAGGGCTGAATTTCACCCTGCATACTTAGGGTCAAATCCAGCCTCTGCTCCTAAACTGCAGAGGCTCCCCTAGCAGCAGTTCCACTGCCCAGTGGCAGGAAGGAGATTAGGATTTCAGGGTGTACACCTCTGCGGGACACGGGAGTTCACCTGCAGCCTGCAGGAAGCAGGAGGGGCTGGGATATAGCTGTACCCTGCACTGATTTTCCCTCATTGTGGAGGGAAGAGGCCAAGTAGCTTGCTCCACCCAGTGACTTCAGAGGGACAGTAGAGAACACGTTAGGAGTGGGGGTTTGCAGTTTCAGTCCCAGGGTCTGTGAGCCTGATCCCAGGCCCAGTCGGTGGGAGTCTTTCAGCATCTAGATACTGCACTATGTTTAAGTGGCTGATGTTATTACTAGTATTATTAATAATTATATCTCATTTCTCCAGTGTGTTGTGACGTGTAAGGTGAAGCCAAGTGCTTTCAATCACCCAGGAGATGTGTAATGGCTCAGTAATGCATTCCCAGTTGTGTCTTTCAGCTTTTATGCAATGGCAATAAAAATATACGTGTTTAATTAAAGAGAGAGGCTTGTTTTAGTGAGAAATGTACTGAATAAATAAACCAATTGTAGCATTCAAAGTAGGGGTTTTTTTACTTTATTATAGCAATGGAAATTAAAAACCAAATTTTTCAATCAATGCAGTTATTTTTAATTTTCATGAGTATTAAATTATGAGTTGCTCAGAGATATGACAGCATGTGTGAACTGGCAAATGAGTTGTAAGGAACGTGCCATTTAAAATGAAGGGGGAGAAACCATCATTCTTTCCACTAGGACTTAGTGTATTTAAAAAGTAAACAAGGAAATTTAACATTGAAAGCAATATTAAAATAATCTAGTTTCCTGGGAAGCCTTAGCTAATCATTGTTTTCTTGCATTCATTGCTGGGCATGTCTGTTTTAACATTTTTTTTTTTAATTTAGTGAATGATGAATCCCCCCTTGTAATGTAATGCCTATTGTCTTTTAATGTACAATGCACTATAAAGCGTCTATCTTTGAGATTGTCTTGAAATACCAATTGGCTGTTGGAAAGCAGAATATACTGTAATTATTTCCCTTTACTTTCATAGCATAATGCACATTGGATTCATCTGCAGCTAGTATTGTACAGTCCGCTTTCATATAGTATTGTAATGCTTATTGGGTTTTTTTATCAACATAATGAAATTATCCCCTTTCACATCATCCAGTAGCAAATGCCTATTGATTTTATTGCTGTAACTATTTAGACTGGCTTATCAGAAAAGTGCCCCCTTTGTATGCTATAGAGAACCCCACTTACCTGAGACCATACAGTGCTTTCAGGCCACAACCTTCTATACCAGAGAACTCTCTCTCTCTGACCCCTTTTCCTTACAGCTGGCCTATCCTTGCCGTGCATGGGAGTTTATGAAGTGCATCAGCCTAACTTTCTACCCCTGCACCTTCATCCTCCCCCAGCCTACAGGTAACTCCTGTTGACCTGAAGCAAGCATAAGTCAATGGTTATTACTTATATCCTGTTGAGGTAGAATCAGACCCTGGATTTGGGCCTCAGATGGGAGAAATCACTAGACATCCATTAATTTATAAGTGGGAAGGCTTGCCTGTTGTGGCCCACCTACATCCCTCTGCATGTAGACTGTCTGAAAAAAATAAGAAAAAAAAAGTTAAGCACAGAAGAAACAAATCAACAATCAAGTTGTTCTTAGAATAAATATATTTTATTGAACTTGAGCACAGGGCTGTAGGGTACAGAGGAATGAATAAACTGATGATAATAACAGAAGCTGATTACATTCTGATGGGTAATAGCAGCAAATAGGCCTTATCTTGCAAAGTGAAATAGAAACTCACGCCAAGGAAATAAGGCTAGATTCCCAGAGAAAGCATTTTAAGCAATTTACGAGCAATGACCCTCAATGCTGTGTATGCAAAAACAATATATTTTCAGAAGTGTAGACAAAGCCCCTAGTGCAACCAAAAATTATTTGTGTTCGCCCAATTGCACATGCAGCCTATCATCAGATTTACATCCAATTGAGAAATGTTTGTGCTCACAAGTGGATGCTGTGCAGGAGCTCTTTGCTCATTAGCACACATGCTGTCATGCTCTCATTTTGACTATCAAATAAATAATAACCTTTTACAACCAAGGAGAAGGAGAGAGAGAACCCTCCACAGCAGCTGAAAGCTTATTTTAATGACGTCAGGTCCAATCTGTAAGGACTCATACAAGTAGTCAACACTCCCATTAGATTCGATGGGACTACTCACCTGAGAAAGGTTGCATGAGTCTGGTTTGCAGGAACAGGAGGTTGGAGACCATATTGTTATTGGGCTGGAAGAATCAAAATTTTCAGACACAATCTCTGAATTGTTGAGCAGAAAGCCTGATTGTGCCTGCACAAATCCCTGCTAGTGGGAAAAAATGGTGTTTGGCAAGTGCAAATGATTGTGTATAAAACGTTTAAAGATCAAGCTGATGCTAGCTAACATTTGGCCCAGAATATGAACAATTTTCTCTCCAGGTCCCCATGAATCAATTTAGAACCTGATTCAACATCACAATCAATCATGTGTGTCTGTCCATCCCTACTGAGCAATGCCCTTGAGTTTTAAGCATATCCTGAAGTCCTATCCTACAAGTTAGTGATTAGCTATTGGAATTTGGTTAGCTAGCCCCATTGGCTCCAATGGGACTTAAAGTTAAGGACATGCTGAATCAGGGCCTAAAGCAATGGTGGGCAACCTGCAGGCCGCAGGATGCACACAGCCTGTCAGGGTAGTCCACTGGCAGGCCGCCCGACAGTTTGTTTACATTTTCACGGCCGCCCGCAGCTCCCAGTGGCCGCAATTGGCCATTCCCGGCCAATGGAAGTGGCGGCCAGCACATCCCCGCAGCCCGCGCTACTTCCTGCAGCTCCCATTGGCCGGGAATGGCCAATTGCCACTGGGAGCTGTGGGTGGCCATGAAAATGTAAACAAACCATCTGACGGCCCACCAGCGGATTACCCTGATGGGCTGCATGTAGACCGCGGGCCGCAGGTTGCCCACCACTGTCCGAAAGTTTATCACAGTACTGTTATATTTGTTCCTCCAAAAAAACTTTTAAATGAACCTTTTGGCTGTATAGCCTATTAAACATTTTCAAATGTCTTTGCTCCATTTTCTCACCTTCCTTAACAATGATTTATTTATTTACTTACTGTCCTTTAACAATATTTGATCTATCCACTAAGGATCTATTAATCTAATCTATTTTGTGATAGTGTCTAGAAGCCCCAGTCATGGAAGGACACCATTGTGCTAGGTGCTATACAATCACTGAACAAAAAGACAGCCCCTGTCCCAAAGAACTTACAATTTATTGCAGTCACCTGAGTTGCTTTATGTGCTACACCACGGAAAAGAAAGTGGAGTGTTAGTATTAATGTGAATTAACTAAAAGTTTAATTAACAGCAAATTCTTAAAGAAAGCAAACCAGAGTCTGGGAGAATATGATATGAAAAAAGACATCACAAGTTGGGTCAGATCCTGGCCCCCATTCCACTGGCTTTGCACTACTTCACCAGATAGTTGGAGACTCCCCCAGCATAGGGGAATCACCAGCTGACACATCCACTAGCTGAGGTCAACTTACTTACTGCAATGTCTATTTACCTTATGCTGCTTGTTCTGGTGGAGTATCGGAGTTGACGGGAGAGAAATCTGCAGTCGATTTAGTGGGTCTTCACTAGACCCATTAAATCTACCGCCGGTATATCAATCACCACAGTGCCGATTCCCGGTAAGCGTAGATATGCCTTCAGTTTTCTCTAGAAAGAAGTACAACCATGGGTTAAATCCTGCCCAGTTTACTCACATTAGTTTGAATGGTTCTGACAGAGGGAGTCTTTGGAAAATGGTATATATCTTGGGTGAAATCCTGGCCTCAGTGACTCACAGTGGCTTCAGTGGGGCCAGGATGACACCCTTTATTCCTTGGCTAGAGAAGATTTAGTAACTTTTAGAAAATGTTTCAGTAACTGGGAGCTCACTAATTCCCATCAAGTTTAACTTCATGATTATAGTTTTTAAGCTATTCTTCTCCCTCCCCGATTATTTTCTTCACATATCTCTGTGGCAGTAGAAACTGCTTCATATTGTGTTTTTCGCCTGCTCCTTCCATGAAATATGCTTCCTTCATTCACCAGTTGTCCATCATCAATGTGTTTCTTGTGGCTGACCCACAAACAATAAATCATTTTTTGGTAGGTTGGTGGTTTTTTGTTGTTGCTTTTTGGGGGTTTGGGGAGGGTTTTTGTCTGCTTTCTGGCTGTCTTCTCGTGAGGAAGCTTTAAGGGTTTGTATTTAATTGATCTATATTGGCGTGTGTAAAACACATGCTTTCCTTCTACCACTAGTGTTTTCAACTGTGTCTTCCTATAAAGTAAAACCCAAACATTGCCTGTATTAGATATAGTCTTTGTGCTGAGTTGCAAAGTCATTTTGGTTTCTTGTGTTATCTTGGAACATTCATGTTCATCTGTTGATATTTGGAAATCATTTATGACAAACTCATTGTATGCTAATGTCATTGAGTGGTATCATTTTTAGCAACTTAATAAATGTTTTTAAAAGTGTGTTGAGATCCTTAGCTGAAAGACTCGTTTTTCCAAACTCTGTCCCAGGTGTACTGTAGTATGTAATCCTGAATGACCTTTTGCTTTGAAGTAGTTAAGCTAAACAAGAAAGTCACGGCTTACAGCTGATTGTAGTTTTTGATAAAAATCTTCCTACTCCTTTTCATCTGCTCACTCTGTGAGAATATGTCTCAGTAATCTTCATTATTCTTGATTCATATTTTATTTAGGACAATATTAGCTTGTCAGTCACTTGTCTCAAGTCACTGGCTATCCTGGCAATGCCCTTCAGTGTAACCACAGAAACCCTGCATACATGGTATAATGTATTTCAACTGATCTATGCAGTGATCTTTGATGTTTTCTTAACTGCAAACATGTCCAATTCACTTCACTAATTCCTTATATTTAGATGTATTTTTTCATCTGTTTTGATTAAAACATCCACATTTTCTGTCAGCTATGTTCTACTCCCATACCAGTGAATGGGTACTAACCATTTAACTATGGCTCTCAGGACTAGAAAGGTTATGTAATCGGGAAGAAAGGGGTTCCTGATTACTCTAACCACAAGAGAGAGAGTGTCTAGCAGGAACTGTCATACTCATTTGGGATGTAATTAAAACCATTGATGAACACCACAGTTTATTTGGACAATTTGGGCCAATTCAGAAGTTCACATGTTTCTAGGAGATCTAAATTGTTCTTCTGGCCGGCTCATATTCATAAGTTATGGAAGGGCATACTCCCTATGGACTCCAGGTAGACTCACACGCGCTTACCAATGTGTAGCTTACCCAGCAGACCCCTGATTGTGACCCATTGAGTCTAAATGCATTTATGGAAGTGTAAGTAAATCAAAACCAATGTGTCTCACATACTGAGGAACAAGAAGACAAGAATATAGCAAGAAAGTTAATTAATAGGAAGCTGAAATAATATGTAAACTAAAAATAGGTCACATCTTACTTTAGCCTCTCACCTAAAATGCTTAGATTTTCTTCTGGCCTCTCAGCTTGCAAATTATTGCAGTTTAGACTTCCCTCCAGGGTATAGGGTTGGTTTGAGGGAATCAAATCAAGCATTGTATGAAGTGATTGTGCATAAAGGAATCTAACTTGTATCACTGAACACATTACCTCAGAATATGGCCCTTTGAATGTGCCACTCATCCTCTGACTCATTGTAGGATATAACAATTATGATGGAATTACGTCTACCATTTAAGTAAACTAAATGGTGGGTCATTTTCTGAATTCAGTATGAAAACTGTCATAATATTGATTCTAGTCAGCTACATGTTAAAGATTAATCTCATTGATTTAACACCACATAATTTATTTGAAGACTTCTTAGCCCTGCTGTTCTTGAGTATATTTATTTTCCTTTCTGAGGATGCTTTTTTTGGAGCAGCTCCAAAGCCAACAAAAGAAAGGGTGAGGAGAGAATGAGTGGGGAGGAGGCACAGAGAAAAGCTCAGCACTGCTGGCTGTTTTTGATAAATTTGAGCAGTCAGCCATGATTTCCATATTATCCATGGTGAAGCAATCAACTTCTGTGGACCTCTTTTGAGTTCTTTGGATGAAGCACTCTATACATGGCAAGTGTCAGTTACTGGTGGTGTTATTATTTTAAAGAAGATTTCTATATGGAAATCTTTACGGAGCCTGATTTCACATTGTAAGCATGTAGTATAATATACCCAACTATAAAGAAGACTACTATATTTCAGTAAGGTACCCTTGATAAAGGAGCTTGAATTGCAATCATAATGGTTCCTTTAGAGCCAAGCAGAATAGCAGAGTGACTATATAGCTCACATTTTTATCTCCCAGATGAGATAGGAAGAGGCCAGTAAAAACATTTTTCATAAGCAAAAAGGTTTAAACCTTGAATATAGACTTTTAAAACTTGCATATATTTCAGGTTATTTGTACTTGGCTGCTCTGTAATGAAAGTTGTGGTCAATAAATATCCCAGGGCAAGAGTAGACTGATTTCAGGTAAGAAGAATGTCAGACAGCCAGGAAGAAATCATCTATGCAAGGAGTATTACTTTGGTACGCACCAATTCTTCACTCCTACACTCTTTGGACCAGATTTTGATCTCAATTTATTCAGGGTAAATCCAGGGTAGTTCCAATGATTTCATTGGAGATGCACCCGATGTTCACTGTTGTAACTGAGATCAGCTTCTGTCCTTTGTGGTTCAGTTTAATTCTTTAATTTTTTGTTATTGAGATACTCCCAAATATACCTGTGATAATCAGGGTCCAGACACCCCAAAGAGAGAACAGAAGGTTTAAACCTGCAAAAGAAAAGCAGTGTCTCGATTGTATATGACAATGTTACTATACTGTAAAAATATATCAGATCTTTTATGAAAGCTTGTAATGTTCTAACCTTAATAATCACTATGAGGTATGTATACAGGCTATGGTTATGAATTTGTGTACATAGAGAACTGTGCTCCTAAACTTCAGCTCTACTTCATAGCACGGTAGTGATCAATCAGACAGGGAGAGGCACCTACTAAGCCACATGTTTATCCAAAACTAGACTCAACAAAGGATCAATTGTACAACCCAGGAAAAGACAATGATGACTATTAGAGTTAATGGAAAGACATTGAGACAACTGGAGATTTTCCCACTTTGAGTATCTATAGTAATTGAAGAAAAAAAACACCCTACAAACTCTTCTTAAAATGTAAGCGGTTTGAAGTGAAAGACATCCAGAAACTGAGGGACACCCTAGAGGGAGGAAGCTGTCTATTGCTAGGGATACACTGGAGAAACTGATCAAAAGCAATAGGAAACTTGTTTTCAAAAAGGGATTTTATCTAACAGAGGCCTGACGTTGCATCTTTTATGTTTATTTACTGTGTAAATTGTGTAAATTTACTGTGTAAATTGTGTATATTTGCTTTCCCTGTAGCTTTTCTATTAAATACACGTTTTGTTTATTTTTATCCCAAGCAGGTCCCTGGTGTGCAATCTGTGTGAAGTATGTGTCAAAGTTGACTGATAACTGTCGTGCTGGTTTCACACCTTTTGGGGGTTAAGAACCACAGGGCAATGGTCCAACTGTCTGGTACAACTCCAGGAAGATGGATTTGGGGAGATTTGGGCCTGGAAGGGCTATAGGCATCACACAGCCAGGAGTAACTAAGCTGGTGAGACCCAGGGGAGACCTAGTGCTTGTGGGCAGGCTACCACAGTTAGGGGTCTGAGTCCTAGCAGCATGGCACCAAGCTCTCTCCTCCCCCCGAAAAGTTACAAGGCTGAGTGGCAGAATCCTTTTACTGGTCTGGGTGGTCCCCAGAATGTCACAATATTCTTTAATCAAACAAGCTAGGAAATCATTGGCAGATTTTGCTTAATAGCTGCTGAACTTACCTAGTTCTATAGCTGAACCATTGCATTTGTCTGATCCAGTTGACTTTTCAGTCACAAACCCTCTGAGAGGAGAGAAAGAGCAGTTAGGCTGATAAAGTAAACAGGTCAGTTTAAGGAAATGATGCAGGGAAAACCTTTAAATAACAGTGACCAATCCTGGAAACACAGCTGTGCACTAGATTAATTGGGATGATTCATGGTAGTTAGCTCTATGCCTGGTAGTAGCAGTTTGTGGGCTCAGGTCCAATGTTTTGAATGTAAAGCATGTTTTCAACAAACTGGGGTGGATATTGAGCAGGGACTCTGAAGGACTCACTCAATGTGGCAAGCCATGGCATAAGTCATGGTAACCTATACATGTGTGAGACATTGCAGATTTCAGTGACCTAATTCCAGTCAGTGGAATAAAATTCTTGTTGATTTCTGTGGTGCAGAATCTGACCCGTAGCATGTTCTAAAGATCTCATGTGTTCTCAAGAGCTGATAAGATGGCCCGGAATCTCTGTAGTATCTAGTCTTCCCTGGAAGGGGGAGGGCAATGGAGCGAATTTCACTTCCTGATTCTCAGGCAAGCTCTGGGCTGACCACAACTTGAACACAGTTGAGTGTCCCTGGGGTATGTCTACACTGCAGCTGGGGTCGGCCTCCCAGCCTAGCGAGACAGACTTGTGCTAATGGGGCTCATGCTAGTGTGCTAAAATAGTGCTATGAATGTTACAACTCAGGCTGTTAAGTCCCCCTGGCTCACTAGGCTTGAGAGCCCAAGCTCCAGCCTGGGCCACAACGTCCATACTGCTATTTGTAGTGTGCTACTCTGAGACCCGCTAACAGAGAGGCGCGCTCCCAACTGCAATGTAGACATATCCTTGGGGTCAATGTGCCCCACCCTTTGTGAGCCCTTCCAGCACATTCTTTGGAATTCCCCACAATGGGAGTGTGAATCCTCAGCAAAGGAAATTCATCCAGTTTTCAACCCCTTTTCACAAAGAAAATGGAGTCGGCCAGAGAGCTTGGCAACACATGGTTATCTATATTTTGAAATTAGTGAACCAAGATCAAGATCCACAACCATTCAACCATAGAAACTTGTGAGCTTTCCTTGGCTAACAGTTACTTGCTTACACATATTTTTTCCTGACTAAAGCTTCTATTCATTAAAGAATACTCCCTGCTTATTTTAGCGTAATTATCTGTTTATTTAAATCTTGCAGATAGTTATTAGTTATTGAAATAGAAATATTAAAAATTATGTGGTTATCTGGCTCCTGTTAATAAAGTATTAACTGAAATTTACATTTTTCAAAATAATTAGCTATGAACAGTAACATTGCATTATCAAATAATTCCTCAAAATAACCTCTTATTGTAATTCCAAAGTTTACATTATTTTTGAAACTAGTATTGGCTTTAGACAGATTATAATAAAAGCAAATAATTGTACATTTTAACAGTTCTTGAAGAAAGCAGGTCTAACACCAGACTGATGACTAACCACAATATATAATTCCTCATAGAAGCTAATTGACAGTTGCGTTTCTTAAATACCATAAGAATTAATCATGATTAACATCATTACAATGAAATCCAAAGGAATTAAAAATGATTTACCACTAACTGAACATTTTTGCAAATATTATGACTACTGCAGGCAGTACTAAAATAGGTTAATAATTCAACAGCCTAGAATTCCCTATTTCATAAACACATCACATGTAAATTGCACAGTAGTAGCTGAAAGGTACATTGCTTATTCATGAATGTGACATGGCTTACGTATGAAGTAACAGCTTGGTTCTCTTACTGCTGAAACTTCCTCAACATGCTCGGCACTGAGACCATGACATACTTTATGTAAATTCTTAAACAGATTTACCCTCATGCCACGTATCAATAGAAAACTATTTAAAATGAAGGAAGAGATAAAATTATGGGGGGAGAACCACATTAAAAATAATATGTAACCCTTCTGCCAGGTGGAGACGGCAGCAACCAGGGCCGGGTTCAATATCTAGGGGTTCCTTTTCAACAATACAACTCAGAACTGTCTCAATCCCCCACCCAGTAACCTGGGAAAATTACACACCATCCCGGGGCACCTCTGAGGGGCAATACTTCCCCACTCGCATGCACAGCATCTGAGTGTAGAAAAGAAACTTTTAATGAAAGGAGGGAAGTGACCCAACATTAATTAGGGAAAATGCCACAAGCAGGATTCATAACCATAAAACTGTGAGCAGGACACTCACCCCAGAGTGCCTGGGACAGTGCCTTCTGCCTCATGTTCTTGAGTTCTACAACCAGAAGTTCCTTTACTGTGTCCCCCTCCGCTCTCTCACCACCCCACACTCACTGTGATTGTCCTTGGTCAGTGAGAACCCAGGGTTCAGAGATGCATCTGTGTGAGTTCACCTCCAGGAAAGAAGGCACCTTGCTTGTTTCACCATCTGAGCCTTTGCTCTGGCTGGTTGCCCTGCCAGCTGCCTTCTTGTCACTTTTGCCAGCTGCTCCTGCCAGCTGATTGCTCGCCACTTTCGCCGGCCGCTCCCACCTTATGCTTCCACCTTCCTCTTTGCTGTGACCTCTGTAGATCAGTCTCTTAGTGACTTTTAGCTCTCAGTAGGCTGGGCAGAAACACTGCCCCACCACAAGTGATTTCAGCTCCTACTGAGTACTTCAAATAACAAAGAGCTAAATAGGCTTCATTTGGAGCCTTATGTTTGAACAGTGAGGAGGAACAGGTTAAACCAGACCAGGGACGCTGAGGGAGAGTCTACACCTCCTGGCTGGGACACCTGTCCCCACACCGCTTACTTTCACAGGGGTCTGGTGTTTGAGCCCTTGGCTTAATTAGGTCCTTTCAGCTGAGGATGACCCCCTCACTTGGGACAGGTTCAGCACAGTTTTGCTCCCCTTTATTCATACAATAAAGACAACACCACCGATAACATTTCACTACTCCTACATTCAGTACTGCAGTGATTTGTAACACAACACCGCTCTATCTGCAGAATATCTTGGCAGAGTATGTGTGTTCATGTAAATATAGGTTTCAGAGTAACAGCCGTGTTAGTCTGTATTCGCAAAAAGAAAAGGCGTACTATTGGCACCTTAGAGACTAACCAATTTATTTGAGCATAAGCTTTCGTGAGTTTGCTCCTGAAGTCTCTCCCCCTCCCAGCTAGCTGTCAGGGAAGAACTCATTCAGACCTTGCTTACATAGAGATATGAAGATAATTTTCAGGGGTAATAAACTTTCCCATGCTATATGAAATAAAAGAAGAAAGGTGGTGATGGAGATGATTACACACTAATGTGTGCTAAGAGCTTTAAGTACTAATAAAAAAGACAGTCCTGCCCTGAAGACCTTGCAGCCTAGGGGCCTGATCCTGGAATGACATCTTGTGGGCAGAGCCAACAGTTCTCTGCCCACCTATGTCATTACAGGATTGTGGCCCAGATGTAAGCCTGAGACAATGAGGAGGGATGGAATAAAGTAAGCAAGGTCAAAGGTTACTAACACAGGATCAGGTGATTATTCAAGCTTGTTATGTACATTCTTAGGGCATAATTCTGTGCTGTGCCTCTAAAAGGTGCAGCACAGAATTCATAGTCCAGGGACTGGAGCTGTTAAAGTGACTTTAAGCCGCGTTTGCACCCTTCTGATCCTGGGCTGCTTCAGAGGCTGGAGAGACTTCCAGTGTACCTTAGACAGCCCTTGTCCTACCCAAAGCTGTTGGAAGCTCGTTTTAAATCTTTCCCTGCATTTAAGTAAAATGTTTTTGCACTCCTTCCTTTATATGCCCATTTCATCCCCTGCTATTGCCAAGTCAATTTATCTTCCGTAACGCCAGATTCTCTGTATTTTTGGATTATAACTAAATAAAAAATAGGATGCTAGACATACCCCTAACCAGAATCACTCAAAAAAATAAGAATCAAATGTGATTTTTCTACCATTTTCACCAGAACATGGAAACAGAGCTAAAGCTGAGTCAGACACCGTGGTAAGATTTGGAAATCGCTCTTTTAATTTAAGATGGATATACTAAATGAAGGAAGAGTCTAACATTAGGTGGAGAGTATTTAAATCTCTCTCCTTCTGAATGGATTTACTAGAGGCTTTACCATGTAGAAGTAAATAAATTATACAGATGCACTTCTAGCTAGATTAATATATAGGCAACAGAAGAGAAAATAATTTGGATTAATTTTGTACCGTTGATCTTTTGGGTACCCCAAGGCACTAGTCATGCAGGGAAATCCAGCAGTCAGATGTGCTCAGCAATAGCTTACATAGACTTGGATGACACAATCTATTTAATTGTGGGGGAAACCTGATCCAGAAAGACAGGTTTACCTCTGTGGTCATTTCAAAAGTACCATGGAAGTTTTAATGATTTCCTGGGCAATTAACAGCAATGTCCAGAAGTGGCTTTGGTGTTAATATCTCACCCAAACATTGGCAATTCTAATATAAATAACTCCACCACTCACACACCTCAGTCTACCTACCTTTGCATTAGTCTCATCCCAGAACCAAAATTATCTTGGCCCTTAATTACTATAACCTCCATCTCATTTATTCTCAATTCTTCCTGCAATCAGTCTACCCACAATGCTGCTGCAAAAGTCATCTTCTTGTGCTGCTTACATCATTCCCTTCTATAAATTCCTCCATTGATTTCTTTTCTCCAACACCGTGCAGTGAGCACTTCTTGTCCTCACATACCAGGACTAACAGAATCTTGCCCCACTTCCTATATTCCTCTACTTGTATTTCCTTCTCCTCCTGCCACACTCCTTATGCTCTTCCTAATCATTTCACCACCCTGCTTCCTTAAGGCTCAATTTTGTAATCTGGACAAAGCCTTCTGCAGGGGGCATGCTAGAGTGCAGTGAGACATTGACAGATGCTGTGCCTCCCAAAGCTGTTTGGAGGGAGGAATCCATCACAATTAATATATATTATTTCACCATCTCTTCATAATATTCTACAATCACCTTCCACAAGCCAGCCAGAACCCAGTAGCCATGTTCCACGCTATTATGTACAAACACCTCAAACAATACATTATGGATGAGGACATGACATAAGCAGAAACCCAATTCCATTTTTTAAGATCTGATAAAACAATAGTTTTGAAAGAATGTAATTATTCAGCCAGACCAATCTCAATGTGTGATTTTGAAATAGCAGATGAAACCCATATCAGAAAGAACACTGTTATGTGTCAAAAGGAAGTCTGCTAGGAAACAAGAGAGAAGGGTATTTGAAATAAACACTTATAAAACATATAAAAATAAGTACTTTTAAAATAAACACAATATAGACATTACCTATGAAATTCACTGCCAGCTATTAGTGAGACATACAGATGAATTTGGAGTGAGTTTAACAAATGCATGTCATGCATTGAATGAGAATAGTGTGTATAGTTACATTCGATATCACAAGGGCCATCAAGCATCATACTTCAGGACCTAAGCTGACTAGGTCAGATCAGGAAGACACTGCTTCTCTTTCTATTACAGTGCACAATAAAATAGATTATGCCACTTTTATACGTCCCTTAAACTCCCAGCACTGATCACAGTGGGAGACAAGAAAGCAAACTATCCGGAACTCTCTAGATCATGTTCCCTACCTCCTCACCCTAGGTAGCATCTCCTATATTCCTGTGTTTGATCTGAAACAGAGATTCTGAGGAAAAAGCGTGATTAATGGTTATTTAAAGGGCTTCATTTTCAAAACCTGACAAATCTGGGTCATGTTCAGTTGTGTGCTTAACTGAAGATATATTCTATATACACATACACAGACATGAATAAGCAATTTAACTCAAATAGTCATTTGTGCGTAAGCCATGTTGTGTCAGCATGACGCTACATGTGGATGAAAGCATGGAAATCTCATCTGGGTACACAAGTGAGGGAACTGCACAGAGATTTTTTGAATGCAGATTTCTAACCTGTTGAAAAATCAGGCCCAGCATGTCACATGACTCACATGCGTGACAACAGTCTGCATTCCATTTTCACACGTATATTTTGTTTTCATTGTTTTTTTGTAGTTTTTCTTCTGGCTATAATTAATCACATTGCAAAGCAATAGGATAATTATCTGCCCATCAGATTAGCTATTTTGAATGAAAGACCATTGCTACTTAATTTTCCCCTTCTTTATAGTGGAGCAGTGATCCCCAGATCTTTTATATCATTTCTCTGTGAACATCAGGATCAGGTTATGATAAGCAATTTTTTGAACCACTGCTTAAATGCAATTTATTTTTTATAGCTTTGCACAATAAAATGGCATTTTAGATAACTCATTCAAAGGGCAGATAGTAAGTCTCTGTAGACTTCATTAAATCATTCTTTTCATGTTAAATTAATGTCTCAAGTTAATTTTAGAATAAACAAATCAAGATATATAATTGCTTTGTTTGTGATAAATATGCCCTACTTTGTTATGATTTTATCAAGAGGCTTTGTATTTCAAATCTGTCTATATACAATCAAACACATCTTTGCAAGATTTCACTTTATTGTGATAGTTATTTTGTACTGTGCAGTTCCCCGAGATACAAAGGAATCAGGACACAATGGGTTTTCTTGGAAGAGATTTTCACCTATATTAAGGCAAAATTCAAAATAAAAATAATCAATACCATGCAACATAACATAAATTAGGGGTAGGAAATAGCTTCGATGTATATCATGACAGCACCGAAAGGCCCAGTTGTGCTTGGCACAGTACAAACACATAGTAAAAGAGCATCCATGCTCTGAAGAGCTTGCAGTGTAAACAGATAAGGCAAACAAGTGATGGGTGAAATGAAGGATTATTATCTCTATTTTACAGAAGAGAAACTGAGGTACAGATAGTGACCTGCCCAAGGGTATTCGGGACGTTTGTGCTAGAGCTGAAAACAACGCATTTTTCCTGAGTCCCAGCTCAATGCCTTAAGCCACAAGGTCATGGTTCCTCTTTTTTCTTAATTAAAACCAGAAGTCCACACAAGAAATAGAGCTCTTTAAACATGAAATATAATGGTTGTAAAATTACTGAACAGGGCTACATCCTGTGTCTGAGTTTCAGGAAGAGGTCACGTCAGCTCTTAATTCCAAGAAGTTCAAATCAGAATGTAACACAACCTCTCTTTATTCAATTCCCAATTTTTAAGAGCCACAAGACATTTTAAGTAATTATTTCATCGCTGATGACAGAAGTAGATCTTTCCACTGTGTCATATTTCAGTGCGTACCATCAAGCAGACAAAGCCAACGCATCAAGATTTGTGATTAGATAGAGAATAGGTACTGCAGCACAGTGTTCCACGTACCAGCTTTACAAGTAAAGCTTATTAAAGCTGTTTCTCAGAAGTATTTCTTCTGAACAAGCTGCTGGTTCACCACCAATGATTGACTGGAGACTAACAACAAGGAGAAACATTTAAATTGGGATTTGAGAGTTTTAAGGCACCTTTTCCATCACTAATTGTTGTTGTTATTATTATTGCTGTAACCAGCAGAATCTTCAAGAGATGCCATGGCTAAGGTATTAACACCTAACAGACAGTTCAGTACATATTTTTATACTTTCTTTGCAGTAATATTTTATATTACAGGTAGGGGGTGTGAAATGCACTAAAAAGACCAATGATTCATGGTGGTTTTCTGAGAGCATAATGTTGGAATTAGTGCTCTTTGATGTTTTCTTTTGATAGGGTTGTAAAACACTCTTAGGACACTTTTAATATCATTTTCAAGAAATTAGAATCATACTAAGCTGGAAGAAATTATTAAATTTCTTCAGTTCCCAATCAATTAGTAACAATAACCTCCACATTTTAAGCAATTTTTAAAATATGTGAGAGAAACTGAAATGATAATGCACAAATAGATCTGTTAGGTTATTTGCCATTTTTTTAAATTAAGAAGTAATAATTTCAACAAGTTGCATCTAAGAAGGAGGTAAAACTCATCTAGGAACCAAGCTAATTTTGGGGTATTGGGTGTGGCAATCTGTGTATTCATTGGATTATTTTTCTTGCTTCTGAGTGTAAGGTTCTGACCAGTTGCTGGATTCAGGTTTTGTGGGGGCAGGAGCTATGAAAGTTTCCCTTCCCTTGTAGCAAGCTTTTTTCCCCAGTCATGACCATTTTCAACCATAGTTTGGTAATGGATACAAGATTTCCAGCCAGAGTGCACTGATATGCAATAAACATATTGAACAAACAGGTGATGCTTTAGAATACAAATCTAGTATGTACCTCAGGCTAGTGGGAAAATTTTCATTTAGGTCAAAACTTTTCAGAAAACATTTTTGGGGTTTGGTAAAATATTTTGTTTTTTAGTTTCTGAAAACTGAACATTTTTATTAAAAGCTGAACATTTTTGCCAAAAACAGTTTTCAAAAAACTAAAATGTTTTGGTTTTCAGTTTGGGGTTGGGTGAGGATTTGTTTGTTTATTTGTTGTTTTTGTTTTAATTAAAAACAAAAAACATTGCAGCTAAGAGTTGCCAAGCAGTGCTATGTAAGATATTTCAGGTCTTTTCCTATGTGTAGGATAGGAGATAACTGTATGAAATAACAGTTAATATGTTGAAGTATCTTGCTTCTCCCATAGAAAAAAACACACTAGTTTTGGACAGTACTATCCACTGGCTGACCACCTATGGATTTAAAACCTTCCTCACCTTGTACAATTGTTTAAGGTAGGATGGTCTAGAAGGTCATACACTGAATCTTGTAGAAGGGGGCCTAGTTGAATGGCTTTACATGGGGCCTCAGATATGGCTAATCTTAATCTGTTCATATGCAAAGGCTAACAGATTTGACTGAGGAAATACTTGATGCTCAGTTTCATAAATGCCTAGTCTATTGGCACTTGTGACGGGGTATACCCATCCCATCCTGATCTAGCAAGGGTTAACAAGCTGCTGAGGGCCCACTCAGCCTTGCCCCACGGCACCAGCACTCGCTGTCAGGTAATGAAGGGGTAGTTAACAAGAGAAGAGGCTAGCTCACTGGTGGGCTGATCAAGCAAGAAAATAAATGCCCTGTCTACTGCTTCTGGAGGAAGGGACCAGCCCAGAACCTCTGCACAGACTATTGGCTGCCGACTTCCAGAGCCCCTCCAGAGGAAGGTAGGACTGCTGAGTTTGGTTTGGGGACTATTTCTTTATTTTAATTACAAAAAAGACTATTGGGCTGTCTGTGCTGCCTAGGATAGGCCTGAGGGGTCTAAATGAGACTGTTGTAGGGAACCACTGTGGGGAGGGGAGCTGCCTCAATAAACTCCGTGGACTTTTGTGTCCTAATTGAGTCTGCCCTGTAGCTTGTCTTGGGCCCTGAGAACGGCAATCGGAGCTCTTTATGGGATTCAGTTCTTCCAGCAAATGAAAGATACAACTTCAGTGAAGAAAACAGGATTTTTAACTGTTTACTTAATATTAATTTTTTGCTTAATACTTTGATTTCTTGGGGACTCTTCCCATCTACCTACTTAACTGCTTGTATTTTACCTCAAGCTGAAGAGTGAGACTGAGGTGAAGGGCCCCAGGTTTACATCTGCTCCAAGAGCCCAGGAACTCCTGATGTCATTCATATCAATGACAGAAGTTAATGAATTGGATCTCTATCACTGAATGGATGACCTATTGAAATAATTGAATGTATATTTGCCTGGGAAATAAAATGGATTGAAAGGGTAGAAGTGAGAACAAAGTTAGAAGACAAATAGCACTGGCAGCAGTGACCTTTATGACCCCAATAAAGCAATCTGGAGATGACAAGAAATCCACACTGAAAGAAGTTGATGATTTATATGCTCATATGTCAGAATGGCTCATTCCTATGGATATGAATCATAAGCAAGGGCAAATTAGATACCAAAGAGGAAACTGTCTTAAAAAACATTTGTTTTTTAAGAATGACTGACACAAGGTGAGAAGAACTTTGTCAGATTCACTGAAATTAAATAATCAAGAACAACTCTTCCATTAGCCTCATAAAGAGCAGTGGGCCAGACAAACTGGGAGAATGAGTGTTATTACAGATTAAGGGATGCATAGGATGGACACCCACTTGACCAAAAGCTGCTAAAAAAAAAAAATACCCTAAATGAGGATGAAAACACATTCAAAATAGTGCTGTTTTGCTATTATCATATATACTGGTACAATATTGAGGTATCTTTCATTTTTTTGAACATTCTGACCCAACAGTTGTCAGTGTGACAATTTGAAGAATCAGTCTGTGTACAAGTTACGAATTCTGGTTGGTACTAGGAAGTAGTTTATAAAATTGTTGTATCAGGGAATGCCTTTAGGTGGATGTTGAATCCACCAGTTGCTCATGTGGTTTGCAGCATGTATCAGACCAGGGACAATGTAGAGTTATTAACTGTAACAACTGTGTTCTGGACTGAACAGTGGGGATGCTAAGAGGTTGGCTGGAGCTGAGAGATGCTACTTCCCCAAACTTGTCCGCAAGGAGCAGGGGTTGGGAGTGGAGAGTAGAAACCCGCCAAACAGAATAAAGAGAAAGAGGTGACAAAGCGGGGCTTAAAAAGGATTCCCAGGAGGAACAATAGTGGGGGAAGGCTTTTTGAAGGACAGGAAGTTTTGGGCAGAAAAGGGGAAGAGAAGGGCAAGCTTTTGTAGCAGTAGAGGTGTGGGTGGGTCTGATTTAGCTGCAGGACCAACCATGCTGAGAGAAAGCTAGCTGGGCTGGAAAGGCTCCAGGTCTGAAGAGAAATCATCAGCTCCAGGGAAGAATCCTGGATACTGCAGAGGACTCTGCCTAAGCCCAAAGAATGGTCTGGAGTGGTGAGGAACCTGAGGTAAGGAAATGCTCATTTATATAGATATTGCCAGTTCTTGTGGCAATAAGTAAACAGCAGTGGTGTTTATGTAACCCACACACCTCCTGGGTGTGGTGCTCTGTCTCATCTAGTGGCACCAAGACCACTTAGAGAGAGCATGTTAAATAAGTCTGCTCTACAGCCTTAGCTAACAGCCAGTTGGCTTTTTTTAGGTCATGTGGCAGAGGCTCATGCACTAAGGTCTAGAGGCCCCAGGTTCGATCCCGATGACCGCGGTCTGTCAGTGTTACATTTAGAATCCTTTGCAGTCTGTCTGTGTCAGTGCTCCTGAAGAGGTAAATTGTAAATCACACCTTTGGGATACTGGATTGTGGAAGAGCTGCTGGGGAGGCTTGGTGGAGATGGCACTAACTTCAGGGCCTAGGCATTTGAGCTGTGGAAGTCTACACTGCCAACAGGAGTGTCAGACACAAGGTCTACACCTGGTGTGTGTGCCTAGAGGTCCAAAGCCAGGAAGAGTGCCTTGCTCAGTCCCAGCAAGCTAAGACCTTGTGGGATTCAGTGTTTGGATCACCTCCAAGAAAGTCTGAGTGTCCAACAGGGGGAGCTCAACCAAGTCTGTGACAGTTCACCTGAAGATACATAGATATGTGCTGAAGGGCTAATTTTTCTGTTTTATTGGCCAGAAGTAACATGATGCAGCTTCGGTGCAGTCAGTGTGTGTGTAAAGTATAGAACCCTGTTGTTTTTTTCATCTTTTTAATGACTGTGAAGTATAGGGATTAGTTGCTGGACAGGTCTCTACATTCTGTACTGCAAAGTAGAACAAACAGAGGACAATAAGAAAGCAGCCTCTACTTCTTAAAATATTAAGGGCCAAATACAGATGTGATGCAAGCAGGAGCACTGCCTGTTCAGCAAAGATATTGACATTTAAATATGAAAGCACTTAACATTGAGGAATTGTTTCCATCCCCTTACCATGTATTGTAAACTTACTTCATCACCACAGGATCTGGGCACCTTACAGCTCTATACATAAAATGACTTTGTCCCAAATGCATAGATATTTTATCAAGTAGCCAAAATAGATACCATACAAAATGGCCAAAAAAAAAAAAAAAAGTTCAACAGATCAGTGCTTGTGACTATATGAATAATACCAGCACACTTAGTGGGAAATGTAAAAGCCAAACTTATTTGGTTCTCATTCAAGCAAAACTCCTATTGACTTTAGTCCTCTGGGATTCTGTATCTTGTTCAACCCTAGGCAAGCTTCCAGGAAAGTCACTGAAACTTCAGATACTTTTGGTATCCATTTCAAAACTAGTGAATTTTGAGTTTTGAAACCAAAGATAGAGGAAAGCTTACCTAGAATCTGCAACAATAATTTGGTCCTGTCCATAGGGTTGTAAATGTTCTAAGGTTGAAACTGTCAGCTAATGTCTTAGACACAGTTTGATTAAGGTTCTCTGGACCCAAATGGAGAGCGATTTTTTTCTTCTCTCACCCCCATCTTTCCCTTCCCCCAGACAATTATGTTAGCTACATGGTGTTATAGACAATCTGCTATACTGTGCTAAAGAGAATAGACATAACTACAAGATAAATCACACCTACCCTTTGGGAACCAGGGACTAGAACCCCTAGCCTTCAAAAACACAGGCCTCTCACACATGATCCCATGATGCTGGTATTAGCCATTCCCTTATTTTCTCTGTGGGTCAGCCATGAGAGGGCAACATAACACCCACAAATTCACACAACAAGACAGCTTCTTTTAACAACAAAATCCTCAAAAAAAAAAAAATAATAACCTGCCTATGCTGGTTAGTGGGTAGTTATGGAAAATGTCATTTAAGTACAATATATGGCATGGAAACATTTTCAGGATAAAAAGAGTACTTACTATTGCAAAAAAATTGTTTTAAAGATTTCTATGCTATGTTCTGAGGTCTTGATTTTTTTTTGTTTTATTCACCAGTTTGGCTTTTTGTGTCTCTTTCAACAATAACATTCATTATAACATGGCAAAAAATACTGTTTAGCTACATTTTCCATCACAACCTGTAATTATCTACAAGAGTTTAGTGAATAATACAATAGCTTTCAATTATTTTTTAAAGAAAGTTTTTAAATATTCACTGCTAGAATACAAGGTGATGTCATAATTAATGTTAGAATGGTTATTCAAATGATTATGCTAAGTAGCTCATAAAGAAAACTTATTACATTTGTGACATAAACCAGTTACTAATTGTACTGAGATAATTAATGCCAACAATTCTATGCATGCTTTTATCAAGTTGACTTATAAACTACCTGATATCTCTCTCTTGGGTTTATTTAACTGTTAGTAAAGCTTGAAATATGAGAATTGATTTGTAAGGGTAAAAAAGTGATCAATTAAAAATGTTACAAAGCAGACCTGTTCTTCTTCTAGTTAAAATAGAGTGAAGTCATAGAATTAAAAAGTGTAAAAACTGAATGTATGCCTCAGTTGATTGAAAGAAATCAAGACCTACATTTTCAATATTAACTAAGCACAATTGTTCACCCACATCACCATTTAGATGTTACTGATCATTTGTGGCCATTGTGCTTTGTAAATTAGGGGCACAAATGCTCTAAATTTCATCAGCTTGTAACAGTAGCCTAGGAGCCATTATTCTGTCAAGAAATTGCTAAAACTCCCTTTCTGGCAGGGAGTTTGAGAAGAGGTGGTTTGTAGATCTCACAGAGAGGGTATAATGAAGCCAGGGAATTCTCAGTTGCTCCATTAGAAGAAATTTATGGCCCTCTTGTGCCAATGGAGTGGTGCAAAGAGATTCAAGAGGAAGCCCAGGCCTGGCCCAGTGCATTTATGAAAACACATCCCTGTTCCCCATTTGATGTAGTATGATGTGCTACCCACTCTTTCACTGGAAAGAGTTCAGCTGCTTATCCAGGTAAACTGATAAGGGAGGAGATAATAGAAATAACCCTCCCTTTAAAAAGTTGTTTGCAATTTGTAACCATGTTTAGCACTAATCAGCTTCTAAATTAAACTAGGAATTTGCAGTGGCAGGCAAATAATACTGTGTAGCCATCTACCCCATTCTTTCACATCATAGTCCTTCTCTGGAGGCACACACTCTAATCCTCTACTTCCTCTGTCCCTTGATTATGATTAGTGAGTGAATTTAGCTCTCAGAAATAGCACAGCATGAATCAGACACAACTGCGTTTATAGTCTTGTCAACCCTGTTCGGCTATATGACAGGTTTATGCTATCTGTATGTACAACAAAGCAGGAGTGGGAGAAGTTGCAGTGGGGGAGGTTTAGGTTGGATATTAGGAAAAACTTTTTCACTAGGAGGGTGGTGAAACACTGGAATGCGTTGCATAGGGAGGTGGTGGAATCTCCTTCCTTAGAAGTTTTTAAGGTCAGGCTTGACAAAGCCCTGGCTGGGATGATTTAATTGGATATGGGTCCTGCTTTTGAGCAGGGGGTTGGACTAGATGACCTTCTGGGGTCCCTTCCAACCCTGATATTCTATGATTCTAAGTCCACCATGCTAATTTTCTAGCATGATACATATGGTAGTTACACAATAGAATTCGTGTCCGCTGGATCCAGAAATTCAGCATCAACTAGGAATGGGCTAGACATTGGTCTGAGCCTCATCTGACTTAGATTAGTGTAAATCAGGAGTGACACTGTTGAAGTTAATGCAGTTACACCATTGTAAAACTTCTGTGAGTTCAGAATAATTCCCAATATATCCACGATTCGTTAGGTAGAATTGTTGTGGAATGTCAGAACTTCCAGTAGGATGGAAATTCCATTTCTGACCAACCCTACTGCTGACCTAGCCTGTATTCAAGTGAGCTATAGGTGAAAGGTTCTACATTTCATTATGTATCCAATGTATCATTCATTCCTCTCAGCATTATCTACGTCCATATTGGATACATCTCTATATAATCTATGTAAGAGTTTTTTCAAAATTCTGAATTCGACTGTACACTAATTTCCATGAACAAATTAGGTGTATGGTGATTGTGATACCATGTTCAGAGCCAGTTAAATATATGTGACATACACCATTGTTAACCCGTAGTGGTTTATACATAACTCTTTAGGGTTAAATATGTCCAGATTCTTCTCTGCCTTCTGGCTACAGAAGTGAAGGGTTAACCCAAGTTCATCTCCTGGCTTACAATTTAGAAAGTATTTCTAAATGCAATTAAATGATATAGCATACGCTACAGACTGAATCTAGCAGAAAAACAAGCTCCCAGAATAGCAAAATCACTGAGAAAGCTCCCAGTGCGAGAAGAAACAAAAGACAAGGTAGGCAGGCTCTTGTTAGGGTTCTGTTAACCCTAACAATCATGCCCGGTATTCTGCTTGGCCATCTTTCGACTGTCAGTAGTAGTCTTGCCCAGGACCTTTATGCTGCTTATGGCTCACTAAAGAATAACAGCTAAATTACGACCATTCCAATAAAGCTGATGTATATTAAAAACTGCACGGGGCCAGCAGCCACAAAACCTTTGGGAATTCAAGGCAATTAATCCGATGTTATTGGTTTTGACATACTGTGTGAAGAATTTTCTAAGATTCACTGTGCTGTATGCATACTGCTAGTATCATACAGAAATACTTTGGTCTTTCATCCACAAAGTGTGTTGTAACACCCCCAAACGTTTAGACCACAAAGATCCTTCTTAGAAACAGTGGACAATATTTCTGCAGCTCCCAGGAGCATGAGAAAGGCCATGGAGTGAGTGAGTGGTACGATGGGCTGAGTAACTGCAGAAAGAGGTATCAGACCATGTAGCAAGCTGACCCTCAGATGGGGCAGTAGGAGGCACCAGAGCAGTAAGAGAGAATGCCTTGTCACAAACTGATGTACATATGAAGTTTTTGAATAAACCAAACCTAGAAGCTAATGTTTTCAGGGCCTTTACATTTTTTGAGGAAAGTCTGAGGGATTTCAGGGTCCTGGATGCTATGTTATAAACCACTTTATGATGATTTCAGTGCAGCATCTCACTTTTTGTCCAAATCCTTTTGTAACAGTACTACTGCACACAGAAGGTTATACTTGTCTCTACACATTAGCTCAGATCTCCTGTTTAGTCCAAAATTGTTGAGGGGGGGGGGGTTTGAGGTGACAGCTTTAGTAATAGTCACTTTCTTCCCTGAGTGAGCACCACCATCATCCAGCTGCCACATTTGTTAATGACAGTGTAGAGGCAGCAGAACCCACAGCTCACTGTGTAAGGCGGGAGCAGAGCTAGGAGATTCTTGGACAGGGTACCGTGAGGAGCTGCAACAGAGCTAGGTTGAGGATGCTAGTCATCCTTATCCCGCTCCTGGAGTAGCAGCACATGTTCCATTCCACGGCCCCCTAGATCCAGCACTGGCCCTGTGCTCCCCGATGTGCAGTAAGTACCAGCACCCATAGCATCCTTCAGGGCTGCCCAATGGCCACCTTCTTTGCCTTTACTTTGGTGCTGTGGTGCAGATGGGGGCCATTATTCAACCCACATGGTAGCCACACCTATAAATTCTCCCTCCCACTCTTCAACAAAGCCTAATTATGGCCTTTCACCCAGAGCACTGCCTCCTCCTTGGCGCTCCTAGCACAGTCCCATGTGCCTCCTCAGTGTGGTCAGATAGATCTCCCTGCCAGAAGAATGTCTCTGGCAGAAGAAATGATCTATCCCCTACTAACATGTAAGGAAGCTAGAAGTGGCTGGGAGCATCTGTATATGATGCCATGTAAACCAGTGCCTCTTAACATAGGTCACCAGCAGAAGGCGCATTCTCTGGTTTGCTGGAGAGGAGATGCATGAGCATCAGGAGGCCAGTCATGGATATGGAAGTCTTGGGTGATGGGACAACTTCATACCCTTTTAGTGACCGATGGTGGTAGACATGCCCTGAAGTGGAGTGGGAGGGAGGGAGGACCATCTCTCACACCTGCATGGATGCACAGATGCTGCTGTGCCAACGATCTGAGGCTCCTCACAGCTCATGAGCCTGCGTTGAAACCCAAGAGATGTGACAGAATGAGGAGATCTGTCCCCTCCCCCTCCCAAAGGGGATTGCCTAGCCAGGTTCCTGCTTTGTGATCCCCACCGGGCTTCTTTTGTCCCCCTGTGAGTCTCCCACTGATCTGGTGATTAAAAAAGTGAGAATTGAACCTATGACCCTTTTTTGTAAGCAGTATGTAACTGAGGATGAGCACTGGTTTCCCTACATTTGTTATAGCTTATCCTTAATAACTATACTACTAGTATGCTCCTAAGGCATGTATTGTGAGGGACATAAGGATGGCATATCTGACTCCTTTGGCACCAGAGAGAGGGAGAAGTACTGATCATTGGCAGGTAAGCAGCATCACTATCAAGACTTCTGATCCCCAGAGTAAAAAAAAAAGCCCCCCAAAAAAGCAATTATAATCCTGATTTGTTTCAAATCCTTTAAGGCATATTTATTTGTCAACATTTTCCCAGAAAGGCATGTAAAGGTATATGGTGCCTGAAATCAACCAAGAGGCAAAAATGAAGGAGAAGAGACTTAAAGTGAAACCAAGTGGAAGAAAACTGTCACAGAATCTATAAGCGATGTTCAGATTTCTGTTAGTATACTTTTTGTTTTGACATCCTGGTCCATCTCCTGCCTACCACTTTGAACTGTGGCACACAGCTTCTATTAACATTGCCTAGGTGTACAGCTGGTGTCCTCCACAATGTAGTGAAGAATGAGAAGGGTTCACCAAGATCCGCATTGTTCCAAGCCTTGGAACAGAAGAGTGGTTTCCTAATGGCATTAAATAGAAAAGAGGAGGCTTTTTTTAATAACTGTTGTGGGTCATAGCTTTAAACAAAGAGGATCAGCAAGCTCCCAAGATGGAAAGAGTTAAAAAAGAAGACCGGTGCTTCTTTTTGAGGTGGTGTTGGCTTCAGCAACTTTAGCAGGCATTCTGTTTTTGCAGCACTGGTGGGACAGCTGTAGTGAACATGATTTTCAAGCTTCTTGTAACCTAGAAAACAGTAGCCATAGTAAGGCCATTCTAATGGAGTGGGAGTGTGTCAAAGTGGAAGCGTTCAAACACCCACAGAATCTTTGGGAATACAAGGTGTCTGAGCCCAGAAATTCATTGTTTCTTTGGAATGGAATGAAAGTCTCTCCAAGACTCCAGCTAATGTTGTTGTTTAGATAATACAGAAGCGTGTAAATATTTCATCCACCATGGGTTTCGTGGCCATAAAAAAACAAAACCGCCAATCCTGTGCACCTTAGAAATCCTAGTTGGCAGCAGTGGTCAATATTTCTGCTCAATTGCATCTCAGCCCACCAGCTAATGGCAGCATTTGATTGGCATTGGTGTGCAGCACTGTATGAGGACAACTAGATATATCCTTTATACCATATGTGGCTTCATTTAGGAGTTTCTCTCTTGCAGTTTTTGGTCACAGAAGTAATTGAAAACTTTCTTACAAATTGTGGAACAATATTTGGAGGCTAGCAGTCACTAAATTCCTTTCTACCTGGTAGTACTTCATTGCTCCTCAGCTTCTGGAAGACCTTGATTTTTTTTTTTTTTTTACTAACTGTTGTACATTAGCCCCATTATACATGCTTTCTGTGTGGTTTAAAGTTGGTAACTGAAAGGAGGGCTATGATTGTGAGATATCCATTTGCTGAGAAATCAATACCTGAGCCTTCCCGGATTCTGAACCCTGAAAAGAAAAAAGGAATGCAAAAAGAAAAGGAGTACTTGTGGCACCTTAGAGACTAACCAATTTATTTGAGCATGAGCTTTCGTGAGCTACAGCTCACTTCATCGGATGCATACCATGGAAACTGCAGTAGACATTATATACCCACAGAGACCATGAAACAATACCCCCTCCCACCCCACTGTCCTGCTGGTAATAGCTTATCTAAAGTGATCATTAAGTTGGGCCATTTCCAGCACAAATCCAGGTTTTCTCACCCTCCCCCCCCCCACACACAAACTCACTCTCCCCTCTCATGTTATAATAAATTTGTTCAGAAATGTGTGCAGTGTCAGGACACTGCCTTATTTTTATTCACAAGGTTTTGCCATTAAGACAAATTTGATGTAATTTACATAGTAGTTTCATTAGCACCCAAACAAGGTCTTGTTGTTTTATATCTATTTGATAGAGCAAGGGGTTAAGAAACAGGACTTCTGGGTTCAATTCTGTATTCTTCAATGGACTTTGTAAGTAACTTTGGGAAGATAAATTAACCTTTTCTGTATCCTGGTATCACAACTATAAAATGGGTACAAAACATAGGTGTTTTGAGACTTGTTTGGTTATTGAATGTTAAGTAGTTTGAGAGTCCAGTTGCAGTGTAGACATTCTGAATATGATCATCCACCAGATGCATTTTTGAGCAAACAAAATGCTGAATAGACGTATCTTGTGCATGTGCACATTTAAATCCGAAACTTACAATTTTGGGTGCCCAAATGCCAACATGTTATGTACTGAAAATTAGAACCTTGTTAATTTGTAGTGACTAATCTGATAATCAAAATAATGAGCTGAGCAGGGAATAGTTTCACAACCCAGGAAAATTTTCAAGATTTCCAAAACTTTTTCCCTTCCTGAGTCTGGATGAAAAGTTAAAATCTCTAAAACGTTTACAAACCAATCAGCTGAAAACAATTTTGGTTTGGCTCAACTGAAAATTTAGTTTAACTTATGACATTTGCTGTTTTTGTTATTTATAGTAAAAGAAAATGTTTTTCAAAACAAAGTCATTTTGAACTAAACCAAAGTTTTTTCCGTTAATTTGAAAATGTTGAAATTGGATGTTTTGACAATTTCAAAACTTTTCTTCCAAAAAATTTACACAGGAAATGTGTCCAAAAAAGTCACTGTCTCATGAATAGTTTGTTTTGAATTTGGCATTTTTCAACAGAAAAATACTTTTTAAAAAATTCCAAACCATATCTACAAAATATTCTCCTCATGTGTTCACTACTAATTACGCTAGACAGGTTGTATGGATAAAATTAGCAGAGGATCCCTATTATGAACTTAACACCCCACCACCCCCAAAAAAAACCCCACATTCTTGCTTCTAGATTAGGTAACTATTTCAAAGTCAGTGTAATAAATAACTCACTATGTTGTTGGGCCTCCTTCATACTTTCCAAAGAAGCCATTCTGGCCTATCCGTGATAACTATGTAATTGGGGAGTTCTTATGGTGTGTATTGTGAGGTAGCATGGTTGTCACTGATGACTTGAGGCATCTAACTCACTTGACATCACCAGGAATGGGCAGGAGGAAGCTGCCACTAATCATGGGGACTGAAGAAACATCAGTTCTGTAACACCCTGAACACCCAGACTTCTGAGACTGAAAATCCCTTTCCCCAAAGTGGAGAAAAGATCTTTAACATCTCAATCTGCACAGGACCAGAAGTGTATGTGAGCCAATAAGTACCCTGTTTTTCTTCCCATCCTATAAGGCAAAATTACTTTTATAGAGACTTTCTCTGAAAAGAGAATGTGGTGTATGACATCAGAAATCAAGCTAAGAGCAAACGAGGAGATGAAACTTGTGAAGTGAAATGAGTGGAAGAGGCTGCAGGAACTGGCAGTGAGTACTCTTGCAGATGCTGTTGGACAAAGACGCAAAAGTTATTTCCTGATGCCAATAAAAGGAAAAGAGAAGTCGGCAAAACTGTGGCATAGCCCATCTTCTTAAGGAGAAGGTGGAGTTAGCTCCCAAGAGGGCAAATGCAATTCAACAATTTCTCAATATGAGAAGAAATAGCAACCAACAACGTGGGCGTGTTCTCTTAGGGGTTACATTAGCTTTAACAGTTCTGGAAGGTGTACTGTGTGGTCATTACTGGAGCAGCAGCAGTGCATCTGCACAGGATATACATGTTCCTCAGGGTCTAAGGAACAATCGCCACAAGGAGGCCAGTGTTAGCCGCAAGGAGGTCATTCTAAAGAAGCCAAAGCATGTGAAAATAGTATGGGTCAAACAGCCACAAAAATCTTTGGGAATACAAAGCAGTTAACCTCAGAAAACTGTTTTTTCAAATGAGCTGGGCGAGAGCATACCAAGATTCACTATGCTTCATCTGGATTTCTTTGAATATATGAAACATTTCTACCTTTCATCCACTCTGTGTGTCCTGACCGTGCAGAGGATGTGACCACCAAATCCTGAGACCTGAAGGATCCTACTAGGCAACAGTGGACAACATTTCTGCTGAAGTTCATCTTAGCCCATCAGTTAATTGCAGAGTTTGCATGGCACGGGCGTGCAGCACATTATTGGACAACAGTCTTTATTATTATTCAAGCTCTGAGTTTATCTGCTCTGGAGTTAATATGCTTCTGGAGATTTTGGTCCAAGAGAGGATGGAAAGCTTTACTTTTTTACTTGTGGGGCCAAGTTAATGCAATATTACTTTATGGAAATTTTATTTTCCTTTATTATTCCATTTCACCTGATTTTCTCCTCAACTTTGATTTTTACTGGATGTTGTATGTTGAGCCTCTTAATAGTATAGAATCTGTAGTGAGGATAGCACAAAGGCTGTAGGTAGAAGAATGGACTGATATTGCAACTTCTGCATTTCTGTTGAAATCAATCCCTGAGTCTTCCCAAACGCTGACATGTGGAAAGAAAAAACAAAACAAAAAACCAAACTTGATTGCCACCTTATCTCACAATAAAAGTTGCTTTGTTCAGAAATGTATTAATGGTCAGGTGTTGTATTTACATTTGAAAGCTTTTGGCAGTAAATCAAAATCAACCCAGGTTAAGCAGCCTGAAGGCTGCTCTAACTGGTACCTAATGGTAATAGACTTGAGAGATGTCATGGCACCTGGGAATCACCATGATGATCAGGGATGCCCTAGTCATAATCCATTATGCCACCCACATTTTCAGTACTGGCCTCATGGAAAGGAGTGATACAGAGCAGAACAGGGGCTCCTATCTCTTATGCAAAAGGAATTCTATAGTGGTCAACTAATTGAGCTTTAGGGCAGTTTTGTGTTGGGGAAACATCACAAAGTTGACCTATTGCAGCCCAGGATCTGGCCCATGGTTTGCGGCCATTATGTGCTCTTCTGCAGATTTTGACACTGGGCAGATCAACTTACCAGTCCCCCTCTCAGTTTTCCTTTCTCTGCAATGGACTTGGTCTAATTTAATCACAGAGTTATGAGACTGATTTTATTGGTAAACAAAGATTGAGATGACAGCCTCAAAATTTCTATGTAAATACTGTAAGAATAATTGTAATTATTTAGTCTGGTGAGGTGTATATAGTGTAGCTGGATGAGAAAAAACTGCCCATGATAATTATACTGTTCAGTTTCTTGTTAACGCAGAAGTATTTTTTCACTTAATTTATGATTTGGGACATATTGTGCAAATTGCTTTGATATCTTCTGAACAAGTCAGATATTGTAATACCAGTTGTTTCGTTTTGTAGCCGTCTTTATTGCTGCTGTTTTGTTTTTTATTTCTCTTTCAGAAATATCCCAGAGGGTAGTATTGAGCAACTGCTCTTCTACCCCAAGGGTGCTTTCATGTGGGGTACCATCTTGCCACCCCCTTATTGTTTTATGTAATTTAAAGCTATAGAGAACAAAAGGAGAAAGACATCACAAAAACCATGAAACCAATAAGACGAAAAACTTAAACTAAATATTCTTCCCATTGCCCCCACTCAATACTTAATGTTAGAGCCTGATTTTGCAGGGTCTTGAATAGTTTGATGGAAACTGCATGGTGATCAAATAATACACGGATGGTGGATATAAAATACTACATAAATAGAAGGATGGAGATCCATATTTTTGTCAAAGAACTCTGACTAGGGTCTTACTCTACAAACAACCTTTTCCAGTGGCAGTCAAACATCATAGACCCTCTTCCCTTCCTTTTATTGACTAAATTGATCTTTCCTCCAATAATGAACATTACTAGTCCTAGCTATTAAGAACATAAGAACGGCCATACTGGGTCAGACCAAAGGTCCATCTAATGTCTTCTGACAGTGGCCAATGCCAGGTGCCCCACAGGGAATGAACAGAACAGGTAATCATCAAGTGATCCATTTCCTGTCGCTCATTCCCAGCTTCTGGAAAAGGACCTATCCCTGCCTATCCTGGCTAATAGCCATTAATGGTCCTATCCTCCATGAATTTATCTAGTTCTTTTTTGAATCCTGTTAGAGTCTTGGCCTTCATAACATCCTCTGTCAAAGAGTTCCACAGGTTGACTGTGTGTTGTGTGAAGAAATACTTCCTTTTGTTTGTTTTTAAACCTACTGCCTATTAATTTCATTTGGTGACCCCTAGTTCTTGTGTTTTGAGAAGGAGTAAATAACACTCCTTATTTACTTTCTCCACACCAGTCATGATTTTATAGACCTCTATCATATCCCCACTGAGTCCTCTCTTTTCGAAGCTGAAAAGTCCCAGTCTTATTAATCTCTCCTCATACGGAAGCCATTCCATACCCATAATAATTTTTGTTGCCCTTTTCTGAACCTTTTTCAATTTCAGTATGTCTTTTTGGAGATGGGGCAACCTCATCTGCACGCAGTAGTCAAGATGTGGGCGTACCAAAGATGTATATAAAGGCAATATGATATTTTCTGTTGTCTTATCTATCCCTTTCTTAATGATGCCCAACATTCTGTTTGCATTTTTGACTGACGCTGCACATTGAGTGGATGTTTTCAAAGAACTATCCAGAATGACTGCAAGATCTTTCTTGAGTGATAACAGCTAATTTTACCTACTAATAATGAAGCTGCAATATATTTGGCTTTACATCAGTCAAAACTAAGTTTTGTCTAGATAACAAACTAGTATGTGGAGAGAACTTTGTATTATCCCTAATGTCCTCATGGTGTTTGGCCACCACTCTCCAGACATTGCAAACAGTTCCGAATAACATACATGAAGTCATCAGTCTTGATCTTGCACATTTATCACTACTCTTTGTGCCTCTTTTATTGGTTCTTTCAGGATTTTATACACTCTGTGAATAAAGTTTAATAGTCTGAATCTTTGGTACTTCAAAAGGCCATTACCATCTTCTCTTTCAACTCTCTCTACAAAACCGATCTCTGTCATGACATCAGTCAGAAATCAACTGATCAATGATGGCTAGGTTGAGGGACTGATGAAGACAGCATTTCATTTATCTATGTCTAATAAAAAAGAAAAGTGTGCAAATCATATCTGATTGTGTCATCTTCCCCATAGCCTTTTGACTTCTTAAACCCCAATCTTGTAATGACTTATGCATTCATGTACAGATTATTCATGTATAATCTCTGTATGAGGGTCCGGAAGGTAAAATTTTCATGGCCTTGAATTCATATATAATTGTACAGAACGTATCACAATAGGGCCATTGTCCTGAGTGGCACCACTAGGTTCAGAAATATAAATATTGAAATAAATTCTAAAATACAGAGGCTTAGGTTTAGTTTTTCAAGACTCCTAATTTTTCAATTGCATATCTATAATTTGCCTGTGTCATTACCATGACATCAGCTCTGAATTGTCATTTAAATGCATGTAACAAATGCTCCATCTCTCCCAGTGTGTGCTATGTAACTGTTCAGAGCTCAGGGTGTGCCTTTCTGTAAAGAGAAATTAACGTGCAGGCCTATGATTTCACAGGAGGCCCGTTTACAATTATAACATCTCCCTGGTAGCTATGTAACAGGGAGTTGCAAAGGAATACATTGTGAGGTTGCATGGTTGGTATGGATGATGTGTGTAGTTAACTTGCCACCAGAGAGTTAGAAGGGGGAAAGAGTGTATGGATGTCTAAGAAGGTGGTGTAGCATCTGTTACTTGGCATTCAATATTAAGACTTGAGAGAGAAAAAAAATCTTGAGAAAGGACCAATACCCTTACAGGAATATCAGTTATTTCAATTTCTGTGGGACCACAGAGTGTAAACCAGAGTTAAAGGACTGGTTTTTAAGTTTTTGCACTCCTTTATGGCACAATTATAGCTGCAAACAATTTCCCTAAAGAGAGAGAGTGGTTTGGGGGTGGGGGGGACAGGGACGACTAATTTAAGGCAAAACAAAATAAGGTAAAACCTACAAACTGATGTCTAACCACTTCTTTATTTCTACTATTGAGTTTTCTTGCTGTCACAGCTGTAGTTTTGCAATTCTGTTCAATCCCAAAGATTAGAACTTTAGGCACAGACCTGTTGACACACGGGTTCTGTGTGATGTGTCCTGACAGAAAGCAAATTATCCAAAAGGCAGAGAAGAATCTGAAGGGTCCTCTAAGTTCAGCATTTTCTGGCTCACAACTATTTTGTGATGTAATAAAACAGAATAGAGAAGGCATTCAACAGAACAATAGCATAGGCTACTTTCAAGGTTCCTTCCCCACTCTGAACTCTAGGCTACAGATGTGGGGACCTGCATGAAAACCCCCTAAGCTTATTTTACCAGCTTAGGTTAAAACTTCCCCAAGGTACAAACTATTTTCCTTTTTCCCTTGGACTTTATTGCTGCCACCACCAAGCATCTAACAGATATATAACCGGGAAAGAGCCCGCTTGGAAACATTTTTCCCCACAAAATCCTCCCCAAACCCTACATCCCCTTTCCTGGGGAAGGCTTGATAAAAATCCTCACCAATTTGCATAGGTGAACACAGACCCAAACCCTTGGATCTTAAGAACAATGAAAAAGCAGTCAGGTTCTTAAAAGAAGAATTTTAATAGAAGAAAAAGTAAAAGAATCACCTCTGTAAAATCAGGATGGTAAATACCTTGCAGGGTAATTAGATTCAAAACAGAGAATCCCTCTCAGCAAAACCTTAAGTTACCAAAAGGCACAAAAACAGGAATATCCATTCCATTCAGCACAGCTATTTTATCAGCCATTTAAACAAAACAGAATCTAACGCATATCTAGCTAAATTACTTACTAAGTTCTAAGACTCCATTCCTGTTCTGTTCCCAGCAAAAGAATCACACAGACAGGGAGAACCCTTGTTTCTCCCCCTACCCCCTCCAGCTTTTTAAGTATCTTGTTTCCTCATTGGTCATTTTGGTCAGGTGCCAGCGAGGTTGTCCTAGCTTCTTAACCCTTTACAGGTGAAAGGGTTTTTCCTCTGGCCAAGAGGGATTTTAAAGGTGTTTACCCTTCCCTTTATATTTATGACAGCTACAGTCTGGAACTGGAAGAAAAAACAAGCTCCCAACATGGCAAAGACAATTCAGCAAGCTCACAGTGCTAAAAGAAATAAAAGGCAAGGTGAGCAGACTATCTTTGGGGTTCTGTTGATCTTAGCAACTCTGGCACATGTTCTGCTTGGCCATGTTTGGACTGTTGGTAGTGAGTTTGCTCAGTATCTTCATGCTCCTTATGACTCATTAAAGAGTAACAGCTACATTAAGACCATTCTAAAGGAGTTGACATATATTAAAGTGTGGGGCCAAGAGCCACAAAAACGTTGGGAACGCAAGGCAATTAATCCCGTATCATTGGTGCTGATGGACTGTGTGAGGGACTTTCCTTGGCTCTCTATGCTGTATGCATACAGAAATATTTCTGCCTTTCATCCACAAAGTGTATCCTACCTATGCAGAGGATGTCTGCACTAAACTTTTAGACCACAACGATCCTTCCTGGAAACAGTGGACAATATTTCTGCTCAAGTGCATCTTAGCACATCAGTTAATTACTGAGTTTGCTTGGCATTGGCAGGAAGACCAATAATGGACAATAAGATTTATCGTTGTTCAGACTGCGTGTTTATCTCTTCTAGAGTTACTGACTTTCAGAAGTCTCTGGTCAAAGAGGGAATGGAAAAGTACTCCTTACGAAATGTGGAAACTTTTTTGGACAGCTCCAATTGACATAGCATTTGAACTAATTTTTTCGATTTCACCTTACTTTATCCTGAAAATGTTTTATATTGTATTGTACTTTAGCACCATTTTACATATTTATTTACTGGTGAGAGAAGTTCAGTGCATGAAAATGGAAGGGCTGCTTTGACTAATGTTGATATCTATTCCTTTATTAAGAAATGAATAATTGAGTCTTCACAAAGTCTTCAATAATAAATAAAAATATGCTTTCATGTTCATATATTGATGTTCACAGTTTTATATTTTTGTTCACTAGATTGTAAGCAGAATAAAATTTGATTCAGTTTAAGTAGTGGGTTAACTAATTCCTAAATTAGGATGTGTTTTCTCATATATTATAGTTTAGGGAGAAGGTGTGAGAACCAAATCTTACGGATTTTATTCCCAATTCTGCTATCAGCTTACTCAAAGTCACAAGGCAAATAAGTTTATTTCTCTGTGCCTCACTAGCTCCATCAGTCATGTGGATAAAATACTTTCCTACCTCCAAAGATGCTGAGAGATTTCAGTAATTAGATCCTTACCCTTCAAACAATTTTATACTTAACTTTAAACAGGTGAGTTGTCCCAATGAGCTAAGTGCAGGATTGGGGCCCTAATGCTTATAAAATGCTTTACTTTAAAAGTCATAAAGTGCACCTGGATGGGTAAGGCTGCACCTGGGAATTATACTGTTCAGTTTTCTTAAATTAATAGAATCTGCATAATTTTTTATAATCAATAAAATTGTAAAACATTGTGAAAGTTAGCTAAGATTTTGTTGCATTAGCTAAGGTGTTGGCATTCAATACTTGATTACAAATGAAAATACACTAAGTACTATCTGTTTATAATTATCTAATCTTCAACAGTAGTATAAGTTGCTGCTTTGATGTTAAAACACCATTCTCCCCCTCTTATATACCATTACAGAGACATTCTTAAAGAGAAAGGTATGGCAGCTTCCCAAGATAGCATATGGGTTTGTAATTCAGTGAGTTCACAATAAAGAAATAATAATAACTGGAGATGTGGACACAGTGTTGGAGTTGTGTTGATGTTAGCAGTACTGGCAGGTATTCTGTTTGGTCATCATTGGAGCAGCAGCAGTTAATCTGCACAGACCTTCATTTTCATTATAGGCTAATGAAGAATAGTCAAAATAGAGACATTCTAAAGGAGTATGTCAAAACAGCAGAAGTCACTTGGCCATAAAATCTTTGGGAATACATGCAAGTTAATGCCACTCAGTCTTTCTTTTGGTGCATGGAATTGGATACGATCCAATCGAGTATGCTGTGTGATTAGCAGTTTAATTACACAGAAACATTTCTACTTTTCATTCACACCATGTATCCTCACCATGAGTAATACAGCACCACCAAACCTTTAATGCTCAACGATCCTAAATGGAAAATATTTCTGCTCAAGTGTATCTTAGTCCATCTGTTAATTACTAAATTTGCTTGGCATGGGCAGGAGACACAATATAGAACAATGGGATTTATCACTCCTCATGCCATAATTTCTTATATCCAGGAAATATTGAACTGCTGGAATCACTAATCAACAAGGAAACAGAAACCTACTTGTCAAAAAGTGGAGCCACTTATGTAGTATAGGAATTTTATTAAGACTTTTTATTTTGATTCCTTATTTACTGCCATTTTCCTCTTGACAACTGGCCTTAATTGCATGTTATACATTGACCCCATTTTAAATATTTGTCATTTCTCATAAAAGAAGATCTGTGTCTGAAAATGGGAAAACATTTTTCAAGCCAGAGCTGTTATCTCTCTATTCCTTTTTTAAGAAATCAAATTTTGAATTTTCCAAAAGCCTGCGCTCTGGAGGGTTTAAGGTTAAAACAAAACTGAAAATATTCCACTCATACAATAATAAAACTTGCACTTCATTAAAAAAATCTGAGTGTTAATGTGTTATATTAATTTCTTTGGCAAGATTTTGTAAGGTGAATTTAATCCAATTGACAGGTTTCAGAGTAGCCGCCTTGTTAGTCTGTATCTGCAAAAAGAAAAGGAGTACTTGTGACACCTTAGAGACTCACAAATTTATTTGAGCATAAGCTTTCGTGAGCTACAGCATTCAGTGGAAAATACAGTGGGGAGATTTTATATACACAGAGACATTGAAACAATGGGTGTTACCATACACACTGTAAGGAGAGTGATCAGGTAAGGTGAGCTATTACTAGCGGGGGGGGGGGGTGGATGACAAAAAACCCCAACCTTTTGTAGTGATAATCAAGGTGGGCATTTTCAGCAGTTGACAAGAATGTGTGAGGAACAGTGGGGGGGGGGGAGAATAAACATGGGGAAATAGTTTTACTTTGTGTAATGACACATGTCAAAGTAAAACTATTTCCCCATGTTTATTCCCCCCCACCCCTACTGTCAGGGTTCTGTTCCCGGTTGAATGACTGACCTGGTGTATGATGACTGTGCAAAAGTTTATCCTTCATTAAAATGTGTTTTGAGAATTAATTAATGCATGAAATGAATATTCTGGAAAAGTCATTAACAGTTATACTGCTCAATTTTGGAGTAACTTCTTCACTTAATCGTATATGTTTGAAGACATAGTGAAAGTTGGCTAAGGCTGCACTGTTAAGAGTCAATACCCTTGAACAACTGTGGGGGGTGGAGGACTTCAGGTCTGGGGCATCTCATGTTGCTGGGTTGTGACAGGCCACCAAGGTTTACAAATGGGTCCTAAGCCCAAAAAGGCTGAGAACCACAGATCTAATTTGACCTCCTGCATACCCCAGGCCAGAAAATTAAAAGAAATGAAAACCTTCCATTCAGTAAATCATTCAAAATCCTTGGGGTAAAAGAGTAACAGAAACGAGGGATTAACTATAACAGGACCCTGTCAACTTGAAACTTGTCAATTCCTAACAGTAGAGTTAAAAACATTAGGAGCTAAGTCTCTCTGCAAATTTCTGTAGTTTTACGTTTGCATCCTTTTAATATTTTTCTGCCCCTCAGTGGACAAGCTAGATGTGAGTCAACAGTGTGCCCTTGTTGCCAAGAAGGCGAACGGCATTTTGCGCGTGTAAGTAGGAGCATTGCCAGCAGATCGAGGGACGTGATCATTCCCCTCTATTCAGCATTGTTGTTCATCTGGAGTAGTGTGTCCAGTTTTGGGCCCCACACTACAAGAAGCGTCGCTGTTATCTTGAGAAGATTTTGTTTTATCTAACACATCTGAGCGACATTAGTCAGAGAAGTCAGGTACTGTGACATCATTGTGGACGTAACGAACACTAGTTGGAGCTGCAACAAAAAGGTAAATACTATTAACTGCAAGCATCTTTATAATAAAGACCTAGTACTATATTGACTATGATGCTGTTTTGTTTTGTTTTGAGGAATTCAAGGTGAAATTGGAAAGAGGTCCATAAGACTTTCTGTAAACAGTAAATCTGATAACTGCATATTGTTAAAAAAATAATAGTTACTACCCTGATGTGGAAAAATTGGAGAGTCCAGCGGAGGGCAACAAAAATGATTTGGGGGCTGGAGCACATGATTTATGAGGAGAGGCTGAGGGAACTGGGATTATTTAGTCTGCAGAAGAGAAGAATGAGGGGGGATTTGATAGCTGCTTTCAACTACCTGAAGGGGGGGGGGGGGTTTCCAAAGAGGATGGATCTAGACTGTTCTCAGTGGTAGCAGATGACAGAACAAGGAGTAATGGTCTCAAGTTGCAGTGGGGGCGGTTTAGGTTGGATATTAGGAAAAACTTTTTCACTAGGAGGGTGGTGAAGCACTGGAATGGGTTACCTAGGAAGGTGGTGGAATCTCCTTTCTTAGAGGTTTTTAAGGTAAGGCTTGACAAAGCCCTGGCTGGGAAGATTTAGTTGGGGATTGGTCCTGCTTTGAGCAGGGGGTTGGACTAGATGACCTCCTGAGGTCCCTTCCAACTCTGATATTCTTGTATGAAGGACTCACTAAACAACAGAAATTGACTATGCCAGGGAAACAATATATACTACATATAAATTGTCAAATGCACAAAGTGAAGAAACTGTAAATAGACATTTTTCTTTGATCTTTATTACAGGATTCTAATCTACACTTGTAAAAAAAAATGTAGTTAATATCACATAGAAGTATGATTTTTAAATTGACAGTGCCCTCAAAAGGACTAGCAGGTGAAACTGGTTTATGTATTACTTCTGAATGGCAGGACTTGCATGCTTGCAAAGGATTTTATACATGCACAGACATGACAGAACTTGTTAAAATAGTCAGTGTTTTTGAAGGATCAAATGGCTTGCTATAATTGTGACGAATGTTTAAAACAAGAGAATCCATGGGGATTTTTAACTACTCTTTAATAGGCTAGCTATTTGCTGTTACACAATAGAAGATGTTCAGATAAATGCAAGGTTCAGCTTGGGAGCTCAGCCTCTCCTAAAAACGGGGGGCGGGGGAAGGGGTGGAGGGGAGCTAAAAGTCTTAAATTTTCTGATGTTACGTGCCCAACAACAAATTGCAAGATTATTTTCCCCCTGAAATAGGTTTAAAACCAAAGTTCTTGAAGAATGCAATTTTCCATTTTCCTAAAAATAGGAATATAGAGAGAAGCTCATCACCAGCGCTTAAAGAGCTGTAGCAGAAGCTAAGCAGGTCAAAGTGAAATGATTACATAAATGTGGAACTTATGAAATTTACCAAGGTGCCCTATATAGATCATTTCCCAAATGTTGAGGAAAATCAGTGCATATGTGTACGCTGAAGGTCTTTATTTCAGGGTTTTTAAATAGACACTTGACTCAAACATGTTAGACTACAGCGCTTGAAAACTAGAGCCAACATTTTTAAATGTTAGGCTCCTAAATAGAAACAGACTGGTTCACAGAACTTCTGAACAGCAGAATCTCACTGACTGAAATAGGAGTAGCAGATGCAGCCCTCATGTAGATCTACATATTTAACACAGTAAAATTAATATATTAAGAAAAATTGGAACAGATTTTTTTAATACTCATTGTGATACTTTATCATGCATAGGTAGAAGCTTTCAGGTTTCACTTATGGATGAGTAAGATGCCGTGGGCGCAGAGTAATTATGAACTTGCAGACTCCAAAGGAGCAGGGAAGCCCCAAGAGCACAAGTTCCAAGGCTCCCATCTCAGCTAGGTGTTCAAGTTTCCCCAGCAGCCCTCCAGGCAGAATTTAGTTTAAAGTTATAGAAATTAAATATTTAGATTTGTTTCAAAGAATTTTGGCTGTTCAAAATTTCAAGAATACGTTTCAAAATCCTCCATGAAAACAGAATTCCCATTCTCTGCCCAGCCTTATATCTTTACAACATTGACTCAAGCATCTGGTTATGGCTAGTAACTGACATGAAAGGTTAGACTGCATCAACTGCTGTTCTGAATATCACAATTCTAATGAATATGGTGATTTACTTCGGTCACAGGGGAGTTATGGATTAGCAAATGTTCATAAAGTAATGTTATTTCCTTTATCTCCTCCTTTTCCCTCAGTGTAAATGTAAGTTGAAGATAACACCCCATTATTGCTAGTGAACTTAAACAAGTAATTTGTTTTCAACTGTCAAGGAAAATCCAAGCAAATATGCTTGTGTATATGTAAATTAGGCACTCAGGTTCCTGGCATCAAATGAACCTAGGTGGATTCTGTGAATATCCATTAAAAACAAGGTGTTATCACAGAAATTATTACAAACCCTTAATTCTACTAATACAAGCCCATATTGCTGTAATACTCAACTATCCTTGCTTTCTCTCCCCCAAGGCCAGCTGAGGTACAGCAGAGACTGACAAGAAATATAGTGACTTGGTAAAAGACTGGATGCAATTTAGAAATGTTTATTAAAAAATGTAAAATTAATAGAATGGGATCCATGCAGTATAGGTAGAGGAAGCAGTTGTGTGTTTTTAAAGACACCAACTTAGAGGTATTCAGCTTAATGCCAGACAGTTGCAAACTGAAGTAAGTGTTTTATTTAACACTTTTATAGTTTCATATAGAGGTTGAAAAGAGTTGCAGAACTTTTACAGCTGTTATGAGGTTACATAAGTCATACATGGAAGAATTATGTACTCAGATATGGCAGTCTGTTCTTAAAGCCACGAGCATAGATTTTCCTATGTGTTATGCGTATATTATATAAAAGCCACCACTGGAAACAGCATCTCCTTTTGTGGTAATGTTAAAATGAGGACACTTTCAGATTTAAGTGACAGACTAACTCTTCCAAAATACACATGCTTTAAAAAGGAAAGGATTATGACTGTGTCTCTCACATTATAATGATTCATCTAACTTTATGGACTGAAATTGTGTGAAAGCACAAATATAAATATTAGCAGTTCTAAAGCATGAATAGATGAATATCATCACACTTGCTGGTCAGAGTTTGCCTATGCTGCCTTTTTTTTTTGGTATTTAGAAAGTTGAGTTCCCATCAGTAAACTTTATTTTGTTTGCTAGTTAACTGCTTCTATTGAAGAAGTTAATGAGATTAGAAATTTTTCTGGCATACAACTACATACAGGAGTCTATGTTTGAATTACTTGTTTTTATTTTTAAATCAACAGTTTAATCAATGTTTATCTCCATCTACCATCAAAGTCAAAACTGATGTATACTGGTGTAGAAAGCAAGATATTTCAAACTAAAACAACATGTCTATAATGATGAGTAGGATTTTTTTTTTTTTTTTTTAAAGAAGTATGCCTCTTAGAGATTAGTTTTTATCTGTTCCCTAAAACAACTGAGTTGTTCCCAGGTCAGATTTTCCTATCATAGTATGCAAGGGTTTTCTGGAGAGTGGGACTGAAATGGCTATGGTTAAGTATGGAAAATTCTGGCTTAAGTTTTCTGTTCCAATGCTACATCACCCCATACTTATTACCAGGGCATCCATAACTTTATTAGGTAATGCCATCAGATTTCTTCAGTAATCAGACACTAACAGCAAGTAAATGACAGATCACTCAGTTCGATTCTTTATTGGGAAGCATTAAAGCATACTTAATAAGAGTGATTTTAGACAATTAGGTACATGTTTTAGGATCGTTTAGGTTTATACCACACCAGAATATTAATCCTTTTTCCAGAATGTTCATACAGCAAAAGATGAAGCAGACAAATGTCCAGCTATTTAACCAACAACAACTAAGTCATCAGAAGCAAATTCGTAATATGGAACCTCAAGGTTGGCTGGAGCAGGACCTTTTCTAATTCTGCCAGATGCATCATAGTGCGACCCATGGCAAGGGCAATAATAACCACCAAAATCTCCAGCATTTGCAATGGGTACACAACCAAGATGAGTACAGACACCAACCAGTATAACCCATTCTGGTTTTTTTACTCTGTCTAAATCATGCTGTGGATCTCTTAGTTCAGTCAATTGTACTTCAGCTTCCTGATTGATCTCCTTCTGGGTTCTGTGACGCACAAAAAGGGGTTTCCCTCTCCACTTGAAAGCCATATTCTTGCCTTCCGGAATTTCAGACAACTTGATCTCAATTTTTGACAATGCCAACACATCAGCAGAAGCACTCATGCTGGAAACAAACTGGGTGACAATATTCTTAGCAGCATATGCAGAGGCTACACATGTTGTTGCGGTCAGAAGATAGGAAAACGCTTTCCTAGCATCGCTGCTATCTTGAGAAGATTTTGTTTTATCTAACACATCTGAGCGACGGTAGTCAGAGAAGTCAGGTACTGTGACATCATTGTGGACGTAACGAACACTAGTTGGAGCTGCAACAAAAAAGTAAATACTATTAACTGCAAGCATCTTTATAATAAAGACCTAGTACTATATTACTATGATGCTGTTTTGTTTTGAGGAATTCAAGGTGAAATTGGAAAGAGGTCCATAAGACTTTCTGTTAACAGTAAATCTGATAACTGCGTATTGTTAAAAAGTAATTACCACAACAGGGCTGTAACTAAGACAATTTGGGAAACTTAACAAGTTTCTATCAAGAGACTGCAACCACCCACCAATCTCTGACACTATAAGCCAAGTCTATCTAAAAAGAAAAACTCTGATTGTATTCTGTTCACAACTGAGCTACGTAATGATTTAAAGAGCCCTGGCACAACTTAAAATACAGTAATAGTAAAGGACATTTTAAAATTCTATATCCTCTTAAAAGCTTGAAATCTGTTTCCTTGCTAAATCTTCCCTTCCTTACTTTTCTTACTGAAAGACTGCTTATGAACGATGGCTTACCACAATTTTAAAACTTTAAAAAACAAACAATTTTGATTTTTAGAGACAGTGGTAGGTTAAATGGCAGCCTATTATACATGTTAACTTTTTACACTGAAGAATACCATGGGCAGCAGGGAGGGAAGACTGACAAATTCTTAGTGATTTTTTTTTTTCATTTTAAAGTTCCCTGGAAACACTGGGATTAAGAAACATGGATTTAAAAAAAGCATTTAGACCATGAACCTGCAATTATTTATACATGTACTTTACTCTGACTTCAATGGAACCACTCAAGAGTGTAAAAATAAGCATGCATGCGTTTGCTGGATTACTGCACAAATTTAAGATGTTTCCCTCAGGTCTTCTATTCACACTCCAGTGCCAAACTTTATTGGTTGGATTCCCAGTTTCACAATTATTATACCAAAATGGTCCACTGGGTCAGCACCAATGCAAACTTACGTGGCATTTTTTTCAGAAAAAGTGAAGGCTATTTGTCTTAACAAAAACTGATACTCCGTTAAAGAATAAAGTAAATATCAACTTAAAGGCTGAAAATGCTACCTGCCAAGATTGTTATGTACTGAAATATTTAGCCTTATATTGCATATTTAATTTTTGTTTTTCTAGAAATTCCCATTGGTAACATAAAAAGGTTAATATTTGAAAAGATATTTAATCTTTTCAATGGAGAAGTGTAATTTAGCATTAACCCTCACATATAGCATTGAGTATAAACTGTTTCCTATTACTTGCACTGCAAGTATTAATCAAATGCATATCCTGTTATTAATTTTACAGCAGAATGTCAGCCTCAAATATTTGTGTAATTGTGATCACTACAAAAGCATCTTTCCACAAGGTATAGTAGTTCCCAATATCTGTGTAAACTGTGAGACCACACGGTGAAGGCTATTACTACATGCCACTGAATTGGAAGATTTTGATGGCTTCTGTACAATGTAGCAGCACACAGGACAATTTGAATTAAGGATTTTAAGTGGGGTTCTTATGCTGGAATTAAACTCTGAAAACTGTAGTGTAGATTTCAATGTTTGTATCTCAATTACATCAGTTAAAGCCCAAAATTTTCAGAAGCAGCTGCTAATTCTGAGTGCAATTTCTGGTCTCAAACCAAGGCTGAGGTTGATTTTCACCCAAGAGGTGCAGGTGCTCTGTGCCTCTGAAAAATCAAGCCAAAACAGTGTCAAGTTGGTCACTCAGAACTTGAGCCTCCCCCAAACACACACATTCAATGGCCACTTTAAGTGCAACTGTTCCATTTACAATAAAAATATTAACTAAATCAAGCAAAGGCAATCTGGAAACAGAGAGAAACTATTCTGTCCATTTTGTGCAGGCTTATATCCTCATTGCCTTATCTTCCCTAGAAACTAGGTTAATGTTTGGAAATCTTGAGAAATGTCCACAAACCAATGTTAAACAAGACACGAGTCACTATAGACAAAACCAAGTGCCATTTAACATGTCAACTGGTCAATACTTGTGCATGCCCATGTTTATGGACTAACACGTGTAAGCCTGTTACTTTTCTTTTATATAGGAAAATGGAATAAATACTTCCAGTTTTAAAAACTGGAACATGGATAGTGTTATACTGAAGTTTTGCATGGAAAATTTTCATGGAGACCCGACTTTGCTAGGTTTGAAAACTAAGTCCTGTGAAGTCCACCACTATACAAACATTCTATTGAAAGGAACTACTCTGTCAGTACCCTTGCATATACTATTGCAAAACACTGCATGAACTGGACAACAATAAGGCTGATGGCATGAGTCTCCTGGTAAGATTAAAACTATTGTTTTTGTAACCATAAAGAAGCCCCTCACTTTTGGTCTCTGATGTAGTTCTTCACTTGTAGTTAAAACAATTAAGTACCATCAACATGCTACATGCAGTGTTTTCTGTTCTCTCCCTATTCTGGAGCTGTGAAGTGAAATCCTGCCTGGAGTACCTACGAAGGAGTCAAGCACAAACTCTTGTCTAAAATCACTGCTTGTGATCACGTAGTTTGCACTGGATTAGAGTCAATTACTTCCTCAAGTATGGAAACACTCCAACTGTTCACATTTCCCAGGGTCCCTCAGTCCCACACACAGGGGAGATTTACAGCACCCCTGCACCAGACCCTATGTGGGCTGAGAAGGCTTCGTCCGCTAGGGACAGACACAAACACTTCCTAGGGTGCAGCTCAGAGTCAGTAACTCACAGCTGAGCTGTACGAGAAACCCGAGCATGAGAAGTGCAGCCCCAGCCCCCAAGGTCACTCCCAAGGCCAGGCCAACCCTGAAGTGCGGCTGCAGAGGGGCCGGCTGCAGAGGGGCCAAACGCAGGCCTGGGTCAGTCCCCACTCACACAGTGACCTGAGGCGTACGGGGGCGGGGGTCTCACTGGGATTGCGAGCCTCCTCCCGGGCTCCCTCCCACCCCCGACGCCATGCGCCACAGCGACCCGGGCGCTGCTCCCTAGGGCAGCGAGGCCCACAGGCCCCAGTAACGCTCCCGACCCTGCGGCTCCATCTCAGCGCCCCGACCCCAGGCTGCCCCCACCGTTCAGGCTGGCGGTGGCGACGAGGCCTCCGCGGGGCGCTCGGCCGCTCAGCGATTCCCGGCACAGCACAAGCCGCTTCGGGTCCAGCGGCAGCTTCTCGGCCTGCACCACCAGCCCCGGGACCAGCGGCTTCAACGGACCCGGCACGGCGTGCGCCGCGGCCGACAGGTACGGAGCCAAGGGGCCGGCGCGGGCGGCCACGGACAACATGGCGGCGACTGCGACTCGGACAGATCACCTCAGTCACTGGCGGGCGCAACCTGCCGGTAGGCGTAACCACGCGAGGACGACGTGCCCCGCCTCCTGCACGTACGTACGTGCGCACACCCCGCCCCCTTGGCTGGGGTGGGGGCCAGTCAGGCTGCGCTTGCCGAGGGCACTGCGTGACGTCATCCAGGCATCCGCCTCGGCGCGCAGGCCCGGCTATGTCCCGCCCCCCCAGCCTTGGGCTCTGGTGCCCAGTGGCCGTACGTAGGCTCCATGCCAGACTGGGTGTCCTCGGGCCCTGCCAGGGCAGCACGGTGATGTCATTCGGAACACCACTGCGCCCCAGTGAAAAGAACAGGAGGACTTGTGGCGCCTTAGAGCCTAGCTAACCTATCTGAGGGGAGCTAGAGCTCACTTCATCCCATGCATTCAGTGGACAATACAGTGGGGAGATTTATATACACAGAGAACATGAAACAGTGGGTGTTACCGTACACACTGTAACCAGGGTGATCACTTAAGGTGAGATATTACCAGCAGGAGAGCGGGGGGAACAGGGTGGGAACATGGGAACTTTTGTAGTGAGAATCAAGGTGGGCCATTTCCAGCAGTTGACAAGAACGCCTGAGGAACGGTCCGGAGGGGTGGGGAATAAACATGGGGAAATAGTTTTACTTTGTGTAATGACCCATCCACTCCCAGTCTCTAGTCAAGCCTAAGTTAACTGTATCCAGTTTGCAAATTAATTCCAATTCAGCAGTCTCTCACTGGAATCTGTTTTTGAAGTTTTTTTGTTGAGGAATTGCCACTTTTAGGTCTGTAATCGAGTGACCAAAGAGATTGAAGTGTTCTCTGACTGGTTTTTGAATGTTATAATTCTTGATGTCTGATTTCTGTCCATTTATTCTATTACATAGAGACTGTCCAGTTTGAATCATAGAATATCAGGGTTGGTAGGGATCTCAGGAGGTCATCTAGTCCAACCCCCTGCTCAAAGCAGGACCAATTCCCAATTAAATCATCCCAGCCAGGGCTTAGCCTGACCTTAAAAACTTCAAAGGAAGGCGATTCCACCACCTCCCTAGGTAACGCATTCCAGTGTTTCACCACCCTCCTAGTGAAAAAGTTTTTCCTAATATCCAATCTAAACCTCCCCCACTGCAACTTGAGACCATTACTCCTTGTTCTGTCATCTGCTACCACTGAGAACAGTCTAGATCCATCCTCTTTGGAACCCCCCTTCAGGTAGTTGAAAGCAGCTATCAAATCCCCCCTCATTCTTCTCTTCTGCAGACTAAACATCCCCAGTTCCCTCAGCCTCTCCTCATAAGTCATGTGTTCCAGTCCCCTAATCATTTTTGTTGCCCTCTGCTGGACTCTTTCCAATTTTTCCACGTCCTTCTTGTAGTGTGGCGCTCAAAACTGGACACAGTTCTCCAGATGAGGCCTCATCAGTGTCGAATAGAGGGGAACAATCACGTTCCTCGATCTGCTGGCAATGCCCCTACTTATACATCCCAAAATGCCATTGGCCTTCTTGGCAACAAGGGCACACTGTTGACTCATATCCAGCTTCTCGTCCACTGTAACCTCTAGGTCCTTTTCTGCAGAACTGCTGCCGAGCCATTCGGTCCCTAGTCTGTAGCGGTGCATTGGATTCTTCCGTCCTAAGTGCAGGACTCTGCACTTGTCCTTGTTGAACCTCATCAGATTTCTTTTGGCCCAATCCTCCAGTTTGTCTAGGTCCCTCTGTATCCTATCCCTACCCTCCAGCGTATCTGCCTCTCCTCCCAGTTTAGTGTCATTTGCAAACTTGCTGAGGGTGCAATCCACACCATCCTCCAGATCATTTATGAAGATACTGAACAAAACCGGCCCCAGGACCGACCCTTGGAGCACTCCACTTGATACCGGCTGCCAACTAGACATGGAGCCATTGATCACTACCCTTTGAGCCCGACAATCTAGCCAGCTTTCTATCCACCTTATAGTCCATTCATCCAGCCCATACTTCTTTAACTTGCCAGCAAGAATACTGTGGGAGACCATGTCAAAAGCTTTGCTAAAGTCAAGGAACAACACGTCCACTGCTTTCCCTTCATCCACAGAGCCAGTTATCTCATCATAGAAGGCAATTAGATTAGTCAGGCATGACTAGCCCTTGGTGAATCCATGCTGACTGTTCCTGATCACTTTCCTCTCCTCTAAGTGCTTCAGAATTGATTCCTTGAGGACCTGCTCCATGATTTTTCCAGGGACTGAGGTGAGACTGACTGGCCTGTAGTTCCCAGGATCCTCCTTCTTCCCTTTTTTAAAGATGGGCATTACATTAGCCTTTTTCCAGTCGTCCGGGACTTCCCCGGCTCACCATGAGCTTTCAAAGATAATGGCCAATGGCTCTGCAATCACATCCGCCAACTCCTTTAGCACTCTCGGATGCAATGCATCCGGCCCCATGGACTTGTGCACGTCCAGCTTTTCTAAATAGTCCCGAACCACTTCTTTCTCCACAGAGGGCTGGTCACCTCCTTCCCATGCTGTGCTGCCCAGTGCAGCAGTCTGGGAGCTGACCTTGTTTGTGAAGACAGAGGCAAAAAAAGCGTTGAGTACATTAGCTTTTTCCACATGTACCATTTTTTGGCCAATGTACATGGCAGAGGGGCACTGCTGGCACATGATGGCATACATCACATTGGTAGATGCGCAGATGAACGACCCTCTGATAGTGTGGCTGATGTGATTAGGCCCTATAGTGGTGTCCCCTGAATAGATATGTGGACACAGTTGGGAACGGGCTTTGTTGCAAGGATAGGTTCCTGGGTTAGTGTTTTTGTTGTGTGGCGTGTGGTTGCTGGTGAGTATTTGCTTCAGGTTGGGGGGCTGTCTGTAAGCAAGGGCTGGCCTGTCTCCCAAGATCTGTGAGAGTGATGGGTCATCCTTCAGGATAGGTTGTAGATCCTTGATGATGTTGCAGATACAGACTAACATGGCTGCTACTCTGAAACCTGTCACTACGTCCCAGTGACATCATGCCATGTAATGCCTGAGGTCACATGGGGCCTTATAAAAATGAGATATTGCGCCATTAATGATGTCACGTCACCATGCGAGAATCACAGAACGGCAGTGCCCTCCAGGGGTCACCTAGTCCAGTGGTTCTCAACCAGGCGGGCCACCAAGCTGTGCTGGCATTAGACTTGTTGGGGCCAAAGGCAGAAAGTCGAAGCCCTGCCGCATGAGGTTGAAGCCTAATGATCCAAGCCCCGCCACCTGGGGCTGAAGCTGGAGCCTGAGCAACTTAGCTTTGCAGAGTCCCCTGTGGTATGGGGCCCAGGGCAACTGCCCAGCTTGTTACCCTCTAATGCTGGCCCTTGCTCTTATATCCAGAAAAACAGTAGTTGTGGGCCGTGAAGTTTTGATTGCATGTTGTGGGGCCTCAGAAAGACAAGGGGGTTGAGAACCTCTGATCTAGTTCATTCATCTCATCTGGAAAAATTAAGTATGAATGTGTTTAGAATGTGTATGTTGTATCATAACATTGTGCCTTATATAAATGACATATGGTGCCATAATGACAAACTCACATGAAACCATCACCCCATGTACCAAAACACCCTAATTCTGCAACACAGATTACTGAACTACCAAACTGCTTCAGATAAACACCATCAGATCAGCGCAAAATGCCATCACAGCACAGAATCATCAGGTCATATTGAAGTGCTGTCATATAGCGACAAAATGTCATAATGTCACAGCCCAAGTCACTGTCTTGCCATTACAGTTTGTAAAAGATTATAGCACTGTCACATCATAGACCCATGATCATGCTTGCCAATAGGTCATCATAGTCATAACAACTTTGTCTTGTTGCTACACAGTGTCATTATGTTACATCTAATTGCTATTTAAGCAGATCCAAAATGGCAATCACATAAACATGTCACATGAAAACACTATCCTGTCACTCCAAAACATCATCACATCATCCCCGCCTCAGCATGATGACAGTTCACTGTTGTGTTTTTGGAATGCTCTTTTTTATTCTATCTGATCTTTAGACATTTATATTACACTCATGGTCCTGGTAGCAAAAGCCACAATCCTACAAATGTGCTTAATTTTATTACCATACTCAGGGTCAGGCCTAAAGTTCTGTGCGGGCAGACACTAGCATCTAGACAAATAAATCATATAGATGATACAATACGAGACACAGGGACATATACAACTTTTTTATTTTATCCGGGGAGGTGTGAAGGGACATGCTCTCACACTGTCAGGCAACGAGCGAGCTCCTCTGGGCCTTTTCAAGGAGAAACACCTGCAAGATTTGTTCTCCCTGGAGGGAGGAGGAGTTTAAAAGGGAAAAACCTGCCATGTGCTGGGGTGGTGAATAGGTAATTGAGACAGGCTTGGGAAGAAGGAGCTAGCTATAAGCCTCACAGGATCTGAGCTATAGGCACCATGAGGGGGAGCTGGGGCTGGGGCTGGGGCTGGAGCATGTGTAGACTAAGTTTAAAGGGCTGCCACAGGAAGACTGCCTGAGTTTCAGGTCAGATTTGTTTCTTTTTTATTTCCCATAGACTTTTCTTCTCCATAGGGGAGGACAGAGGGGAGAGGACTTGTCTCTTCTTTACTCCAAGTGGAGAGGACCTGAAGTGATGGCTGGAGTGGACTCCTGGTCCCCCAGGGTGCAAGAGTTAAAAAAAAATAGCTGTTGAATATTCTCTTTACACTATTCATGTATTATAGCAGGGGCAGTCCCCCTGATAATTCAGTTTGTCTCATCATCCCAAGAGGGGCACAGTCGTCAGATGATCTTGGTTGTTTGAAAGTCCTCTCATTGCCCTGGGGGATTAGCTGGCATTTGGTAGCGAAGCTGGGTTGAAGGTCTCTAATGCACCAAGTTCTAGTTCCTTTCTTTCCTGGCAGGAAAATGGCTCAGGAAACGCAATTTCTTCTTCTTGAGAAGGGCACCTTTCTGCGCCTCGGTGAGGCTCGTCACCAGTCTATGCTTCTCCTACTCTTTCTGCAAGCAAGCTGGCTGTTTGCCTCCCTGTCTCACAAAGGCTACTATCCTTTTTCTCCTCCTGTGCATGAGGACTCTGAGCTCTGGAGACCTGATGTCAGTCCAGCCAACTACAACTCCTCAGGGTCAGACTGCCCAGAGTATCATGCCTGGTTCTTCCATAGGTCGTGCAGCTTAGGAAGCCACCCAGGCCACTTTTAAATAAGTAAATGGAAATTAGATTTGCCATCTGTCTGGTGGATTTTTCTACTGTCTTGTGGTTGTCAGTCCAGAGATGTAATTTGCAAGGCGGTTTTATGGCGTGCATGTGTGGGCACATGTGTATTGAATGTGTAACTAGCAATGCATGTGTCATGGCTGGCACACAGGCCCCACTGTGCATGCACAGCATGCGGTGTGCTGGGCTCTCACCAGCTGGCTGCTGAAACCATAGTGGCTCCTCTCAGCACTGGGGACCAACTGAGAAGAAGACCAGACTGGTCACCCAAGGGCAAGGCTTGCCAGCAAGGAGGAGTAAGATCAGGAGCGGGATTGGGGTGGCAGGGGCTCTTGGGAGGGCAAGGTAGGGGAGTCCCTGGAGAGCTGAGATGCCTGGGAGATAGTGGGTGTAGGGGCCAGAGGAGGCAGAGTTGCTGTTGGAGGGTGGAGGAGAGCCATAGTGGGGGGGGGAGAATGGCCAGATGTGTGGAGGGCAAATCTATGGCCTCCCCATTTTAAATGGCACTCTTCAGGCCCTGGGCGCTTCTTCTTTCCTCTCCTCCTGCACAAGTTCTGTGTGGCCTTCTTGCAAAGGGAGGGGGAAGCTAGACATCATGGAGCTTGTGATCCTTTGGCTATGCTTTTGGAGACTCTGACACCCCAGCATGATGAGACCAGCATCTGAGGCCTTCCAGCTTCCACCTTATTTGTAGTCTGTTTCCCCCCCACCCCCTTTGTCAGAGTCTCTGGGTGAGAGAGAAACCCAGGGGGTTACATAAGCAAAACATACAGGAAGACAATTAGGATGCCTCAAAGAAAAGAGGATATGAGCTAGCTGAAGGGTTTACATGGGGAACTGGTTGGGGTGTTAACAGTGTGTAAGATGCCTGGGTGTTAATGAATTTAGAGCAGTTCTACAAACTACTGACCTGAGCTCTTGGTTAATAGATAGAGACCCAAGGGATGTGTGCATGCTGGGGAAAATGGACTGGTGCTTTTGCTGACAGCTGGTCTGGATCTGAGAGAAGGCACAGAGGGGAGTGGTCCATGCATGGGACCCAGGAGGAGAAGGGGATGTTCTACATAGAGGGGAAGTAGGTGAACACAAGCAAGGGGGAGGAGCAGCACCAAGCTGACCACAAAAGAGAGATTTCAACGAGCTGAGGTACGGCACCTGTCGGGGGTGGGGCACAAATATTTAAACTGCCTGGCGAACATATGCCAAGGAGTTGGCTGTGTGTCACAGCAGATTAACTCTGTGGCAGCCTGGCCAGAGTGGAACTAGGATGCTGGGCCACAGGTTAACCATGTGACAGCAAACAGGGGATGTACAATGTGCATGTGACTGAATTCACACTCCTACCCTTCTGTATGTCTTGTGCACCTGGAGAATCGTGTACAATGGGACCCTGAGGTGTGAATCAATGGGGAGGCATCTGAAGGGTGGCAGGACATGGGAGCTGCATGCACTCTAGTCAAACCACATGTGGGGCTGGCAGGCAACCAGATGTGGTGAAGGGGCCTGTGATGAACCGCATTGCCCTGCCAGTGGCCTGAGTCATTATGGACAGCAAAAAGATTCTGATGTGCTGACTATGGAGATATTTCTTTTGACTCTCTAACTGGAAATGATGTAAGGGTAAACCCAGGGAGCTCAGATGCACACACATATCTAGGCCAGACCCACAAGCCAATAGGGCAAGATCACTGTCTACCCTGGCCGGGGAAACAAAGTCAATGCTGACTGTGTCTCTGCCCCAAACTTCTGCAGGAAGTGGGGAAACTGAGGTATAGCTGAACAGTACTGAGAGTTGGAACACCTCTGGGAGAAGGGGAAACTGAGGTTAGTAATGAGTACTGCTCACCAGAAGGTGCAGGAAAGCCACAATAAATGTACAGTGACTGCTTGGGGCAACACAGAGAAAAGGGGGGCTAATGATAAAAGCAGGCTTGCAGATTCTTAAGGCACAGACTGCAAGTGCTGTGCAGCTTGGGTTCTCCGCCCCTGTTCTGAGTCCTTTTTCTTGTAGAGCTTCTCTCAGGTGTTGAGATGTGGGGGAGTGATGTCATGATCATGATGTCACTCCCCACTTTATATAGTCTCTTCATAGGGCGGGACCCTTTTTTCAATGCTAAATTCCCAGCCCCGTTTGTGGAAAAATACAGGTACCACAATGGAGTTCAGTGTCATGTAGTCTGGTCGCAGGCCTTGCTGAGTCAGAGCAGCCTTCCTATGAGCTTTTCAGCCAGCTTTTGAGTAAAGGCTAAGGTCTTCCAATGTCCATTGTCTTTATTGATGAGCCATTAGCACTGTCTAGCTTCTTCATTGTTGCACTTGAAAGGCTAGTTGTGGGTGTTACCCACAGTAAGCGCATTTGAAATATAGATTCATAGATATTTAGGTCAGAAGAGACCATTATGATCATCTAGTCTGACCTCCTGCACAACGCAGGCCACAGAATTTCACCCACCACTCCTGCAAAAAACCTCTCACCTATGTCTGAGCTATTGAAGTCCTCAAATCGTGGTTTAAAGTCTTCAAGGAGCAGAGAATCTTCCATCAAGTGACCCGTGCCCCATGCTACAGAGGAAGGTAAACAACCTCCAGGGCCTCTTCCAATCTGCCCTGGAGGAAAATTCCTTCCCTACCCCAAATATGGCTATCAGCTAAACCCTGAGCATATGGGCAAGATTCATCAGCCAGATACTACAGAAAATTCTTTCCTGGGTAACTCAGATCCCACCCCATCTAATATCCCATCACAGGCCATTGGGCCTATTTACCATGAATATTTAATTACCAAAACCATGTTATCCCATCATACCATCTCCTCCATAAACTTAACGAGTTTAATCTAATAAGATACATAGTCAATATTTAAATTAACAGATACAAAAATGATACATGCACACAAATAGGATAATCATTGTCAGCAAATCATAACTTTTCCATAGACACCTCACAAGACATATCTTGAACAAGATTCAGCATAATTATGTCATCATATTATAATTATACCACTATGATGAATATGGGGTGTAGTGTCACAGGGGCCATGCTGGTATCCTGCATGTTGGTGCCAAATGTAAAATCTCTATTGGGTCCCGGGGAAGTATATTGTAAGTCGGAATCCTCACAAAGTTGGAACTTTAGGAAAGGTGGGAGTCAGTACTGGCCCTGGGAGCCTAGAGGAGCTGTCCTGTGAGGTCCCATTTTTGTGAAGGGATAACAAAGGCTGTGTGCCCAGAAATGTGTCAGAGAGCACAGGCGCTGCCTCCTTGGGTGCTCTGGGGATGGAGCACCCACAGGGGAAAAAAATAGTGGGTGCTCAGGACCCACTGGCAGCCCTGTGGATCAGTGCCTCCCCCCGCACCTCCTGTCCAGCACAGATCAACTGTTCAGTGGTGTTCACGAGGTGCTGGGGGGTAGGTGTGGGAAGAGGCAGGGTGGGGGCTTGGGGGAAGGGGGAGTGGGGGAAGGGCCTGGGGCAGAGTAGGGGTGGGAAGAGGTGGGGGGGCACCTTGGGGGAGTGGGGGCAGGACCTGGGTGGAGCAGGGATGGGAAGAGGTGTGGTGGGTGGGGGCTTGGGGGAGTGGGGGGTAGAGCCTGGGGTGGGGCAGGGAAGGGGGTAGGAACTTGGGGGGAGTGGGGACAGGACCTGGGGCAGAGCAGTGATGGGAAGAGGTGGGGTGGAGCTTGGAGGAAGGTGGAAGTGGGAGTGGGGCCTGGGGCAGAGCAGGGCAGGGGGATGGGGGCTTGGGGGGAGTGGGGGCAGGGCCTGGGGAGGAGGAGGAGCAGGGTTGGGAAGAGGCGGGGTGGGGGCTTGGGGGAGTGGGAATGGGGCCTGGGGTGGGAGCTTGGGGGAAGGAGAGGAAGTGGAGATGGGATCTGGGGAGGAGGAGCAGGGATGAGAAGAGGCGGGGTGGGGGCTTGGGAGAAGGGAGGGAGTGGGAGCAAGGCCTGGGATGGAACGGGGGTCGAGCAACCCCCAGGATCTGAGTAAGTCGCACCTGTGCCAGAGAGGCCAAAGAAAGAGACTGTTCTGGAGCCTACCCAGGCCAAGGGAAGCTTGAGCCCATAGATCTAGTGTGGTGGGACCTAAACATAGCATCCTGTCAAGTGTCCAGCAGGGGATGCTTGACTAGAGCTGTGACATTGTTTGGAACCTTTTCAGATATTTAATGAGGAATTTTATACCACAGCTAAACTGTCCACTTTTAATAAATGAGCTTCTGCTCCAAACTCAGTGTTTCCTTTATTTATTAATGCAATCCCTAAATTGTTTGAAGGAGCTAAAGCGCCCACAACTAGGGTGACCAGATAGCAACTGTGAAAAAAACAGGATGGAGTGGGGGGTGAAAGGTGCCTATATAAGAAAAAGTCCCAAAAAATGGGACTGTCCCTTTAAAAATGGGACATCTGGTCACTCTACCCACAACCCTATCTCCATGGAGGAGGCAGTGTGATATAGCAGATGGTCACTGGAATGGGTCAGGAGAATTTGCTTGTATTTCCTGCTCTTCTGTTGGCCTACTGTGTTACCTTAGACAAGTCACTTCATCTTTCTTAGACAAAAGAAGGAGAGGAAATAGAGGCAATCTTGCTTATTTAGACTGTTAGGTTTTCAGGACAGAAACTGGCTCTCAGTATGTTTGTACAGTGCCTTGTGCTGGGGCCTCTAGGCATTACCGTAATACAAATTAATATGAAAACAAAACACATTCCTTACACAAAAAGGAAAAGTCCCATGAACTGGCTCCAAAAATGTCAATCTCTCTTTAATGTAGTATTACTGATGTTATTTTGATCATCCCTTGCATCAGTTTGACCTTTTTCCAGCAGGAGAAAGGTCAAACAGGATACGATTAGTACCACTCCAAGATCTTTTGCATTCCTCTTGCTCTTGTTGAGTTTATCCTGAGCCCTGAAAACCAGCTGAGCATTATTCACAAGTCCCCAATCATTTCTGGGGTCCCACTTTGAAATGTCATCACTTTTATTTTAATTTTTGAGAACAATGCAGTAATAGAGGCCCACCTGCACTGAGGTCATTGCAGGATTGGGGCCTACCTACCTATCATCTCAATATCATTTTTACATGTTGTATCTTTAAGAATTATTGTATTGATCCTTACAAAAAATGTAAATAAAACATGAGGAACATTTCAAAGGGGGACTCAAAAAAAAAATGTAGAGACTTGTGAATAGTCCCCAGTTCTTTTGCAGAACACAGGTTCATGCTAACAAAAGCAGGATGAACCTACAACATCTGAAAGTTAGAAATTTTATCCTGATTGACTTCTCTCATGATACTGGCTGGAGTTATTGAAGAAACATCTCTAAACATTATCTGTGATCACTTTAGATAAGCTATTACCAGCAGGACAGTGGGGTGGGAGGAGGTATTGTTTCATGATTTCTGTGTGTATATAAAGTCTGCTGCAGTTTCCACGGTAAACATCTGATGAAGTGAGCTGTAGCTCACGAAAGCTCATGCTCAAATAAATTGGTTAGTCTCTAAGGTGCCACAAGTACTCCTTTTCTTTTTGCGAATACAGACTAACACGGCTGTTCCTCTGATACCTTTTTGAACTAAGTTATATGTTCTTTTCTTCCTGCATGTGCAACTTAGGGGTTTTCCTTCAGTTTGCCCCTGACCCCCTAAGCTGATCCAATTAATTTTTGTCCCATTTTTCTAGTCGTCATTTCAGTTGCAAGGGAGGAAAAAAACAGTGATAATCTTTCAATTTATCTCTGGAAACTTGTGGGTCGTAAATTTTACATCCTGTTTGAAAAATGTAAAGCACGTTTTTTACCACATACTTGTTATTTTTATCACCACACTTCTGTGACCAGGCTCCAGTTTCTACAGCTTCAGTCTCTCTTACATTGCTTACTGTCAGCACGTTCTGTCTGGAACTCAGACTCCTATGGAAGTCAAACAGTTCCCCAGAAACTCATTCTCATCATCAATGATTAGCAGGGTGGAGGAACACAGCAGCTGTAGTTATCACCAGAAGTATATATTCTCTCATTTTGGGACCACAAATTATCCCTATACCTTAGCCTCAGCTGCACACATTTGGGGCCCAATTCTCCACTCCATTACATCAGTTTTACATTGGTAGAGAAGAGTAGAGAGTAAGGCCATTTATTTACATTTTGACTGAAATAGATTTATTACTGCAGAACCTGTGTACTAGGAATTTTACGACCCAATGCAAATTTTATTTTTTAAAACCCATTGTTTTCTATGGTATTTCTCTTGATTTATGCCTAGGTGAGTGAGAGGAGACTCTGGCCCTGCATCAGCACCTTTGATAAGCAAACTGTGATGTGTTCTTGTTTTCCTTTAGTAGCACTTTTAAGAGTCATCTGCCTTTTTGTTTCTTTTAAACCCAACCTAAAGGACAGCAAAGAAACTGATTTCATCTGCCAGACCATCTAAAACATAGAGAACGTCAGTTTGCATGCCACTGTGGAGCTTTTCAGATGAGTGTGTATAATCTAAATTTGGAAAAACTTCCTTATATATAAGGACATGCAAAGCCATTAAAGGCCAAAATTGCTCAGTTGCTATTTAGATTTATAAGACCCCCAGAGATGCCTGTCTCAATCTCGTGGCACTTTGGACATGTATACCTCTATCCCACTATAACACAGTCCTTGGGAGCCAAAAAATCTTACCGTGTTGTAGGTGAAACTGTGTTATATCGAACTTGCTTTGGCCTCGAGCATTCCCATTATTAATAGTCACTTCCCGCCCCGACTGACCCCTCAGAATCCCTGACCCCTCCAACCCCCCACCACTCCCTGTCCCCTGACTGCCCCAACCCCTGTCCACACCCCTGCCCCCTGACAGGGCCCCCCCGAGACTCTCACGCCCTATCTAACGCCCCCATCCCCTGACCGCCCCGCCCCCCAGAACCTCTGAATCATCCAACTCCCGCTTGCTCCCTGTCTCCTGACTGCCCCCCTGCCTCTGCTCCTTATCCAACCCCTCGGCCCTGGCCCGGCACCCTTAACACGCTGCTCAGAGCAGCGTGTCGGAGCCAGAAACGCTGACGCGCTGATCCACTGGAGCGCGCAGCCCCGCCCCCCAGAGCGCTGCTTTACCGTGCTATATCCAAATTCGTGTTACATCGGGTCGCGTTATAGCGGGGTAGAGGTGTAATTAAAAATGCAATAGAAGTAGCCACCCCCAAGGTAGAACAATAACTGAATAGACCACACCCTACAGATAAATTACAAAAAGAAATTCACTCCCTCTTTCTTTAATATTACCCTTCGAGCAAACCTTCCCTCCCTCAAAGATCTCTTTAAAAGTTGAGTTTTGCAGTTTGCCTTGAGGGCCAGCAGACACGGGTTGTTTCAGACCAAGTATGGGGAGTACATTTGAAAGGTACGGCTGGAGAAGGCCTTATCAGTTCCCTCTTTTACAGCTAGGAGACTCTAGCTTTGATGCTTCCATATATCTCAGATGTGGCATCATAGTAGAGAGAGGCAGCAGCTGCTTTGGAAAACATATCCTATAGTCAATACCAACATCGCAAATTCCACCTGGAAATGCTAGCCCAGCTCGAGGAGGGATTTGTTCCTTTGGGCAGCGCATCCAGCCCTTCTGTTACTTAGGTTTCTTTTCAAAACTTGCACTAAAGGTTCATGAGATTTGGGAAGGGGAGGAGAATAACAGAACAATTTCAGATTTAAAAATTCAAGAAACTGGAAGATCCATCTGTCTTCAAATGATTGTGGAAAATAAAGTTTTTCATTTTACATTGTATAGCATCACTCTCACTTCTTGACTTTGTCACTGCATCTAAAATAACAATATCTGGTATACAATACTGAGCAGATGCATTAATTAAAGAATTTAAGGGCATGGCTACACTTGCAGATGTAGTGCGCTGTGAGTTAAACCCGCCTTCGGAGAGTGCAGTAGGGAAAGCGCTGCAGTCTGTCCACACTGACAGCTGACAGCACACTGGCATGGCCACATTTGCGGCACTTGCAGTGGCATTGGGAGCAGTGCATTATGGGCAGCTATCCCACAGAGCCCCTCTTCCCATTCAGGTGCTGTGGCTTGTGGGAAGGGTGCAGGGCATTCTGGGTTTGCATCCCAGCAATCTCTGTGCTTCCGTCCACATTTGGCGCCATCTTTCAACGTTTTTTGTACTGCACGCTCTGTCTTCCCTTTCAGTCTGTGGGAATGGAGCCCGAACTGCTGAGGAGTGTGCTGACGAGTCTCGCCAGCATGTCACGTTTGGCAGTCGAGTTATTCCTTGATCCAAAGTGACAGTGTGGGCTCCAATGATGATATGGACTCGAGTAACACATCTGACATGAGTTTGCTTGTGGCATTCACGGACATGTTCAACACCATGGAACGCCGCTTTTGAGCTCTGGAAACAAGCACTGAGCGTCTGGAAACAAGCACTGATCACATCGTCATGCAAGTCTTGGATGACTAGCAGTGGCTGCAGAACTTTCGGATGAGAAAAGCCACTTTCATGGGACTGTGTGAGGAGCTCTCCCCCACCCTGCGGCACAAGGAAACGAGATTGAGAGTGACCCTGACGGTGGAGAAGCGGGTGGCTATTGCAATCTGGAAGCTGGCAACTCCAGACTGCTACCGATAGGTCGCTATCCAGTTTGGAGTGGGGAAGTCAACCGTTGGAATCGTGTTGATGCTAGTTTGCAGGGCCATTAATCGCATTCTGCTCAGAAGAACCGTAACTTTGGGTAACGTGCATGACATTGTGGATGGTTTTGCACAAATGGGTTTCCCTAACTGCGGAGGGGTGATAGATGGCATGCATATTCCAATTCTGGCATCAGCCGACCTAGCCTCCAAGTACGTTAATCGGAAGGGGTATTTCTGTATGGTTCTCCAGGCGCTTGTGGATCACCGTGGGCATTTCATTGACATTAACACAGGCTGGGCCGGAAAGGTGCATGACTCACGCATCTTTTGGAACACTGGCCTGTTCAGGAAGCTGCAAGCTGTGACTTGAGAGCAGAAGATCACCGTAGGGGAAGTTGAAATGCTCATTGTGATCCTTGGAGACCCTACTTACCCTTTAATGCCGTGGCTCATGAAATCCTACACAGGGAGCCTTGACAGCAGCAAGGAGCAGTTCAACAACAGGCTGAGCCGGTGCAGAATGACTGTGCAGTGTGCTTTTGGCTGTTTAAAGGGCCACTGGCGCTCTCTGTATGGAAAGCTGGACCTGGCCGATGACAGCATCCCCGCAGTTATATCCGCGTGCTGTAGCCTCCATGACATTTGTGAAGGGAAGGGTGAACGATTCACTCAGGCATGGAACTCTGAGGTTCAAAACCTGGAGACTGAATTTGAACAGCCAGAGAGCAGGGCTACTAGAGGGGCCCAGCAAGGAGCTGCAAGGATTAGGGATGCCTTGAGGGAGCAATTTGAGCCTGAAAGCCACCAGTAATGTCTGGTGCCCTGCACGGGAGTGAATTACAGTGGTTCCAGTGTTAGTAGGAATCTGTGTTTGCTATGCTGACTTGCAGTGCCTGTTTCTTTCCTGGGCTACTTTATGCAATAATAATATTTTCAAACCCAAAATATCCATTTATTGAAACGAAACACAACTACTTGGGAAACAAAGGGCAAGGGGGTGGGGCGGGGAATGGTACAATCACAGATTTGCAAATGTCCTGTTCTCATACTCAGCCTTCCTGTCTGGAGTGCTGTGCCATGAGTGCTGCACTTCAAGATGGCTACACTGCATGGTGATGGGGGTTGAGTGCAGTGGGTAAGGGTTGTAGTTGTCAGGGCTGGGTGGTGAAGCTACAGGTGTTGGAGGCAGCTGGTGGCGGTAAGAACCCGGATGTTGGGGAAAGTGGGTTGGAGGTGACATGGGGGCACAAGGGAAAGAGTTTTGGGACAAGAGCTGGGGAGGGAAGGCGTGGTAGTGCTCCGCCTGCCTGGCTACAAGTGCCTGTATCGAGTCCACTTGGCGCTCCACAATGCTTATCAGCCGATCTGTGCTTTGCTGCCGGAGCACCGCACTTTTGTGCCGTCACTCTTCATTCTGCTGGCGGATCTTCCTTTCACTGTCCCGCCGCTCCTGCACTTTTTGTTTTTCATTAGTTGCATGCTGCATTACTTCATGCAACATGTCTTCCTTGCTTCTACATGGTCTCTTTCCGATTCTTTGGAGTCTTTCAGCTGGTGTTAACATGGACGGCTGAGATCTCAAGGTTGCATCTGTAAAGGCAAAAATGCAACACTTAACAGAGGCAGCATTGTTCACACCAGACAGAGCAATGGTTCCCCCCTACTTAAGGACTTACTTAAGGGCTTACTTAAGTCTACACAATAGCATAATTTGCCCATCCCAAAGCAAGTCCACGGGAGCCCCAAAATGGTGAGTAAGCACAGGGTCAAGTGTGACTGATTGTTTCACGGCTGTACTGTCCTCTGGGTTTCTGTGCCTTAGAATCATGGAATATCAGGGTTGGAAGGGACCCCAGAAGGTCATCTAGTCCAACCCCCTGCTCGAAGCAGGAACAATTCCCAGTTAAATCATCCCAGCCAGGGCTTTGTCAAGCCTTACCTTAAAAACCTCTAAGGAAGGAAATTCTACCACCTCCCTAGGTAACGCATTCCAGTGTTTCACCACCCTCCTAGTGAAAAAGTTTTTCCTAATATCCAATCTAAACCTCCCCCACTGCAACTTGAGACCATTACTCCTCGTTCTGTCATCTGCTACCATTGAGAACAGTCTAGAGCCATCCTCTTTGGAACCCCCTTTCAGGTAGTTGAAAGCAGCTATCAAATCCCCCCTCATTCTTCTCTTCTGCAGACTAAACAATCCCAGCTCCCTCAGCCTCTCCTCATAAGTCATGTGTTCTAGACCCCTAATCATTTTTGTTGCCCTTCGCTGGACTCTCTCCAATTTATCCACATCCTTCTTGTAGTGTGGGGCCCAAAACTGGACACAGTACTCCAGATGAGGCCTCACCAATGTCGAATAGAGGGGAACGATCACGTCCCTCGATCTGCTCGCTATGCCCCTACTTATACATCCCAAAATGCCATTGGCCTTCTTGGCAACAAGGGCACACTGCTGACTCATATCCAGCTTCTCATCCACTGTCACCCCTAGGTCCTTTTCCGCAGAACTGCTGCCTAGCCATTCAGTCCCTAGTCTGTAGCGGTGCATTGGATTCTTCCGTCCTAAGTGCAGGATCCTGCACTTATCCTTATTGAACCTCATCAGATTTCTTTTGGCCCAATCCTCCAATTTGTCTAGGTCCTTCTGTATCCTATCCCTCCCCTCCAGCGTATCTACCACTCCTCCCAGTTTAGTATCATCCGCAAATTTGCTGAGAGTGCAATCTACACCATCCTCCAGATCATTTATGAAGATATTGAACAAAACCGGCCACAGGACCGACCCCTGGGGCACTCCACTTGACACCGGCTGCCAACTAGACATGGAGCCATTGATCACTACCCTTTGAGCCCGACAATCTAGCCAGCTTTCTACCCACCTTATAGTGCATTCATCCAGCCCATACTTCCTTAACTTGCTGACAAGAATACTGTGGGAGACCATGTCAAAAGCTTTGCTAAAGTCAAGAAACAATACATCCACTGCTTTCCCTTCATCCACAGAACCAGTAATCTCATCATAAAAGGCGATTAGATTAGTCAGGCATGACCTTCCCTTGGTGAATCCATGCTGGCTGTTCCTGATCACTTTTCTCTCATGCAAGTGCTTCAGAATTGATTCCTTGAGGACCTGCTCCATGATTTTTCCAGGGACTGAGGTGAGGCTGACTGGCCTGTAGTTCCCAGGATCTTCCTTCTTCCCTTTTTTAAAGATTGGCACTACATTAGCCTTTTTCCAGTCATCCGGGACTTTCCCCGTTCGCCACGAGTTTTCAAAGATAATGGCCAATGGCTCTGCAATCACAGCCACCAATTCCTTCAGCACTCTCGGATGCAACTCGTCCGGCCCCATGGACTTGTGCATGTCCAGCTTTTCTAAATAGTCCCTAACCACCTCTATCTCCACAGAGGGCTGGTCATCTCTTCCCCATTTTGTGATGCCCAGCGCAGCAGTCTGGGAGCTGACCTTGTTAGTGAAGACAGAGGCAAAAAAAGCATTGAGTATATTAGCTTTTTCCACATCCTCTGTCACTAGGTTGCCTCCCTCATTCAGTAAGGGGCCCACACTTTCCTTGGCTTTCTTCGTGTTGCCAACATACCTGAAGAAACCCTTCTTGTTATTCTTGACATCTCTTCCTTGGGAGAGCCAACAGTGGCAGGGGGCCCCTATACTGAACACAGATCCCACATTTTCTACAGGAGTTCATCCTGGAAGATATCTCGCTGCTGAGGGTGACCTGGGAAGCAAGGGGGGGTCTTCTACTGCAATGCAGATTCCGCCCTGGCCCATATGCAGCTTGCCTGTGTACAGCAATGGTGCCCCACCCCTCACGGCACAGTGGCGTGAACAAGTTAGCCTTTCTGGGACAAGGACCACAGTGGCTCTCCCGAGGAACCTGCGCAAGCGCATTTCCTAAGTTCTGGATGAGACCTTTGAAGAGATCACTGAGGCCGATTACCATGATGTGAGAGAGCACATCAATGCCCTATTCTGCATCTAGGCATGCATGCAGCCCTAACCCTCCTCACCCCAAGAGCCCGCACCAAATAACTTCCTTCCCAAAATAAAAGCCGCTTACCGGAAACCTCCTCTGGTGTTTGTCCTTCTCCAAGCACCTGCCGCCACAATTGGCTACCTTCCTCCTGCCTTGAGAACAGCTCCTGGCTACATGCATCTAGGGATTCCGGGGTGTCTTCCTCCGCCTCAGCACCTTCGTTCCTGCTTTGCTGCTCTTCCTCCTCTCCCGCCTTGTTGAACTGGGCTCTGAAGTGTCCATGGTGGTACTCGGAGTGGAGGTGGGGTTGGCCCCAAGTATCGTGTTCAGCTCTTTGTAGAAACGGCAGGTCGCGGGGGCAGCATGGCTGTTTGCCTTGCAGGCTTTTCAGTAGGCATTCCGCAGCTCCTTTACTTTAACCTTCACTGCAGTGCATCCCACTCATGGCCCCTTTCCATCATGTCCCTTGGTATCTGCCTGAACATATCATAATTCCTACAGCTGGAGTGCAGCTGGGACTGGACATCTTCCTCCCCGCAAATGCTGATGAGGTCCAGCACCTCACCATTGCTCCATACTGGGGATCGTTTGGAGGCATGGTCACCAGGAAAGATTCACGGAGAGCACTCCACTGGCTGAGCAAACAGGAAGGGAATTTCAAAATTCCCAGAGAATTTAAAGGGTGGGTCTGATGGTTGGTCACCTGAGGGCAGGGCAATAGAGTTCAAAGTGATGACCAGAGTGGCTAGAACAGGCATTGTGGGACACTTCTGGAGGCTGATCAGAGTGCACTAACGGAGCAGGGTGTCCACACTGGTGCCGCAGCATTCCAGCGGGGGGGCAGCAAACATTATTCCACTTGCCAAGGTGGAGTACCAGCAGCGCTGTAGCCACGGAGTCAGAGCGCTCTACGTGCCTTGCCAGTGTGGACGTGTAGTGAGCTAGTGCGCCCGGGGCTCCTTTATTGCGCTGTAACTTGCAAATGTTGCCAAGCCCTAACTCTGGCTCTAGTTAAGCTCCACCTGGCAGGTCAAACTCTTGACACTTCCTAGAACATGGGATAAATCTAGTATAGAGATGTTAACAAGATCGAAAGCTGTTCCGATCAACTACAATTCCAGCTCAAGCCACCTCTCCAATTGCAGTTCATCAGGCAATCAACCCACCCCATTCACAAATAAGTGTGAAGGATTGCTACTCCTTTTTGCTGCATTAGAAGCTAGTGGTTTGAATTCTAGCAGTTGCCAGTGTTGTCATTAGTAAATTATTTTAAGATTGTCTATTGAGGAAAAACTGTTATACCAATTTGGGGCCCAATCCTGGTAAAACTTATTCATGTAGGTAATTATATTCATGGGAGTAATTTAATAGGCATTTTCCCCCCATGAAACTAATTCACTTGAATAAAGTTGTTCATGTGCATAAGTCTTTAGAGGAACAGCCTCATAATCTGAAAATCCACTCATGTTAGCAACTTTCCACACTGTCAGTAATTGTATTGACCTTTTCTTACTATAATAGCCAATCTCATTTTTGCTTTTACAGAATACCTGACAAAGCACAACAGCAAAAGCCAAACTTTACCTGTAAGTGCTAAAATCTTTAATAAAAACTTCTTTACTTCAAAATCAATGACACTGGAGAGAAACTGAAAAATATTTTGTATATAAGCTGTATTTTGTGGTGAGAGTTATTATTTATTTGTAGACCTCCTAGTTTCTACTCTTTATCTGCTGTAATATTTGTTTCCAAAATCTTATTCTAAAGGATATTATTTGTAATCATTGACTCCAAACACACATTAGAATAATAAAAATTGTTTGTTAGCTTACTTCGTGGAGTCTTAATTGAGCTTTTTCTCTGAGCAGAAGGCTGCAATAATTAAACAATATATCCCATAAGGAGATTTGCTCATTAATAAATTATTTGATTACTAGGTATAATAAGTGTGCCTCCAATCAATACAATCGCCTAAAAGCTCCAAATTAGAAATAGTGTAATAAAATTTAAATGAAATGTACTGGGATTTGGTAGTTTTAATTACAAGGAATGATTAATTGATCCTTCAACTACTATTGATCTACAACTTATTTAATTCTTAGCAATTTAATTTGTCAGACCTGAGCTCTGATAACTAACAATTTGCCTAATTAATGTTAAACCTGAAGCACTGAAGTAACTGTAGTTAGGAGTGAAGTTAGATACTAAAGTCCTCTGAGGTCCCTTCCAACCCTGATATTCTATGATTCTGTGTTCGAAAAGGGAAGGCATATGCTGTGTGAACTACTGATTTTATGAATCAGCATCAAGTCAAGAACCAATACAATGCTGTTGCAAAAAAAGTAAATGCAATTTTAGGTTAACAGACATAGAATGCAAATCATGGGAAGCGATAGTACTGCTCTGCTTGGCGCTGGTTAGGCCTCAGCTGGAGTACTGGGTCCAATTTTGGTCCCCAATGTATAGAAAGGATGCAGAGAAACTGGAAAGATCCAGAGGCGAGTGACAAAGATGATCAAAAAGCCACAGGAGTAAAGGCTGAAAGAACTGGATGTGTTTTAGTTTGGAAAAGAGGCAATTAAGAAGGGACAGGCTAGCCTTCAGATATTTGATAGGCTGCCATAAAAAAGGATAGAGAAAAGTTGCTCTCTCTTGCCCCAGAGAGCAGGACAAGAGGCAATGAGTTCAAATTGCAGCAGAGCAGATTTAGATTAAATGTCAGGAAAAAATTCCTAACTGTAGAACCAGTAGAACAATGGCATAGATGTCTTGGGAGGTTGTGGAAGCGCCTTCACTGGAGGCTTTCAAAAGGAGGCTGGAGCGATCTGTCTTGGATAGTTCAGACTCCACGAATCCTGCATCTCGACAGGGGGTTAGGGCTTATCTACACTGGCACTTTACAGCGCTGCAACTTTCTCGCTTAGGGATGTGAAAAAACACCTCCCTGAGTTCAGCAAGTTTCAGCCCTGGAAAGCGCCAGCGTAGAGAGCCACGCCCCTCGTGGAGGTGGGTTTTTTAGAGCGCTGGGAGAGCTCTCTGCTGCGACTACACAAGCCACGTTAAAGGGCTGCCGCAGCAGCACTTTCATGTTGCCAGTGTAGGCTAGCCCTTAGACTACAGGACCCTTGTGGTCTCTTTAACCCTCTGATTCTATGAAAGTATATGGATAGGTAATATACTGATGATGCACAGATACTCAAATGCTGATGTCTGAGTCACTTTTATTGTTGCACGTGATGTGACTGACTCAAAAATGAAGGTTAAAAAAACATTATGGAGGGAGGGAGGGGCAGAGCTGGGAAGATCGGCATGTCTCTTATTTTTGATGGCACAAGCCCCCTAAAAGGAATGTGACTAAAAATAGGTACATTTAGCAGTTTAAAGGAGCTACAGCAAAATGATATTTCTGTATTATCTGATGCAGACAATTTGTTGTGCATAGTTTCCGATCTAATTGAAATAAAACAGCTCCTTTGTGTGGAATGGGGGCGCTACACTGGGATCACCAGATGATTATTGGCTTGTTGAAATGATTTTTTCCCCATTAACTTAAAGGGGGTATTTAAATTCTGACAGCTGTGAGAATCCTGGACAGGCTTCTGTAGCTGAGCTGGGCACAGGACTAGAGAAATAGGGACAAAGGTGGCTTTACATCCCCTTTGTAGCTTCCTGATCCTTGGGTTATCCAGGTGCTTAACTAGCTTCTTTCAGAGTTTCCCGTCTGCTGGTCCTGTGCTCATGCCACTAGATCACATCTCGCTACACCGTCTAGTTTGGCTAAATGAGGTACTTGTGATTTTTTATTGAAAATATAGGTCGTAATACATCAAATACATACCAATATTTTCTTTAAAATACAGAAAGTATTAGGACTCAGAAATGAGTCTAAACACAAAATAAACTAAACTAAAACACAAAATTGGCTTAGTAAAGAGGCATTTTCTCCTACTAGAAGAATACAAAAGACGTGGTTTTTTACCCTTGTCTAATTTCAAAATGGCTAAGCAGGCTTTTGTGTGCGTGTGTTTTTTAAAATTTGGTTAAAAATGTTGCTTTTTGGTTCATACCATACATGCAGAGCAAATTTTTACAACCAAGTTATAAATTGCTGAAAATTAGAGTTTGTCAGCACTTCAACTTTATCTTATCTGTAGCAGTCAGAATAGACCACTATAATAATTATTGTTGCGCCTTTTTTATGGAGAGTGTCAATTCAAATTGCTCAATTAGTCTGTCATTTAAAGTGAGTTAAAAGGTAATTTACATTAATACAAATAACATGAGATGTCACTGGTGCAGCATTATGAATTAGCCACAATATGTTGTAATGAGTTTAGCCTGTGCAACTGTGCCAGATTCTTTCCTGACAGCGTGTTATTGTTGAGTTACACCTTTTCAAATGTTAACTGCAGAACACGTTTTAAAAGCCTAATTGTCCCAGACAAATGGATCTTACCACAGGGCCATGTTGTTTGAGCTGTTTGCTATCTTGCATTATTTGTATGCTCTGAAAAGTCAGTGTTGCTAAACTTGAGACTGTAGGGTTTCTGGTTGGTTTTGATCTCTGTGCATTAATGTTTTCTTTGAATATTCTTCTTTACGGGAAAAAACACTGAAGAAAGAGTCTCTCTCAGTAAATCAGCAGGATAGTTGTAAGCAGTTGTCCTTCTCCCACAGTCAGGAAGGAGGAGCATTTCACACTACACAGCTGGGACAAGGTTTAGACTAGCCATCGGTACCTGATACCACGTGGCCAGAGGGTCACTAGCTGTGTCACTTCTCTATAGTCACTTTGCATGAGTTGATTTCTGTAGTACATAAGCCTGTCATTCTGGCTAAAGTGCAGTTGCTGTTGCACAGCCAGTCAATATTGCAAGGAACACACATAGTTTAAATGCTGACCTGCAACTGAATGAAGAATAGAGAAAGTTTTTCTCCTAAATGGGAGATTTTCCATCTTAAAGATTTTTTGATACCCACGTAGGATGCTCATCCAGATTTCTGCTTATCTTCTGCTGCATAGTGGGTTCATAGGGGAAGCCCAACGTGGGTGTCTTCACCGAAGAGATCCTTACCCTTAATATCTCAATCAAGGTAGGAGAACCTACTGAATAGATGAAAGTCCCCCTGCTCATCCAGAATAATGGTTGGTGAAAGCAATGTGAAACAGTCTCCTGCTGCCTCTTCACTGAGCAGCCGCTCTCCTTTAAAACCCAGTTCTATCAAGACTCCTTCCTACATGTTTTCTTCACCAATAGTCTTCCCCTGAAACATTGTATCATGTCTTGTCTCTCGTCTGTAATCTCTTCAGTACAGGGAGCATGTCTTTAATGACGTATGTCGCTTTCTACAGCCTCTGGATGTTTCTTGAGGATCTTCCATTCAACTGCTGCTGAGGTATAAGAATGCTTAGCCTGAGAGAATGGTTAGGATCATTGTGTAGGTGGCATAATTGCAGGCCAGTATGGTCCCAAATGTTGATACCATGACTAGATAAATAATTCACTTGCAGAATTAACATTGATAATTAGGGCTCTGGTTTATACTCTAAACGTAGCAGAAAACCAAAATGACTAAATGTAAACTAGAGTTATATACAAAAGGACAAATGCAAAAAAATTAATCGTGAATTCCTGCAAGCCTTCTATCTAGACACAGTGGGCCAAACTTTTCTACTTGTTGGTGTAGCAGAATTTGGCCCAATGCCTTGATCCCTGGGTCACAATATATAATTAGACATGAGAGTGTAGAAACAGTGAGGACCCAAAACAGACAAGACACAAGATGAGGAAAAGATGATTGTACTCTGCCAGCCTCAAATCAGTCAAAAAAACTCCAAAAGAGTCTAAAATGTAGGCTGCTTGTTTATACATCTCTGCAAAAAAGATAATTAAACCTAATCACAGAATTCTCAATCAATAAAATTGTAGATTAAAATATAAATAAGGGGGAAAACCAGGTGGCAGCATGATTATCATTTTGACTGGGGGTGAGGGGGAGCCAGCTTGGGAAATGGGAGGGAGCTAGCTCTCCCTCTCCCCTGAATCTCTCACATCCTTGCTGGACAGGGTCTAGGAATACTGCACTGGGAGTGTGCATAATCCTTGTTGTGCTGTCGAGAGTGGTTCATTGCTGTGAGTGGCAACCTCAGGGCAGGCTCTCAAGAAGCAGGGCAGAGACCCCAAACTAGTTTTATGTTCTATCATTAGATTTCATTAACCCAGTTACAAGCGTGAACTTCTAATGCACTATAACAGTCTTACCAGAGAGTCAGAGGGCAGCACTATGCTGCAGCTCTACGCTACAGCCTAAGTCAATATGTGAAAAAGCCCCCCAGTTCCCACTCCAAACAATGCAAATTTCGCACTGTCCACATGCCTCACTGGCACTATAATGGTGGGAGACGCTCTCCTGCCAACATAGCTTCCGCTTCTCACTGAGGTGGAGTAATTATGCTGACAGGAAAGCGCTCTCCCGTCAGCATAGCACATCTTCACTGGACACGCTACCATGGTGCACCAATGTAGCACTGTAGTGTAGACCTGCCCACAGATAGTCCCCTTTGGCATTCCAATCTCTCTTGCCACCCAGGCAAGCTGGACTTAGTAATAATTGGTTCTTTACACACACAACATCACACCAAAATTCAGGTTACTCCCAAAGGATCAGTCACTTACCCCAAGTCAGTTGGTACCTTAGATCTCACACCACAGCCAAAGTCTGTGCTTGACTGAGGCCTAAAGCCTTGGCACCAGCGTAAGACCCCTTGCTGGGGGAAGAATGACTTCTGACACTCAACATCAATCTCTGGCAGATCAAATAGAAGTTGTGACACAGTGTTTTGAGACTGGGGACTGTAAAGTGTGGGAAATGGAAATGGCTGCTGGGTGGGGGTGTGCTGTTTTCAAGATTTCCATCACATCAGATAAGGCATCTCAAAGGAGGGTTGGGGGATAATAATATGAAAGAAAAAGTAATACAGGCATTTGAAATGAATGAACCTTATATGATAGTTTGAGTGAGAGAGCATTAAAACCATTATAAAGGTACAAAATCGGAGCCAGACTACAGATCAAACACTTACATGAATGTTGAGGTGGACAAAAGGAGTCAGATACACTAAGATCACACTAAGATCACACAAAGATCAGGAACAGCAGCAAGAGCTATGTCCAACAAAAAAAAAGCCAGAGGCTAGCTGCTCATTGCCCAGAGCTGCATCAAAGGCTACTCAACCAGGCAAAAACCAAAGGCTCAATAAAGTTGTCTGGAGTAGCATCAAATGCAGCCTATACAAATATCATTATGAGGGGGGGAAATGCCCCCACCCCACCCCTTCTGGAAAAGGCAAGGTCTGACTTCAGATTGAGTCTACTATAATGCTTTTTAAAAATCATTTGAGGGACAATACAGCATCTATATCTGTGGCTCACATGTGGCTGTACTCCTCCTTTTAATTAGACCTGTAGATGGAAACAAAATATATAATTGTATTTAAACATGTCACCACATTAAGATAAGTATATAAGAGCCATGCAGTAGGAAATCCAAATATTTTTGGCTTTTCTGTGTGCTAATAAATTAGCCCATTTGGGGTGGACAGGAACTACTGTCTGAGGCCTAATCGGATAATGAAAAACAACATTGTTTGCCACTTAAGCATCTTTAAAAGGAGGTTAGGATTAAATCACCTCTTCTTCAACTTCCTTCTATCCTGAATTAACGTGGTTCCTGCTGGCCAGTTAGTAGGTTGTTCTATTCTGGCTTTTAGCTTCAGTACTGAAATTGCAGCCATCATTTACTACTGCTACCCCGTCCTTCACAGACTTCAAATACAATATGGGGTTTCTTGTTCTTTGTCCCTTCTGTGCCCATGTGCTCTCAAAGGCTACAAGGGTTATGTGGCGCTCATCATGTCATATACAAATTCCATAGACTGCAAAGGTGTATGCTGTACAGACATGCAGATGGCACAATAGAAGATGTATTTTGAACATTCATTGAGTTTTCAAGAGGGTTTTAGACTAATCATACTTCCTATACAGCTCTATTGTCTGAGTGTAAGTAATAGCAGAAGTTGTGAACTGTGACTGCAGCACTACAGTTGGGAACAAATCAAAGACAGTGATGTCTGTTCACAGACATCTTTATGGCAACAGAAAATGGGCTCAGCAGAGACAGCAGGGTATCTTAGGGATGCAAAGTGCCATTTAAACTAAGAATGAGAATGAAGACAAAAGAGATGGTAAACGTTTTCCAAATCATACAATGTCCAATCAGATGTTGGTCATTAAACTCTGCTATAGACCTTTCTCTGTTGAAAGGTTACAGGACTTGGGCTACTAACAAGATTAAAACCAATTTGATGCATATAATGGCAAAATATGAGCTCTTTCCGACACTCAGAGTGGTTGGTTCCCAAGAATCAGATATAAAATGTGCAAAATCTCATTTGTTCCTTAAAATAAACAGATAGGGCTGCAGGAACAGGCTCTTTCTCGGGTGAGTAGATTGCCTGAAGTCAAAGGAGCTGATTCTGGTCTAAATTAACACCAGTTTTACACCAAATGAAGTTCTGTTGACATCAGTGGAGTTACTCCAGATCTATGCTGGTGTAAGCAAGAGCAGTATCCGATCTGGTGAAGAATCTAATTTAGCTATATGATGCTGTGAGGAGCCCTGATACCAACTGTTGATCCACTTTATGCCTGGGAAGGTGGGGTTTGATGGCTCTTAAAATTTTCTTCAAACTGATCTAATTGCAGATGATATTCTTACTCCTATACATCGTCTTCCTCCTATTACTAAGCAATTTGTTTCAATAATAACCAGTAGAAATCAGTTCATTACACAAAGGAGAATTTGATATTATCATTTTGTTGCATTTTAATTTGATGTCTTTACCATTCCTACATTGACAAGAACAAAAGGATACATTATAGGAAAATAAATGAGGTTCTGACTGATCACCTTCTATGCAAGGCCTAAAACAATAATCCTCTTGTTGAGACTTATCATATCAGTATATATTACAGGCCCAGTCCTTCAGCCCCTTCTCATGGGAGTAGTCCCATTGGGGCTGATTCTGCTCCCCATCACATCAGTGTAAATGTTGATTTTCAATCAGTGAAACACCTTGTTTAATAAAGGTTAATATAGCATATTTATATGACTAAGAATATAGATCCTGATTGAAAGCCCATTTAAGTCAATGGAAAGACTCCCAAGTTTTGGCAAGGGAGTTTTTCCATTGACTTCAGCAGGACTAGCATTTTAACCTGAGGTCTTTATTTAAAAAGGGAAAAAGCCTTGGGCCCCAATAACTACAGACTCTTACATATGTAAGTAGCTTTATGCTGTGTAATCAGAGTCTGTTATCCCCATTGGTAGCAGTAGTCTAATTTAGACTGAAATATGAGTCCTTGTGAAAATTAAACTAAGGGCACTAAATGGAACATAATGTAATACAGAGAAGCATAGTGCACAGTTCTGCTTTCTTTACAAACTACACCCAGTCTTTCTAGTACCAGGCTTCCCATGATTAGGTACTGCAATTGTACTGAATAGTGGCAAATTGTGTTTTAGCTGTGTGACAAAGACAAATGCCTTCTGTAGGTAGATGGAATTTTCACTTTTGGCTTAAGGTAGTTGTGAACTCATGTCTTAAAAGACACAAGGTAGTGGAATATGTAGATCACTGAGCCACTTCACCTCCAAAATATCTTCTAGAGAGGCAAATTAGTACTCCTATATTCTGTCCTCATCCAGAAGTATATTATGGACCTTCTCAAAAAAGACCACTGCACTTTGAAGTGGGCCTGCCATGCAAAAGGGTTTAGAGAATCTGAAGGAGACATGGGTCAATTTCTCATGAACTTTACCTAAGCTAAATAAAAGAGGTGCCAACTAGTCAAGAATCCTCTAACTTGTGGATGGAACAGACCATGGCATCTTTCCAATTGGATATAATACTACCAGTCTTGAAAGACAGATGATGAAGAGATGGCAGAGGAAGCAGCTGAAACACTGGCAGACTTGTTAGCAGTCTACAGTTAAACTATCCGCTTCACTAATCCAAAAGCAATAGGTCCCTTGTGCCCTCATTAATTTAGGTAGGGCACCTTTATCACAGATCTTATGTAAAATTTTCATAGAATAAATATATGCCCATTTTTAACATCAGAAAGAGGGTAAAACACAACTATTGTTCAGTACATTATGAACAACCATACATTTAAAATAAAATAATAATTTGAAACAAAATTTCTTCCTGGCTTGTATTCTGTGAGGAACATTTTAGCAATACTTTGCCAGACACATCTTAATTTTGTAGTCTCTTCACTGTCATCTTTCTTTATTTTTGTAATGTAATGGAGTTATTGATCACTGCAAGTTTTCTCCCCTTAGACATTTAAGTACTGCAGTCTGTTTGAATAGCATACTGCAGCGAGGTTCTTTTACCACTATATTTCTAAGCACTTCAGCAGTAATTCCAAAGATGTTAGCAGCTTCTCTTTTTCTTCACTTTACTATTGTGCCTATTCTGTCTCCTTTAAAATCATCTCCATCTTTGTGTCTTTCTTGCTAGTCCACTCAGCATTGCAGTTTTATTTACTTAGGCATCTTCTGGAGATTTGTTAGCAAAAAGTAGAGGGCCTGATTCTCCACTGCATGACTACAGTTTTACAACGATGTAACTCAATTGAAATCAACAGTGTAAAGCTAGAGTAATGTAGTAGTGACTTAAGGCCAGAATGTCCAACCTGTGGGAAAAACTATGGAGACTGAGATGTTTTCTGACCCAGTAGCATATGTAGGATTTCCAGCTGGGGAGAAAAGCAGAAGATTCTGGAAAACAGACTTTTTAAAACATAAAAAAGACAAGCTCAAAAGAACACATAGATTTGACCACACTAAGGACAACTGTAGAAAAGACCATCCAACAGTATCAGTCACAAGACAAACAGACTCGTGTACACTGATGGTTCATCAGACAAATCCTTCAAGAATGGTGATTGTGGTATCTTCATCCAGTGGAATAATAGAGCGAATATAAGGAAGAACACTGGATAAGAATATATCAGCTCAAACTGAAAGTTATTCTCAGTGCACCTCAAGAAATAAACAGCAGAAATAGAGGCGGATGTTGTGACGTTTGTTGACTCTCAGGTGGCAATTCTTGGTTCCTTTTGAAGAAACCAGAATGCTAGCAACGATGCAATTCATAATGAGACTCGGAAAGTGCGGCAATATATTGACTTTTCAGTGGATTCCATCATGTGTTGGTGTATATGGGAGTGAGGTAGATGATGACTGGCCAAAACTGGAAGATTGGAAACTCAGGTTGGAATGACAACAGTTGAGAATGTTGACATCCTATTGAGGGAAATAAATAAGCTGAAATAAATAGTCAAAAGTTGAAAGATTCTCTGATATCAAAGCTTCTTGGAAAATAACATCCACTATAATGAGATTGTGAATGGGGCACACTGTAGAAATGAAAATCAGTAGAGATGGGACCAAGATATATCTACTTTACAAGATGTGTGAGGAGCAGGCTTTAACATCTGCCATGCTTTTGTTGTGAGTAACGTGCAGTTTTTTGGATTGGATGCCTTGGATCAAGCCCTTACAAAGGACCCTTTATGCGTTGCCAAATTCATTCTCAAATTCCATGGCCTGATAGGATTATTGTGGGACAAGATGATGATGACGACAACAGAAGGATTTAATTCTCAATTGTGATTCATTTTACTGTTCTTATATCGCATATAGAAACGGGCTATGTATCTTTCTACTGAGTTCATTCTGAATTAGAGTGTTCTACAGGATTGCAACAGTTGTAGTATTACATCCAAATTTGCTTTCCCAAACGCAGAATAAAAAAGCCAAAAGTAATCGTATTAATTGGAGTTAAAACATACTTTTATGTCCTATATAAAGCATAGCGAGTACAAGATAATTGAATTACATTTGCAAAGTCATTCTGTTCTGGCTCTCTTTCAGTACGCTGCTTCTGAGCAGAGGAGAAAATAAATCTTTCTGTGGATTATAAAATTCCTTCTGTCTATCATTCAGATACAGTCAATAAAAGGTGTTTTCCCATAGCCAGTGCACATTTTTTTTCATTAATTAAATACAAATACTGTAGATGAGTGAGCACTTGTTTTCTTTAGGCTTCATCTTGCATTTACTGAATTCAGTGGGGGTATTGCCATTTACTTCAGTGGATGCAGTAGCCTACCCTTCTGTGAATAAAATAAATTATATTTTGTTGAGCGGCAGATGATCCAGTGATTAGGGCACTAGCCTAGAACTCAGGGGACCTGGGTCCAATTGGTCAATTATTTATCTGATCACAAATCCATCTGTCAAAAGGCACAGAAACTGAGTTAAGTTCTTAAGAGACCTAACAGATCACATACATCATAATATACAGGAAAATTTGACACAAATACTGAAGACAATATATGACACTTAGTAACTTGCTTCATCTTCCATTACCAAATAACCCTGCTTGTACCGTTTTAGAGAGATAGATTGGAGATTAGTCAAAGATAGCTGCCAGTTAAATTTCCTCAATATTTATTTTGAAGGTTTCTTTAAAGTGGTTCCCCAAAAGTTCTTTACTTTTTGAAATTGATTCATGAGCAGAGATCAATCAGCAAAAAGTAGCAATAATGAGTTCCTTTTAATATGATTGCATAAAACAGGATTTTAGTCAACAAAAAGACTCCTGCAGGCAGAGTTCTTTCACCTGCTATGGGGGAAAAAATTCTAATTGAAACAAAAAATGAAATAAGGGGAAGTCATTTTTCTGTGCGTTTGTTTCAGAAGGAGCGAGCACTCTTTTTTCTCTCCGTGTAACTCCTTGTAAACCAGGAGAGCTGCCCCCAGAGCAGTTTAGTAAAAAGGAAAAGCTCTCCACAAACATTGTCTCACTTTTCCACATACAAAAAGAGAACTCCCTTCTGCTATGCCCTCCATGTCTGGGTGAAATCCTGACACCTGCCTTTCTCTCTACTTAAGTTAATTGGATTTTTGTCACTGACTTCAGTGGGTCCAGGATGTCACCACTGGTTTCTTAGTACTTCAGAATGTTTTGGGCTGCAGAAAATTGTATCCCATGCTTCTCGCTGCCCAGGGATGGAATCTGGCTTGGCACAGCTTTGATTGCAACTGGATTCTTGTGAATTATATCAGGGGATTCAGTATACTCAGCAAAATCTCCCAATGTCCTAACAAATGGTGACTTCTCTTTCACAGGTGACTAAGGGCAGGTCTACACTTAAAACTGCATCGGTGTGCCGCTCTAGCACTTAGGAGCATCTCCACTTATGCCAATGGGGGAGTTTCTCGTGTCGGCGTAGTTAATCCACCTCCCTAGAGGTGGTAGCCAAGTCGATAGGAGAAACCCTCCTATTCCTATCGACATAAAACCGTCTACATGGGGGATAGGTCGATATAACTGTGTCACTTGGGGTGTGGATTTTTCACACTCCTGAGCGACGTCATTATACTGATAAAGGTTTGTCGTGTAGGACTGGCCTGTGCTAGGAAGAGGCTTAAAAAGACCACAGAGAAAATGTACTGGGCTTTTGGCTGTAAACAAGAGAGGAAGGATAGTCCAGTGGATAGGGCCCTAGCAAGAAATGAAACCTAGGCCCTGCCACAGACTTCCTATGTGACCTTGGACAAGTTACTTACCTTCTCTCTTTTCATAAAATGGAGATACTAGTACTTCCCTACCTCATAGGAGTGTTGTGAAGTGCTTCAATAGTAGGCATTGGGGGCCACATAAGTGCCTAAGATGGATAGATAGCTTTGTTGCAGAAGTCAGCCAAGGAAAGCAAGAAAGAAAAGGACCTTGCAGTCTGAAAGATGTGGAGGGGATAATGTTCTTAGGTGATCTGAGCAGGCAAAGCACTCTATAGGATTACAGGCTAACCGAGATCTAAATAATCCATTTCATTTGTGGCCCCCAATACAGCATTATAAGTAATTTCTATGGGGTTTGTAGCCACTTTGTAGGGGTTGGATTAATGGTGTGGTGTGAAATATGATTCTCAAGGAACAAATTTGCATGAGCTTTATTCTTTAGTGGAGGTTTCCTGGCAAGTTGACATTTTCTCTGTGTCAAGCTCTTTTTATAGTTATTCTAGGCCAAGTGGGAAGGCCCATTGACCATACAGATCAGAATTCATAAATGAGGCTTTTGGAGGTGAAGGTAGTTGCCTGGTGGTAGGAAATGGAACATTTCACCAGTTCAAATTCCACCCAGGATAGTAGTGACTAAACAATGGTACCGACCATTCGGTGGCTCAGTTTAAATGTGTGGATGGTCTCAAAATCGATCCTAGTGGACCGGTCTTTTTATCAGAGACCACCATTACAACTGGCACCCTTGAGCAAAGGACAAGGATTGAGCTAACATACCTTCTTGCTCATAAAAGTGGTGTCTCCGTAACTAAGGCATGGTCTTGGGAGCTGAGGGGAAGCTGGTACTGCCATTACCCATCTTGTGTCCATTCTGTGGCTAAAGAGACTAACCCAGTTTCCAGTGCTGCAAAACTGGCATTTTTTATAAGCATTACATTCCCTTCAAATGTAAAACCCATTCTTCTTTCTTCTCTTCTCAACAGGAAGATAGACTATTACTTTTTGTCTGAATAAAATAATTTTTTGGGAAAAGAATTTGTTTGTTTTTTTAAGTTAAATAAAAAAGTGAAACTCCCAATGGATTATGATTATTTTACTGGAATAAATTATTCTGATATCAGTCACAGAACACTAATGTATTATGGTACAAAAATGGGTGAGAATGGTGTTACAGTACATTTTATTTCGTTCATTCCTCCTGCAGGTACTAATTTAATTCATTTTCATTGGTTAATGGAATGTCTTTGAGCTCAAAATATTATGCTCAAAAGCATCCGCAGAACACACAATGAGATTACACCTGCAGTTCAGAATGAAAAGATAAAAGGAAAAGACACTGCTACTTCCTGAGGAGAATTAAAAAGGGGAGGGGAAAAGCCCTTTTTAATAATGGTTCATTTTCTTCCTCTTTCGTACAAAGTGATAAAAGGAAATAAATTCATGCTCCAAATCTTAGACATAGAAAAAGGGTCATTATATAAAGATGTTATCTTCATGGGGTGGGGGGGAACTTTGTCAGAAGTTGTTAATGTTGAAAGCATGAAAAGTGGATTACAATATCTCAAGAAAAAACTGATTGTCAAGATGACAGAATAAACCTGTATATTTATTTTCCAATTTTCATCTCAATATGAAACCACAGCACGGTATTAAGTTTCTGTACAAAAGAATAGAATATGCTGGTCAGCGGCTTGGTGGAAGGGGAATTCAGATTTATAAAGCATATATTGGGTTTGGTAAAACAGAAACATGTTCCCAAATTAACATTAGTGTTCTTTTCCTAGAACTATACTTGGAGGAAGTCCACTTCTTTCCTCCCTGCCAGATGAAAAGTACTGGAAATAATTCTTCCATACACATGACACTAGGATGATATCTGAGCATTGGGAATTTTGTGAGAGTTTCAGGAAAGTCAGTTGTATTGTATCTGTTGGGAATAGGGTTGTCAGGCGTCCGATTTTCGACCAGAATGCCCGGTCAAAAAGGGACCATGGCAGTTCCGATCAGCACAGCGGACTGGGCCGCTAAAAGTCCAGCTGGCCGCAGTGGCCGATTCTGTGTGGCTCCTGGAAGCGGCTGGCATGTCCTCTGGCTCCTAGTGGAGGGGTGGTCGGGGGGCTCCACGTGCTGCCCCCGTCCACAGGCGCCTCACCTAGCGCTAGTTGCACAGCTCCCATTGGCTTAGGAGCTGGAGGGACATGTCGCTGCTTCCTGAGAGCCTCCTGAGATCAGCGCTGCCCACAGCCCGAACCCCTCTCCCGCCCCAGCCTCCCTGTCCCAGCTCGGAACCCCTTCCAGCACTCAAATTCCCTCCCAAAGCCTGCGCCTCATCCCAAGCCCCAGCCCTGAGCCCCCCCTCCCCCCAAACCCCTTGGCCCCACCCCAGAGCTCGCACTCCCAGCCAAAGCCCTCACCCCCTGCACCCCAACCCCCTGCCCCAACCTGGAGCCCCCTCCCTAATCCCGAACCCCTCATTTCTGGCCCCACTCTGGAGTCCGCACCCCCAACCCAGAACCCTCCCACACTCCAAACCCCTCAGCCCCACCCCCCCAGCCCGGAGCCAGCTCATGCACCCCTAACCCCTCATCCATGGCCCCACCCCAGAGCCCGCACCACCAGCCCAGAGCCTGTTACCCCCTCCCATCCTCCAACTCCCTGCCATAGCCTGGAGCTCCCTCCCACACTCTGAACCCCTCAGCCCTGCCCCCTCCTGCAGCCTGCACCCCCAGCTGGAGCCCTCATTCCCTCCTACCCGCCAACCCCCTTCCCCAGCCCAGTGAAAATGAGCGAGGGTGGGGGAGAGCAAGTGACGGGGGGGGGGGGGGGATAGAGTGAGTGGGGTGGGGCCTCAGAGAAAGGGCAGGGCAGGGGTGGGGCCTTGGGAAAGGGGTGGCGGGGGAGGATGTTCAGTTTTCTGCAATTAGAAAGTTGGCAGCCCTAGTTGAGAAGATAGCGTAGACAAAAATAATAGGGGCAATAGAGTGGTTAACCAAGGAGAGACAGCTATCTACACAGTAAAGAGGAGAAAAATGTCCCCGTTCACAAAAAGATTTGAAAAGCTGTGTGTGAAAGGGATGCCACCAGGCATCTTTAATTAGGTGAGACAAAGATAATTCTTCCTCCTCTGTGTTAAAAGCATGGTTCCGGTCTAAAAAGTGACTGTAAAAATGGCACCTGATTACTCCATGGAGGTGCTCCCTGTTTATATTCTGAATCTGAGCTGCAGACTATATTGCCAACAGTAAGTTTGCACTGTTTTTACTCCTGTTAGCCCTCCAGCACCAACACAGCTAAGAAAGGGGGAGCTGGATTCTATTTCTTGTAAGTATCATATCAGAATTGTTTATTACGTTTAGTCATTTACAGCTGGGCAACCCCATTAAAGGCCCTGAGGTTACATTGGGGGACATTGAGGGCATGGTTTCAAGATAATGTTATTTCATGGGTGTAACCAAGGACTTAATCTGGCCTTCAGAATGTCCGTTTGTGTTGCAGATGTGCAATAAAGAAAAAGTCCAGTTTGGTTCTCAGATCTCAGGGTGGGTTTGCAAGGCTGGCAGATTACAAGTAAAAAGATTTTTTTCCGCCCTAATTGAGCCCATTTGTTAAAGAAACCCAGAGAGACTGTAAACCCCAAACACCACAATGTCATTTTTAGAGTCCCCTTTCAGAGCAGAATTACACTTAAATTGATTACTTTTGCTAGTAGTTGTGCAGAAAAAGTAAACTAATATGAACCTTCACCTCCAGCCAATATTTCAATTATCTGTAATTAAGTCCAATTTGTCTCTTGGTTTTAATTTTATCATAAAAATGTTTACTTTTTAATGTTTCCATTAAAATGTCTACTCTTCCATCCCCTTCCTCTTCTCTTACACTGACTACCCCGTCTGTTGACTTTCCTATCATTTTACTTTTCAAGTGGATGGCAATATAGTTTTTTTTCTTCATTGAAGGAAGAACACCTTGAATAACAGTCCACCTTTTTACTAAATATTTCCATGAGCTTTTGAAGAGATGCTGAGTAGTTCTGAGTCAGTGGGTTAACCAGCCCTGGAAGTTCAGTCCACTGAAAGGTAGAGAGGTTTGAGGTTGGACATTACATACTTAGAAAAAAATCATGTTTTTACTAATACTATAATGCTATGCAGTCAAAGCATCTTTCATATGAGGATCTCAAAGCATTTGACCAACTTTAACTAACCATTTCTCACAGTACCCCTATCTGGTTGGTAACTATCCAGTTTCCTCTTGGTTTTGGAAATACTTCTCTGAATACCTGTCCACACTAGAGGCAAAGTACTTTAGTTGTGTGATAGTACAAAACTGATGTCCTAAACCTTTGCTTTTCCGTTATAATGTTTGCATGTCTCCAGAAGCACAGTTTGCTAGCTGACTCTGGTCTGTATTCCCATTGCAGGTTTTTTCTCGTGTTTTTTTTTTTTTTTCTTTAACATTCCTCCCTTTTTCTTCTTTTTTGATCAGGGTTTTGTGGAAAGAAATGGGGAATTGTAACAGGTGGCATATTGCTTAGGTGCTGGAGGGTCTGCGGCTGGCCCACCCTGATTACTAAAGAGACACACCTGGGTTGGATCAGGTAATTCCCTACAAAGGGCAGCAGATGGCTGCAGTATAGAGTGAAGTGCAGGAAGTAAACAAGGTGTCTGTGGGAAAGACCCTTATGGTGGGGGGTATTAACTAGAGTTAGAAACATGAGGCTCCAGCCATGGAGGGAGTGGCCTGCCAAAGCAGAAAAGACTAGAGGCCTGGGAATAGGGTGTTGCTGGTAGTATAAGGAAACTGTGGGCAGAGAGCTGAGCTCCTGTCCCAAAGGACTGGGACTGGTATCTTTAGGTGGAGTAGACTGGGCTGAAGGAAGAACTCCCTGTGTGGGAGAAGAGCCTGGGGTGAGTATGAACTCTTGTATTATGACTGTGGCCTTTATTTTGGGGGTAGTATTGATTGTTAAACCTGCCCCAGATGAGGGCGGTATTAGCCACAAGAGAGATGGTGGGGAACTTTTAAGGGGCTGATAAAAGGGAGCCAACAAGGACAGGCTGCTTGCAAAGCAACTTCTGGCCATGATGGGGTGCTCAGCAAACTGCCACCCTTCTACAGGAATGTTGAAATGGGAGAACAGAACTACTTGTTGCATAAGTCTGCCGAAACATGCTTGCATTATTGTTTCCTTTCCTGGTCACTAGTAGTGCTTGCTAGTTACCAAATGCACCCTAAAGCTGTGTGATTAATACTCTCTTCTGATCAGAGAATAGTGTTGCCTCTGAACAATGTTTTTCTGCATTTGTCTAATTGGCTGGCCTAAGTGTTCTTGTAAAAGGGAAACTTGTTAAATGCATAATCTGTGTCTCCATTCATCCAGGCATGGTCCTTATTACTGTAGTACCAGAGCAGCTGTACAACATAACCCCTCTCTACATATGTACATTCACAGCCATTGGCTTAAGAGAGCTTTGTTTGATGAAATGTGTCTGTTTGGTAAACACACACTAAATCCTATAAAGAGAGCTTTTTTTCCCCTAAATTCCTACCTTTTGGTGCTCTGGAATCAGCTGATTTGTTCTTTTATTGGATATTTACTTAAGCTGTATTATTCTGTTCTTGCATATGTTTAATGCTTTATTGTGGGGGGGTGTGTGTGCAAAAATGTGTTTTGGCAACTGAGCTCACATGTAACTTCTGTTAATTGGTCTATATCATTGGTTAACTAATTAGTTTCAAAATGTTATCAGTTTTACACTTTACCTCTGCAGAAAATCAGTGGAAAGATCTTGGGATACTTGTGGAAAAACTTTAATAGAGTAGCCTGTTCTTATGAGGCCACTGGAGTTCCCTTGGCTTAGAAGAGAAGGTACCGCTGGCAAAATATATTGCCACAAGAGCCTTTCTCTCTGAAATTTACTGTCTCATCCCCTTGATCCAGCATAGCTCAAATGTATTGACCTTCAGCATCTTTCTGAACAGACAACTTGAGGAGGATTAAAATAGAAATGGATGGGGATTCTCAAGGGAATTTGACTGGGTGTGTGTTTTGATATGTCTTGTTGCCTTGTGTTTGTATGGAGGTGGGGGAATGTGCTTTGATTATCTGGATTCTGTAATGATTTTTTTAAAAAAAATCATCTTATTTCTAACTGATGGCAGGAGTGGCTGGGATAGCCGTGTTTGTTTCAATCCAAATAAATAAGGTATCACCTTCTATTGGTTCCCAGAGCTATAAATCAAACTCATCATTTTTGTGCTCATGAAAGGGGGCAGAATCACTGAAAAGGAAGGGAAATATATTTTAAATAGTGTCTTGGGAAGCAGTAAAGCACAATATTTCCAGTCTTGAAATCTATAGAGATGTTTGTTTAAATGAGATCTGCTCCAGACCTCACTGAAATCAATGGGAGTTCTGTGGCACTGATGCATCTCAGGTTGCTAGGCATCTGGTTTTCAATCAGAGCGCCTGGTCGAAAAGGGATCATGGCGGCTCTAGTCAGCACCACAGACCAGGCCGTAAGTCTAGTCAGCAGCATAGCAGGGCTAAGGCAGGCTCCTTCCCAGCCCTGGTTCCTCATGGTTCCCAGAAGCAGCTGGCATGTCTGGCTCCTAGGCCTGGAGTTGTCTTCTGAACCCCTCATTTCTGGCCTCCACTCGGAGCCCTCGCCCACTCCCATACCTAGACTGGTGAAAATGAGCAAGGGTGGGGGAGAGTGAGCGAGCACTGGGGGGAGGGGAGGGGAATGGAGTGAGTGGGTGGCCTCAGAAGAGGTGGGGAAATCAGAAAGTTGGCAACCCTTGTCAACTTCATGTGAATTTAATGATCGTATTTGGCACTTGCGTACTACAATGGTGAGCACCGTATTAATTCCGAAGATAAATGGACAGATTTCAATAAAAGCAGGATAACGTCCACATCTTGCAGCTATTTAAAATCTCATATCTATCTCTGTTCCCGCCCCACCCCCCCTTGCCTGTACTTTTTGCCCACCGAGGAGAATTTGCACGCTGGAATTGTGGGCATGTTCTGTAGTTTTTGTCTTATTTTATAATAGCTTTCTATTTGTTTCCTTCTGATATCACAAAAGTGTTTTTTGCAGACTTTGGCAGATAACCAGTTTAAATAGCGAATATCTGATGGAAAAGGTTTTATGAATACAAAACACTGCAAATCTCCACAAAAGGTGAGCAGGCTTTAATAGAGTGAGATGGTCTCCTCCTCCTTTTTTTTTTTTTTTTTTTGTGTGTGTGTGTGCCATCACATCATTACTTTCCATTTGCTTCTTAACGTAATAGTATATTCTGTAAATATTGTTGCTGCTGACAAGAACATCAATTCCTGTTGTTCATGAAGGCTGCTCGGTATTCTAGCAATAAATAGCAGGCTGGAGGAACAATCACTTGAAAGTTTATTTCTTAACATATATGCCCTCTTGCAAAAGAGACAGATGCAACTGATGTTTGCTGCATAATGCTTTTGGGAAAAGGTCTTGACTTTAACAGAGAATTCACATGCAAGTGAGAGAGACCTTTCAAATATAAATATATATATTTATTTATTTATGCATTAGCCCTTGTAAATGTTTGCCTAAGGGGAAAAATGGTTGGGAAAAATGAGAATTGTGGGGGGAGTTTGTGAGGTGGGGTTGAAGGGAACAGTTGTGACTAAGATGTCAGGACCCCAGGGTGAGAGGAGGATAGGAGAGGCACCACCAACTGGCAGAGCTAATCCCCAGGTCAACCAGCGGGAGGGGCCACTGTGATGAGTGGAACCTGTGATAGCACCTATGCATGTGCTCCACTTAAAGCTCGCAAGTAGTTCAGTGCATGACTCGGTTTGATGCACATAAGTGGCTGCAGAGTCAGTGTCTTAGTCAACATACAGTAACGCCTCACTTAAAGTCATCCCAGTTCATGTTGTTGCGTTGCTGGTCAGTTAAGGAACATGCTCGTTTCAAGTTGTGCAATGCTCCCTTATAATGTTGTTTAGCAGCTGCCTGCTTTGTTCACTGCTTGCAGGAAGAGCAGCCCGTTGCAGCAAGCTGGTGGAGGCTTGGAATCAGGGTGGACCAGCAGCTCCCTGCTCCCCTAAGTTCCCTGTGCAGCAGCCACCCAGCAATTGCTGGCAGTTCAGCTGTCCCTCCCCTCCCTCCCCCCCCCCCCCCCCCCAATGTGCTGCTCTTGCCCTCTGCTCTGGAGCTACTCCCCAGAGCCTTCTGCTTGCTGGGGGGGGGGGGAGGAGAAGGGGGCTAGTGTCTGTGTCCCCCTGCTCCTGCACCCCGCTTACCCCATTTCCAGAGAGCGGGGGGACACATGACATAGCTCAGGACAGAGGGAGCTTGCTGGCTGCAGCTACTGTCTCAACTTCCTGATCTGATTAAAAAGGCAATGTACTTAGAGTGGTGTCAGCATACTTAAAGGGGCAATTCCTACCTTTTGGTGCTCTGGAATCAGCTGATTTGTTCTTTTATTGGATATTTACTTAAGCTGTATTATTCTGTTCTTGCGTATGTTTAATGCTTTATTGTGCAGGGGGGGGGGGTGCAAAAATGTGTTTTGGCAACTGAGCTCACATGTAACTTCTGTTAATTGGTCTGTATCATTGGTTAACTAATTAGTTTCAAAATGTTATCATTTTTACTCTCTCTCTCACAGGGTGCATGTCTGTCTCTGTCTGCCATGCTGTCTCCACTCCCACCATTCCTGCTGCCTTGTAGAGTGTGAGGCTACATTAACAACAATGTGTTAACCCTTGAGGGCTCAGCTGAATGCTAGTTCATCATTTAGCAGTAAGTTATTTCCTGGGGAATATCCTACCCTCTAACTTCACCACTTCAACCAAGCTTCACAATCATAATTGCTGTGTACAGTATTAAATTGTTTAAAACTTTGTGTATACATTGACACACTTTTTGTCTGGTGAAAAATTTCCCTGGAACCTAACCCCCCCATTTACATTAATTCTTGCAGAGAAATTGGATTCGCTTAACACTTTTCAGGAACAGAACTACAATATTAAGTGAGGAGTTACTGTATTCATTAATTGGCGTAAAGAGCAAATTAGTATTCTCAACTCTTTATCAATATTTCTGGCAAGTTTCATCAGTGAGGACCGAGATCATCCAAAGAGCTGCAGAGAGGTTTGAAGTATGGGCAGAAAATAACAAAATGAATTCCTTCTTGAGGGCGGAAATGCAAACTTAATTTATTTGTGGGGAAACCACCTGAAACTCAAGCAGGAGAAGCTTGGAAAGCAGTAATGCTGTAGGAGCCCTAAGAATAACAGCGATTGTGTAGTGGTCCAAAAAAAATCAAAGTCAGTCTTTGGAATGGATGCAAAGAGACTGTGTACAGAAGGAAAGTAATTTTCTCCATGTGACTCTAGTGAGAGCTCACTCGAAATAATGTACTTGTTTCTGGGCATCTCAGTATCGGACACTGACAAAATAGAGGGAACTCAGAAAAAATTCATAAAAATATCAGCAAAGATAAAGAGCATAAGACGTATCCCCTTGCAGGGTTCTCAGGTTATGTCTACACTGCAGTTGGGATGTGTGATTGCAGCACCTGTAGGTGTACCCATGAAAGCTTTGCTCTAGCTGAGCAATACTCAGACATCAGTGGTTCAGGAGCCTAATTAGCAATCAGTATTACCCAAAACAGCCACAAGAGGGTGAATTCATTGTTTCATTTACTGTAGTACTAGTCACATTTAAACCCTGTGATTGGGAAATATTTAGCTTTTTTTAAATATATAATTCTTGCAGCAAATAACCAAGTTAGTTATTAACTTTAACATAGTAAAAACATCCTGATTGGTGATTAATTAAATCACCAGTGTTTTTAATATGTGCTCCAAAGAGTCCAGGCAACTCAGAGCTGCTCCTGAGCCTCAGTCTGAGTTAGGGTGACCACCTTTTCAAAAGACAAAAGTGGGACACATGCAGGTGTCCGAGAGCAGTACCCACCCCCTGGGGCACAATGCCCAAGGCAGGTGAAGGGTCTGGGGCTCCCCATAGCAGCCCATGCTCCCTGGGTAGCTCTTGCCATAGCTTGGCCAAGGTGGGGTTGGGAGGGGGGGGTGCGAGAAGTGCAGAGTCAGCACCTCATGGCAAGGGGGGGCTAACGCCACCTCAGCAGCGCTCCTCCCACCACAGGAAGAGGCTGGCACCAGCCCTGAGCCTCAGGCAGGCACAGAGAGATGCCTCAGGGACAAATGCTGTCCAGAATCATTCAGCCCAGGACTGGGACTTGAACTCTGGAGTTTGGGACTGTCCTGCCCTATTCAGGATGGGTGATCACCCAAGTCTGAGTATCGCTGATCTAGCTCATCAAAACTAATTTGAGTAGCAGTAGTAATGAGGCTGTGATAGGATGAGCTGTGGCCCTGAGTATGTACCCAGGGTCCTGGACTAGTGGTGCTAGCCCATGCAGCCACATGTGCTGCCACGGCTTTGTTGTTACTGCTCAAGCTAGCTTTGATCTTCAAATCAAAGACAATGATGGACCACTAACATTAATGGAAAAACATCAAAACAACCTGAAAGTGAAAAGAGAACCCTAGTAATTGAAAACTAAGAGGAGGAAACTTTGCCAGCCTGAATAACTGAGTCACCATGCCAAGTGGTGGAAGACTTTTAAAAACAGGCTCTTCAGCACCTATAAACTTTAAATCCCTTATCTTGAGGAAAGCTCCAAAACTTGATATGGTAGATCCACAATACAAAATATATACTAGTTTTATTTGTTTGTTTGCTCAGTAGTAATGAATTATACATTTGATTATATTTTGTCATTTACTTTTTCATGTCCTACAACTGCTGCTTTGGTGTCCTCCTCACAAATTGAAAGAAACAGGTACTACTTCAAAACCTGAACAGAAATTCACCAGTTGGCGGTGATAAATGAGTTGCCTCTGAGAGAAGATCAAGATAGCATAACCTTCAAGGATGTAGATCTTACGCTGAACAGCTCATAAGTAAGCTGATGCAGTAAACTTCAGGACAAGATCCAAAATTCAAGGATGCTCTAGAAACCATTCTGAAAAATGCAAAGTACACTTCTGCTGAAATTCTTGGATTAGATATTGAGAAGGTGAAAGTTGAAATGGCAGTATTTAAGCCACCGAAAAAAGAAATTGCAAAGAATTTGAAGAAGCTCTAGGTCCTGCCAAGGAATTAAAGGAAGCTTTCCCATGTAGTTTTTGGAATGTTCAGTGGTCTTGTTCCTTGGAGCATCAATTGCAGCTTTGAGAATTCCTGTTCTTGTTTGAAAAAAATTCTGTCACTCTTGAAGGATAAGCATGGCCCATTTTGGGGGAGGAGGAGAGAGTAAAACTTAAATTCTTCTGTCCTGTGACTTGACTTCAGAATGGCACCTGAATATCTTTGAGGAAGAACTCAAATGCAATTATCCAAGAAGACTTCAGCTTTAGTTGTTGTATGAACAGTATTTAATTTAAACACTCATGTTAAGATCTGTACTTCTTATATTTCTGAATCTTTGACTTTTGAATAATTGAATGTTATAACTGAACAATCACAAATTTAAATTTTGTGTTTTTTAAAAAAAAAAAAAGGGTTGTGACCTGAGACTTTCACTAAGTACATGCAGTTTGCCTTCCCACACCCTCATGTCAGTGTCTTAGCTACAGGGCATCTGCTCCTGAAAAGTGCTGAGCTCTTTTGACATCCCCTGACCCCAGGGAGCTAGGCATATCTCTTGCAGGGAGCTGGCCAGCTAGAGACAGCTTCCTACGTTCCCAGACAGTCAGGGGAGACTGGGAACTCCCCTTAATTTCAGTGGCTGCTCAGCCCTTAACGAGATTAGGCCCATGGTTCATAAGTAGAAACATTTTGAATGTCAAAGACAGGCAGAATAAACAATTTTAAGTTGGGTGCATGTTGCTTGATGAGTAATGGCCAGCAGCACTAATCATGATGAATAAATATTCTTATGTGGCTGTTTGCAGTGATGCTGCAATTTTTCCATTACCAATAGAGGCTGTAAAAGATGAGTAGCAGAGATAAGCAGACAGTGAGACACTCCTCTCAGTGAAGCATTCCCTACCATTCAGCGCTGCTGTTCTGGCTGATATGGATGTCTACTGATATTTTATTCTGCTATTCAATCTTTAAATGGATGCCAGATATTCAAAAATACTTTCTGCAAGACATTTGTTTCATGCTGCATCTACTGCTCAGATTTTCTGGCTGCAGTGGAGTTGCAAGTCAATATTTTAGTTGGTAGAATGGCAGCAATTTTCATTTTCCAATGGTCAGGTGTAGAAAAATCTGTGAATGATGGCATTACTAACTGCTGCCTTGATATCACAGGCCCCGTTGTGGATTTTAGCATATTCAATGTTTTTTGTTTTTTCACCCCCGCAATAACACTTATCAAGTTAAGTACCAATTCTGTGATGCATATGTGCAGCAGCACCTTCCTCACGTGATTAGTCCCAAATACTTTGATGGGGCTATGCAAGTAAATATTGGTGGCAAAATCATGCTGTTGGCAGTGTCATCCTTCAAGTTCTTCATCACAGTGAATGTTTGTATAACTTCCATTTTCTTGAGGTTTTTTTCATTGTACCATTGTCATTTCAGGTGGACAGAGGACTGGCCACCCCCATGTGCTGTGTGTGGTGGGGGTGTTTTTTAAAACACCTTGTCCACAGCCAAGAAGATGAAAGGGTGGGCGCTGAGAAATGTAAATGTTCATGAGCTGTGAATTCCTCAAGGAAATGCTTATCCTTTGTTTTAAGGATGCGTAAGCTTATTCTACTTATCAGACAGATTTTTGCAAGTATAAAATCTCATTAGCAGAACAAAAATGGTATCACAAGGCATCTGGTGGTATTGAGATCCTCTCCCTACCATATCTTCTGTGAAATGCACTGTAGTTATGTTTTAAGCATCGGGGGTGGGGGGGGGATCCTTATGGAAATAGTGCTATTCCTTCATTAAGATGAAATGTTTAGATGGGCTAGGGAAACCCTGTTAACTGTAAAATTGACAACCTTTTTGCTTGAACTCTGTGCCAAAGAGACTTCTTTCGGGCATTTGGGGTCCTTATGGGTGGCAGGCAGGTAAAAGCCGCTCAGAAGAGTGCTTCTTAATGATATACAGCAGAGCACTTTTCATGAGCTGCAATAAGTAAGATACATCACTCTGAGGATCTATATCTTTGACAGATAAATTCCTCCACTTTTTTGTATGTGAAGGTTGCAGTAGTGGGATGCTTAAAGACATGTAAACATTTTTTAATTTGTTTTAAAAAAAATTGAAGCTGTAAAAATTAAAATCTGGCAACTACTCACTTAGTCAGTACTTTAATCAAGGGCACTCTCTGGAAATATAAGTAGGAATATGAAAGACCTGCAGTTTACGTGGGGCCACAGCACATAAGATGCATAAATAAAGATGTCAGAGGAAGAATGAAAATGTTAGATTTCTTCTCTGGACCAAGAGAATAGTTTCAATGGCCCAATACCAACTACATTTAGAATTTTTCTGGAGTCCAAGGTACAGTTTGAGCAGAGTGGGCCTTCTTGCAAATATTTTGCAGACTACTCTTGGCCAATCTGATGAAGGACCTCTTTCTGATTTGGCCAAACTGGACAAGATTCCCTTTGTCACTTAGCTGTTCAACAAGGTTTGCTATTGAGCAACAAAAGGACTTTCTCTCCAACTTTCCTGTTCTGTAGATCAGCGAGTACAAGCAACCAGTGCTGGGGATTTACACAGATACCATAAAGAATTTATAAACTATAACTTGAATTGATGCAACATTCAGAGCAGCAATTGACCTACAGGCAGGAGAAGAAACTGTGCTTTTTATTTATTTTTTTTGGGGGGGAGGGGTAGGGTTAGATCAAGAAGACTGAATTTACCACTTTAAATTGTTTCTTTACGTCCCAAGTTCTGGGTGGAATCAACTACTCATTCCTACCATAAAAAACAATAGTTATGATACAAGCACAGAGACTTAGCCATATTTAGTCAAAACCATTCTCACCACTGCCTAGCAGTGTAATTCGCTTTTACATCACTCCACTTCAGAATTAAATAAAAATAACACTCATGATTTTCAGTAGACGTATACAAAGTTTTTTACATTAGCTTTGCCCTTTTAACATATTACTGTTTTAATGACCATATGAAAATACAGCTGTATAGATGTATTTGTATTAAATTCCTTTCTGCTTGTAGTAACTGTAATGCCGTATAATAAACACAATGCACACATTCTCTCTAAGGAGTCTGTTTATGGGGTTCCCCTAATACTTGTTCAGCTATTTCTGGCCTGTTACAGATAGTATCACATGCAGCTTCTGCTCTCACTGGCTTGCAGATTACTCCTTTTAATGAATTCTTGTTCATCTGGTAACATAATGCTTCCACCAGATTCCTTAATTCTGTCCCTTTGGTTGTCTTTGTCTTCAGCTGGCAAATCCAATGCAGCTGCAGTTTTTGTAAGTTTTTCATTGTTGGATATTTGCCATTAAAATCTCCACTCTTTAGTCTCATGTTGCTCTGATTCCAATTAATGCATCTGTATATCTTTTTTTAAAATATATTCTCTGCTATTTGCTATATACTTAACTGTAGTTGGCTTCTGTCTGCCAACTGAGCTTTGGAAACAATGACTTGATTAGCTTAAGAATTTCAGCAGATATGTCCCATAATGCAACTGTTGATTCTTTTTGGTCTGCTTCCTCAATCTTCATTTCTAACTTCTAAATTAGTCTTGTCTGTCTGGCATTAGAAGCTGTGGTGTGTGTGGTTTTTAACTCTCCTCTAAATGAATCCTATTGTTCTTTATAAAATCTATTAACTGACGGTTAATGCTACGTACGGAGGAACAATTTTGCCCTTAAAGTAACTAACTTCAATGGTGAAATATAGTAACTGATTGATTACAAATTACAAAGGTCCATTCTTATCTACTTCTTCTGCTCAAGAGAAGAATATCACCAGGGCTTCATACTCTAGTGTCTTCACAATCAATAGCTGATCTAATTCAAGGTCCTGATAAACCTCTGAAAAAGACAGGGTCCACCTTCCTCAAAGAGAACATGGTGCAGAGGTGGGTGCAAAAATATTGCAGACCATACCCAAGATAAAGCTTGTCAAAACTAGGGCTAGTGCATTCTTGACTGTAGAACTCTCTGCCAAAGGTTGAATTCACACAAGCTTTTGCTTAATAGTTGAGGTGACACACTGGAGCGCTTGCTTCCCCAAGCAGATATCCCTCATGCCCCTGAAACATAAATAACCTACAAAATTGGACTCCACCAAAGCTTGAGCAGGGAAATATTTCTTTAGATAGAAAAATGCTGGAACTTAAAACCATTCAGGGTGTTGGCTGATATATGGCACACGACAAATGCAAAGTCTTAGGTGCAGATATAACACAGTATGCCATGTACTTCCTAAAATACAGGAGGAGTTTAGGGTGGTAGGATGTAATCCTCAAATCAGAATTGTGACAAGACTGCCAAGGTTTAGCACTCTTAACTTGTATTTTAAAAACAAAAATTCTAGGGATCTTTAAAGATTGTAAGTGAACAGGACTTCAATTTTATGTTCTATCTGAAAGCCAACAGCTCAATAATATTAAATACAATAGCAAGACAGTAGTTCACAATTGAAGGTAAGCATACTATCTGCTGAATCACCATTACCAGATCACCTAGGTTGCTCACTGAAGACTCCAATGTAAATAGTAACCATGGTCTGGCCCTGCTTAGCTTAGTAAATTGAGGCCTGATCTAAACTTGTTCAAGTCAGAGGGTGGTTTTCTGTTGATTTCAGTGGGCATTAGGTAAGGCTCCAGCTGAACACTGTCTTTTAAGGTACAGGATAGCTTAGTTTTGGATTTAATAGGCCTACACTTTTTTACGCACACACGCTTATAAGCAAACTTTCAGAAGTTGCTGCTGATATAGGGTACTTTAGTTTTTTGGATGCTTCAAGCTGAGTTCCAAGAATTAACCCAACTTAATGGCCACTTCTGAAAATTTTGGCTTGGGCCCATATTCGATTTTTCTATATGCAGTCACCTGTTGGCATCAATGGGAGTTGTGAATAAAACTCTGGCATGGCATGGCCCTTTATCACGATCTGTTTATCTTTCTTTTCCAATATGCCTACCATCATAGTATCTCAGTACTAATGTGCCTATATAATCCTGAGATTCTGCAGAAACATTTTAGTTCTCTGTAGAGAGGTGTTTTCGGGGTATTAGTATGATGGAAATGAATTCAAATTCTTTAAACCACTGACAATCCTGAATAATTATCTCTAATCTTCTTTTGGGGGGGTTTCATCTCTTTAGCTACTATCTTCAGTACATTGCTAGGATGGATTTTAGGACCACAGGATGGATGATCTTGTATGCTATGGTCTATCTAATAGGACAAACTGGAAAGAGTCCAGCAGAGGGCAACAAAAATTATCAGGGGGCTAGGGCACACGATTTACAAGGACAGGCTGAGGGACCTGGGCTTGTTTGGTCTGCAGAAGAGTGAGGGGGGATTTGATAGCAGCCTTCCCCTACCAGAAGGGGGGTTCCAAAGAGGATGGAGCTCGGCTGTTCTCAGTGGTGGCAGATGACAGAACAAGGAACAATGGTCTCAAGTTGCAGTGGGGGAGGTCTAGGTGGGATATTAGGAAACACTATTTCACTAGGAGCGTGGTGAAGCACTGGAATGGGTTACCTAGGGAGGTGGTGGAATCTCCATCCTTAGAGGTTTTTTAAGGCCCAGCTTGACAAAGCCATGGCTGGCTGGGATGATTTAGTTGCAGTTGGTCCTGCATTGAGCAGGGGGTTGGCCTAGATGACCTCCTGAGGTCTCTTCCAACTCTAATCTTCTATGATTCTATGAGAAGTGTCTTCCTAACCCCTGTAAGTTGTTGGATGGCTTATGCTCTGACCTATGAGGGTTTATCACTCTTTATAAATGTGTTTTTTGTTGTTTTTGTTATAATGTACTTTGGATATTCTTATCAACTACATTAGTTTTTAATTTTTTTGGTATCCTACTAAGCTCTTGTCCTGAATGTTTTACCACATTGGGTTCTGTAAGTTTAATACATGATGTATGTCTGCAATTTAAAAAAAAAAAATTCTGTTTCAATTTCTTTGTGACCTATGAAAATGTGGCTTTTGATATCCTGGAGTTTTGCTCTTTGAAGTAACTGGACTAATGTGATGGACAAAACAGTTTTGTTAAAAGAACCCATGTAATCCTCAATCAAATGCTGAACTGAACCTAGGAAGGCTTTTGTTGATTTGAGCTTGACATCCTATTATGCATTAGAAGGCACTAATGCTGACACACCTAGGTGTGTTTTAGAATTGAGTTTTTAGTGATTCTTTCTGCTGGTTAAGCCGCTTCGCAAGTATGAGTTGAAATAGCACCAAGAGCATTCTTTCTTTAAACTATTTTGTCAAATTATTACAAGAGATAATGCATGCTTAAATCACAGCACAGTTGTAAAATAAACAGGAAATTGCCTTTAATATTCTATAGTAGTACAGAGTATTTGATTTGTAGCCGATTTTATTTTTATTGTTTAATCCTATAATACTTGCTGCACTTTATTTGCTGGAAGCTGAGATTGGCGATCTGTGCATTTTGGTTTTTCATTATCAATCTAGTCTTCATTCCAATATAAATAAAGGGCATGGTACTAAGGGAGGCAACAATGCAGTTATCTTCTCTCTTCCTCCTTTGGTCTGGAAATTGTTCTTTTATTCATCAAAAAAAGAACAAATTCAAATCTTTAATGGTTTAATTTCATAAACTTTTAAAGATGTGTATGTGACTGACTCTGCATTTATTCATTTGTGTTCAACTGTAGTCAGCTGTACATGTGGTCTTTGGTTCATTTCATTTGTCATGTTCAGTCTTCAAGTGGGAACAATTGGCAATAAGTACTTTGGGCACAGTGAAAAATTGCTATCCTTGAAGAATCTTAAAGGAACTCAAGGCTGTCAAGGTATTACGTTCTCCACATACCTCAAAAGCTATAGATTTTTCAGAAAATATGCTGTTCTATTATACATGTTGTTGTGAATATCCTGCCCTGAGATGTTTCCACTTGAGATGAAGGATTATGATCCTTGACAATAATGGATTGAACGTTTTAAAACTTTTCCATCAGAATTACTGATTCAGCACATTTTAATAATTTTTTATTTGATGTTCAGGAAGTTTCATCTGTAATAATTGAAGCTGATCTCCAGAAGCCATGCTGATAGGCATAATAATGCTGCTTTTACTGGCCTGCCAGTGTACGGTACACAGCATGACAAAACAAATGACTTAAATTGGGACATTGGACACTGACAGACCCATGCTAATTAATAATCTTGTCAATGAAGCTCCTGACAGAGCCCACTGGAGGCTGGTCGGGAACCTGATAGCTTTAGTGAGAGCACTGTGTTCATATATTGAATTGCATTGTAAATCAATTAAATGTTTTTGCTAACCCCTAATTAATTGTTTGGCTATTGAGCTCCCCTCCCCTGACTATATCCATGCTACAGGGCTAATAAAACTTCACTTGTATTAAATGAAATACTGGATTACCAATTAGACAGTATAAGTCAGTCTTTCAGCTTCCAGTTTGTTGCATTAGTAACTGGGTGGTTGGAATGGATATTGAAATACAGAATGGATAAATGCAGTTACAGTAGGAATTAGATTGCAAATTTGAATGGGAATCCATAAATACTTTTTTGATTTGGATTAGGTGGATTATTTCATATCTATTCTAAGATTTAGAAACTGTCCTAAACCTGAACTCCTCGCCTGAACATCCCAGAATGTTGGGCAACTCTGGAGCAGAGCTCTTCAGCTTGAGCACTTCTCTGCAAGCGTCACACATACTAGGAAATTAGAGGTTTGGCAAATCTTTTCAGCTCTATTTTTTGTAGGGGCAGCAAAGGGACTTGTTTGAGTTTACAAATCCTTTTTCTTGTAATATAAACAGAGATGGGGAAAACTCAGTCTCACTGGGTTCACGTTTGGGGCGGGGTGTGGGGAATAAAGGGCTGTGCCAGAAAACATTACACCACTCAAGCCAGTTCCCATGACACAATTTCTGTTGACTTCAGTGGTGCAGAATCAGACTTATAGAGACTGACAAACAGAGCAGAGGAGCGAGAGTTTAGTTGAGGGAAAATATGAACATTCTGGTTTTGGCACACTGTTGCAACACACTGCTGCACATACCTAGAGTTGCGGGCTGCTGTTACCTCCCTAGCTGAACAAGAGTGAGCATTGCTAGAAATTAGACTGAGAGTTAGCTCTCCGCCACACCGGTCTGTCTTCCTTACCAGCAAATGCCTCGAGACACTACAGGTAACAATCGGTGAACTCCACCCCCTGAGCTCCCCAAAGATATGGCTCTAACATATTGTACGTATCACTGTGTCTTCACAGAAGATATTAAGTTTTCTGTGCTTTTTTTAGAGTCAGTACATTACCCAATCATGTTAATAAGCTGTAAACACACCGCTCCCTTCAAACACAGCACTGAGTTCACTTATAGTAAAAAATAAAACAAGTCTAGTAACAAAAGAACAGAGGTTAAGTGATACCAAGTAGAAGGAATAAAGATAGAAATGGTTACAAACAAATAAAAGTAAACATAGGTTTTATCCATTAGAAAACACAACTTTACAAATTACAGCCTTTGGTGAGGAAATGTCCTTGAACAATCTTTGTTTTCCAGCAATAGCTGGTTTATTCTTAGTGAGCATACCCAGAGATTCCAATGTGTGGGTTTTCCTTCTCCCGTCAAGTGAAGGATAACTTAGTCTTTCTGTGTGTCCTTGCACCTCAAGGTCTGCCTTTTATTTCCAGCGTCCACTTGATCCCCTGGGACTCAGTCTCCTGGAGGCTGAATCTATCTTGATTTAAGTTGCCCCTGGTAAGCATCACGTGGGAGCGTCCTGCTGCAATTTTACAATATAAATGTTCTCTTCCTGCAACTTCTGATATGAATGAATAGCCCATTGAATTTGACCACTACTGGTTGGAGGTGTTGGCCTCCTTTCATTTATCTAGAGAAAACCTGCTTAAACCAGGCATCTTAGGGGGAGTTGATAGTATGCTTTAAAGTCTGAGACTATCCATAATTCCATGTACAGTATTGTCACCTGCATTTCACGATGATGATATTGACAGGTGTGGTTAGCTTTCAAAGGATGTCTTACAAAGCATATTTTGTACAGCGAACACTTCAGGAGTGTGAGCATAGGTGTGCCTAGGGTTACAGCCATCCATAGGTGAATGACCTGTGCCAGCCTGGTTTATCGGGACAGTTCTCATTCAGATTGCAAAGGCTTCTCTCTGTCCAGAGAAATACATTTTAGCTTTTGTTCTCTATGCTGGCAATTGACTTGGAAGTGCTGTAAGACTGAAATTCTGGGCACAACCTTGGACCCACCTCTTTTTGGTTAAGTAGATGGCACCTACTCTGGCTGCTATTATCTACCCTCCCCTTAGCAAACCAAATATGTCTGCTTTGTCTCAGGCCCCCAAGTTCCCAAGCATACTTTGTGTACTCGGAGACTTTGTCACTGTGCCTGTAGTCCTATGAAGATGTACAGTGTTATCTGTGTCACTGGTCATTATGGGCCTGTGTGTGTACAGTATCGTGGGTTTTTAAATTTCATTAGCATTTTTCTTATGGGATTCTCTGCTCTTCCCTCTCCTTCCCCCTTTCATACTTCCTCCTAAAGAAAAGCTGTTGGATTCATGTTTTAAGTGCCTTTGAAACAAGTCATAATGGATTCACTTTCTCCTATTCTTTCCATACTACTAATTCCTAATCCATGCTGCTAATCTGAGATTTATAGACAAGCAAAGCTTGTGCGTGTGAGAGAGCGGGAAGATGCACTGCCATTGCTGCTGCAATAATACAGAGTGTCAATTTTCTCTGACGAAGAAATAAGACTAGTGAATAACATAAAAGCTTACAAGGAGGGGCAGATAGATCTCGGAATCCGAAATGTAGGTTATTAGAAAATACATAATCTGCTCATTCATAAGGCACTTTAAAGTAATTTATTTTCAGTTTCTTGTTGAGTCTCTATTTGACTAGCAGCTTGACAATTCAAGGGTGTCTCTTAAAGCTCATTGAGTATCCTAGAAAGATTTGTTGAAAACAAAATTTGGAAATAGTTGCATACATTTTTGCAAAGTCACTGAGGGCCAAGTTCTGCCACCTTTTACTTACCCTCATTCAACAAGTCATCCCTACTAGATATTACTTAATGTGCATAAGGGTGACAGTATCTGGCCCAGACTTCTTAGAGCTAGAAGGCACCCTGCAGTAGATCATCTAATCCAACACACTCTGCTTCTCTCTATCCAGGAATCCACTGTCACTTTAGCAAGTTGTGTGTAGGGGTCGCAAGTGAATTAGTTCTACGAGGCCTACAGGAGTCTGTTCATTCCCTGTTTGCTCTTGTTGTTTGGAGGCATTCATAATGCCATGTGGAACCAAGGGGAAAATTGGGTCAATTACTACTTCAGGGTGAAATTCATGTGTGGAGGATCTGGGGTTGTGCAAGGGATCCACAGTCAGAGTGGGCATTCTGAGGGAGTAATCTAGAATCTAGAGACACCTGCAGAATAGTCATTCATGCCCTGCATTAGTGTTTCTATTGAGTAGTAAGCTTTAAATATTTTTTTCTACTACAGTATTTCAGGTAGCAGGTCTGATTTGTGTCTCACAACAAATGTAACTGTAACAAACTTCTGACTTCAGTCAAAGTTCTCCTGTTTTACAATGAGATTGGGGGGGTGTCAGCCCCTCAAAATGTTTGAGGTTAATCATTCAAAGGGTGCCAAATACAAAGCATTTAATATCTTGTGGGTTTCAGCTCAGATTTTGGAATGTTTGGAAGTTTAGCATTTTTAATTTTATTTATAGTATTGCTTAAGTCCCCCTCTTTCTTTTTTTTAAAGACACTGAAAAAAAAATGTTGGAAAAATACGTTAAAAACAAAACAAAACAAAATCCTATTGAGTCTTGTATGCCTGGGAAAGGCAGGTAAGGAAAACTGAACATAGAACAGATCATATGATCAGTCTTTCATGCATTCTGTAAGTTGAGATTTCTTTAAATTGATTATACCAAAATATCCCACTTACTGATTCAATAATTTTTTTAATTGAGGTTTTTTTGGTTCAGTGCAAACATTTGCTATAAATGAATTATTGTTAATTACGGTAGTACACCGCCATACCTGCGCTGCTGGTAAAAGAAATATCCAATTTTGAACTTCCATTTTCTTTAGCAGCAGAGCCACAACTTCCCCACCAGTGAATTTTTTGCCCTGGGATGCTTCTTCAGTGCCTATAGAAGACGGTATAAATGGGGGATAACTCTGGACCCAATTTCATAAATTAACATGATGCTAAAATAGATATAGTACTTGTCAAATCTGTGTGGCCTTGCTGGGCTAGCTTAGTGTGACTTGATTTTATAAACCACTCTCCAGGCACGTACTGCTGTTCTCTAAATGGAACACCCTTGTACAGTGAAATATTGAGAGTTGAAGTAGTGATTAAGGAGATTCTGCAAACAGCATGCCGGCCTCAGGCAGCAGTCATTTTCCTGTCAGTGTTCTTAGGTTAAAACAGAGCAATCTTTGAAAATGTTCTGTTGGTTACTTCCCACTCCTCAGAGTGGGGAGCATGAGCCTCCTCAATCTTTTCATCTGTGTCATACAGTGAGGTTGGACACATTAAAATGATTCTTGTGATTTTGCTGTTCAGTAGGAAGCATGGTGGTGTAATGGAAAAGTATTTGCCTTATGTGCAAGTGGCTACTGGTGAATGTCCCACCTAATCTCTTGTAGGATGGGCAAAAATTATGTAACCTTTGGCTTTCAGAGGGAGGATTATCCAGTGGTTAATGCACTAGCCAGAGACTTCGGTTCAAGTCCCTTTTCCAACATTAACTTCCCATGTGACTGTTGGCAAGTCCCTTAGGCCCAGATCCTCAAAAGCATTTACACACCTAACTTCTAATTTGAAATAAATGGAAGTTAGCAGGAACCTAAAATCTTTAACGATCTGGGTCTTGGTTTCTGTGCCTCAATTTCCCATCTATAAAATAGGTATAATTTTTTTAAGTGCACAGTTACACTCTATACATACAGTTGTAAAGATTGTGTGGTACTTACACAGGGGCTGCAAGTTGTTGTTATATGCGCTCATGGTGCCCGGGCTCCACCTATATTCAGGGCCCGGGGGCCCGGCTCCACCAATGTTTGAGGCCGGGTCTCTCCCCTGGTCCCGCCTGCTGCCCCCACTCACCTCCCCTGGCCCTGGAGCCTGCAGCTCATGCTGACTTGGCTCTGCTGCCTCCCCGCATCAACTGCTGCCGCAGGGTCCCAGTGCCTCTCTCCACTGGGACCAGGGCAGGCTGCCCTTCTGTTCTAGCCCTGAGCCTCTCCAATGCCCCAAACCCCTCAGCCCCAGACAGAGCCCTCATCCCCCTCACCCTAAACCACTGCCCCAGCCCTGAGCCCCTCCAACACCCCAAACTCCTCATCCTCAGCCTTGCGCCCCCTCCTATCCCCAAACTCTGTCCCAGAGCCTGCACCTCTCACCCCCCACCCCTTGCTCTGGCCCAGAGCCTGCACCCTAATCCCCAGACCCAGTCCAGGGCCTGCACCCCAGACCTCCCCCCCACACCCAAACTCCCTCTCAGAGCCTTAGGCAGGTGGCGGGGAGGTAGAGTTTGGGGCAGGGGGGGGGTTCTGTGTGCCACCAAAATTTCTACAAACCGGCCACCTCTGTACTTACACACTATAGGACCTTTAGAATATGCATAATCTAAGTTACTTTTAGCTTGCAAATTCCCATTCTCTTTTTCATGAAGACACTGTTTTTTTCACTGGATGAAAGTGGCACAAACTTTGGGGGCCAGGCAAAATCTGACCTTAAGAGAGCATTCCTTGAGTAGCTTTGCGTTAACTGTGCGTTGCCTTACAGTCCCTGTGCTGCTAAGGTACTTAAATGTTTGGGAATAGGGAAGGGAGAAAAGGGGCAAAGGAAAAGGCAAGGCCATGACCCTCCGCACAGGTCAATGTGGAGAAGGAGTGGAGCAGGGGAGGGGAGTAACAGGGTTCATGGCAAACATAATGGAATCTTTAAGTAACTCTAAAATTGTAGCTATGTGAGACAGTGAAATCATAGAATATCAGAGTTGGAAGGGACCTCAGGAGGTCATCTAGTCCAACCCCCTGCTCAGAGCAGGACCAGTCCCCAATGTTTGCCCCAGATCTCTTAATGGCCCCCTCAAGGATTGAACTCACAACCCTGGGTTTAGCAGGCCAGTGCTCAAACCCCTGAGCTATCCCTGACCTGCTACCTCAGTGAGGGGTCAGTATACCTAGCCTAAACCCATTGTAAGGGTGTGATCCCCAATTAGGAGGAGGAATGTAGTATGGTATGTGGGAGTATACTTAAGAGTATCAGGACCAAATTAAGAAAAAGGGGCTGAATATCAGGAAAACCACAGGTTGGTGACTTGGGCTATGGACTAGTCTCCAAGTTAGGGAAATGCTGTTACCGGGGACTTTACAAATTAGAAAATGTAGCTGTAAGGCACAATCTTACTCTGTCAAGGGGAGGAGCTGAGTCTCTTCATCTTTAAGATCAGAAAGTCTGTGACCAATGAGGCATTCTCTGGATGGCCACGAACAGTTGATTAGCTGGTATATACACTACTTTCTACCAATGATCAATGCAAACAAAATAAATATTTTTCTTGGCCCACAGAGCAGTGTGCTCCTTATTTGCAGCAGCTAAATGAGCTTCTAAAAGGAATGTCCCCCCGTCTCTGGCAGAGATATGGAAAGCCTTGGTGGCCTCCAGCCTCCTCCCTCACTCACACCATGTGTCTTTCAGAGTCTTGAGAGAGATTGGCGATATCCACTGAGCATGCATGGGGAATCTTCAAAATGTCCCCCTGGAAAGGGTGAGTAATTCACTGACACCTGACCAACTGTAAAGGAGCCAGTAGATTTTCCCTGAGTCAAATAACTATTCCTGAGGTCATTTACACCATCTGAAGGGAGCAGAGAGTAGAAAAGTAGAATGACTGAGGGGAAGTGTGTGTGTGTGTGTACCCCATTGAAACCATCTGACTGTACCAGCCTCACAGTAAATAAATAACTTTATTAATTAACACAAAGTATGTATTAATACCTGGGGGGGAGTGGGAGCATGGGGCAAACAGCTGTGCATATCTCTCTATCAGTGTTATAGAGGGCAAACAATTTATGAGTTTACCCTGTATAAGCTTTATACAGGGTAAAATAGATTTATGTGGGGTTTGGATATCTGAGTAGTGGAGACAGGAACACTTCTTGAGCTGTTTTCAGTTAAGCCTGAAGTTTGTGGGATGTAGTTCAGACCTGGGTATGTGTTTATCAGGCTATCATGTCTGGCACAACCAGGAAGGGTTCTGAAGTCCCAAGCTGCCAGGAAAAACTGGCTCAGAAGTACTCTTGGCACATCAGTTGGCAGTTCCCAATGGGGTCTCTGTGATCCAGCCCATCACATGGGTCATGGTTTTTATCATTTTTATGGAGATCACAATTTGCGTGGACTTTTATTGTTCCTACACAATTTCTAGAGTTGTTGTAATATAGTTCCAACTTCCCAATTTTATTTTACAAGTACCCCCAATAGCTTTTTTGCCAGTAGAATAGTCACATTGTTCAGGGTACACATTTTATTGTAGGAATGAGGAGGGTTTATCTTTCTCTTGGAGGAACATATTGGGTTACTTTGACCTCTTTCTTTATACTTATGTAATTTGGTTGAACACATTTGCTTTTATGCATTTAAGCCTCTGATCTGTGGTTTCATCATTACAAATAGTTTCTTAATTGCAAGTGCGCAAATAATTATGGACATGGCAAATTACCAAGTGAAACCTAGAGAACTTTTTGGGGGCATACATGAACAGTTCTACTGTGCCTCGGTTAATATGCCTTCATCTCTGTGCAAAACCGAAGAGGTTTCAGCAATAGGAGAGAAGTTCTAACAAGCCATGAATGCATGAAGTGGGAATGACAGACGAATAATATATCTCTAATGCTTCTGTTCGAATAAATGAACCATCCTAGATTCCTGTGATCTATGTTACGCTCTGGGCAACTGGAGAATAATGAAAAGGCAAAGTCATTCCCTTCTTGTCAGAGAATATACTTTATGCCCTGTTGGTACTCGTAAAAGGGTAACACAAATGTTGTACAGATGAATCTACCCATCTGTTTACAGATACCTTACACAATCCCTGGATGCTGTCTTAAAACACATGAGACTGTCCGTGAGGTTTCTGTTACTGATAACCATAACAGAGTCAAGGAAAGTGCTTGGATATGATAAAGCTGAGGGCTATATAAGTAGAGCTTGGTAATGCTGTTTGCCCATCGTGGGTAACTTATCAAGATTTTTTAAAAAAAATTCTCCTGTCCTGAATTAGGATGAAAAACTGAAACTTCAAATTCCCATTGAGTGATAATCCAAAAAAATTCAGGTCAATTGAAATGTTTCAATGTCAACCTTTTTATATTTATAAATACTGTTACTTAACTTAAATTTTGAAATAATCATTGCAAACTGAAACAGTGACATTCTTTACTCCATTTTTTACAAAAAAAAAAGTCAAAATGGGACACTGACAAATTTGAAACTTTTTTCCAAAATGGGAATTGTTGAAACTGACCTTTTTTCCCCCATGAAAAGTTTTATGGTTTCTACTGTTTCTGTCAAAAATGCCAATCAAAATTTCCTGACACATGCTTTTTCTAAAGTACTGAGGTGGATCAATCGGAAGGCCCTTATTCTGAGCTACGTGCCTCAGGAAATGTAATTCAGGAGGCACAGACTAGGATGAGAGTGGGGACAAGGTGGTTTTGCACCTCTAGGTTTCTGCAAATTGCAGGGGATTGGAGCAATCCCTGTTGTGTAATATAGAGCAACCACAGGGTTGTTCTAACTTACACGGCCTGTAATGGCTTCTTATGGAAGCATCCACCAGTCCACAATAACTGTAGAGCTATGCACACTAGTCATACCTCCTTCCTCCCTTGGCCCTACACAACTGTTCCCCAGAGAATATTAAGAGACCGTGAGGGCCATTCCACCAGCCTAGTGCCACCATAGGAAACCCCTTACATGAGGGGATTCCTCTGGGTGGGGTGAGGCAATCCACGGGCTTTGCAGCCCCTGTACAAACACAGGTTATTGGGGCCACAGGAGAGCTTGGAACTGGGGCCCTCCTATGTCTCTTATCTGGGTTCCAAAAGGATAGAAGTATACTTCTGTTCCCATTATGACATTAGCAGATGAGAGAGATGTACTGAGACAGAAGTCACTTCCACAGTTTAAATAGCTAGTCTGTGATGCTGGTGATACAGTATTTCTGTTACCACCAAACAATCAGGTGTGCAATATTGATCTTGACAGTTGTCGGCTGTAATTTAGATTCCCTAACAAAAAAGTGTTTTAAGAGGCATTAACGTGAAAGTGAATATTTTTCTGAAGTCCAGCTAATACATTCCCTGTCCACCTGCACCCTCCTGGTTTCTTACTCTACATTTCTTAAAGTACCTCAATAGTGCCCTATCTGGAAGAGAGGGACAAGGTGAGTGAGGGTAATATCTTTGGTTGGACCAACTTCTGCTGGTGTCCAAGCAAAGATATTCCCTCCCCCACCTTGTCTTTCTAACATCCTGGGACTGACATGGCTACAACTGCACTGCATACTTGTCTGGAATATGGTTAAGGAATCAGCCAATGCCCTGCTACTGTACAATCCTTCTCTTCCCACCCAATTATACCATCCACCAACTTAACTTTGCTATGGGTAGAAATAACAAATGAACCATACTTTGCTTGAACTCCTCAAACTTGGGAGAAAAATATCTATTGACCTTCTGAGTGAATTCATCTGTCTGCTGCTTGGGCTTAATTGTTTTGCACACTCAGGATTTTTTTTAAATTTTTCATCTGTACTGCTTCCAAAAGCAGACTCTCTACCAGTGGATATTGCATCATCTAATCCAGAAGATTGTATGGGAGGCACAGGTGGGAGAGAGGAAGGCATAAAATTAGAACTGGGAGAGCAGTGGAAATGTGTGGAGTGTGGTTTTTTTTTTTTAATTTATATTAAGTAACTGTTCATGGTAGCCTTATGGTTGCGGACAAGATAATGTGCACGTGCTTGGTGAGGAGCTTGTGACCTTGTCATTGCCTTGGAGGAGTGGTATGTACAGTCAGTGCTGTTTACTAGAATGCTGACCACTACCGTAACTTTGGAAGAGGATGTGAGTTTGAATCCTGCAAGCAAGCTTCTCTTGTTCTTCCCCATTCAGTGGCAATAGACAGGAGAGGTGAGGCCACATCTCCAACAAGATGGTGATGAGACGGGACCTCTCCAGGAGTGTGTCAGGGCTGAGTAGGGGAAGTTCCCTTCCAGACATAAGCAAACTGAGAGGATGTTTCTCCAAGCAGCAGCAGATGCCACGTAGGTAGCTATGTGAATTTTGTACCTGCTGCAAATTTTTTCTGCCCAAATTTTATGATAGAGGCCATTTTGCAGTAGAATAGACCAGAGGCTTCTTGTTAGGCCACTGAGCTGCCATTATGTGCTATGTGAGACTATTCTGAGGGGTTCTCAGTACAGTGCCTAATGGACATATGTCACTAGAGAAGCCTAGGTTTACATGCGCCTTGGAAACTGAGCTAACGCCTTCCCTTTGACGTGATTCCTCTAGGTCAGTGATGACAGTCAATGGAGGACAGTTTGGGGAACTTTTGCACTGCTGTAGCCCATGTTCTCCAGAATATGTAGTTGACTTGTAGCAGGAGAAACACATCCCTGAGGATTCAAGATTTGGAGAACTCCCATTGTTGTTCATCTGCTGCAGTGGGTGGGTAGCAAGAAGGGAGTGAATCACACATATACGAAACTCACTTAAAAATGATGGTGGGGGGCAGGGAGGGAGGAAAAGCACAGGCTGATGGGGAAAGCCTATGACGAAACTGGTGAGACTTGCAAGTTCCCACAAAGGTCCAACTTTTTTTTTTTCTTCAAGTACCCTCCATAGCATTGTTGCTGACTGAGGGCTCACAGTGATCTTTAATGGTGGGGTGGTATTTCTCTTGAGAACACTGCCCTCAATGTGTGGCATTAGTGTGCTTAAATTGGGGAGTGTAACAATTCCCTTATGTAGTTGTAGTGCAACTGGGCACTATGAACTGAGCCCCACTCAATGCTGGTAGTGCAGTGAAAATAAAATGTATCTTATTTTAAATATAAAAGTCAAGAGTGGCCTTACAGTACTAAACTGCAGATTTACGGTCTCAGATTCTTGGATATCATGACTAGTTAAAATGAATTGTTCAGAGAAAACGATACATTAAATGTGTTGACTGTTACTACTTAAACTATTAATGAGAGATTACCAACATCAAGAAGGGAGGAATATATTCTTCTGTTAAGTTAATAATCAAATTGCCAGAGATGGCGTTCTTCATATTTATTGATATTCTGTTGGGCGTGATTAGATTTGCTTTCACGGCAGATTACTGGAGATAAGGGTATAAGACCTTTTGGAAGACTCCTATTGCCATGCTTGTGGAATTGTGGTTTGGAGTAGCCCAAACTCCAGTGATAGTTACATTGCCAACAACTGATAGGAAGCAGGCGACGGGGGCACATGAGGACCCACCAATATTGGCTTAAGTAGAACTACAGGTATGAGGAAAGCTGGCAAAGTTTCATGCTGAAATGGGAAAGCTCTGTATGCCAGTTAAAGCCTGAAGCACTCAATGCTGGTGTGCATACCAAAGATTGAAAAGCGCTGTCCTAATATTCCAGTGTCCTAAACTCTGCTTTTGTCATTGCCACTCTCCCTGCTGCAGTACAGCTTGCACCATATGCTCACAAGCTGTTAAGCCAGGCACCCCAATTCCAACATTCACACAGTTGTGTACTTTCCACTTTGATTCGCATGCATCTAATGCCCAAGTACTCTGCTGACAATCCAGCAGCACGTTAGTCTTCTGCAATGCTACCTGTATTCTGCCTGCCTTTTTGCTGCATTTCCCTGCTGCCAATGGTCTAAATAGACTGCAGCTGAATAACAAATGTATTTTTCGATTACAAGAGTTACTACTGGAATCCCAGATGATACCCATTACACCGCACCCAGTACCTGTATGGCAGATGCAAACTTCAGCAGGACAGACTTGAGGTGTGGGAAATTCCCTCTGGCCAGAAAATTAGGAGACTGCTTATATGCATGCATAGGGATTATCACAGGGGAAACTACACATTTCTTCTGCCCAAGAGATGGGGAGGAAAGCAGCTGGGAGCTTGTGCAGGGGGAACCTGTGGTTCTGACATGAAGACCATGTGATCTCTGTGGCAGATAGTAGGAATTCAGGGAACATCACACAAGCAAGAATGTGGTCAGTGGGTCTACAAAAAGCTTATATTGACCTCACCAAAACCCTGTGTAGGAAGGAACAGCCTGGCCTTGTCTGCTATTCTCCTCAATGACCATTCATTGATAGCAGACAGTTGGCCCTGCAGTATAAGTAGGGGTTGAGGATTCTGCAATAAATTAAACCCTTTTGTTTGGGTTTTGTTTACTTTTCCAGGTACACCCTTTTTGCTGCTTTCTACTTGATACCATCTCTTTGGAAAAGGAGATTGTGTAAAGTTTTATTGTTGACTATTGCCATATTTTCACCTAGCTACCTGCTATAGGGCAAACTACTTTGAAGGACATATTGTTTTCTTTCTCTAGCCATATGATAGGCATTTTAATATTCCTTTGATTATTTGTTCTGCCTTAAAAAAAAAAAACTTTATGTACCCTTCCAGCACACTGAGCTATCTATACAAACCAGACTAAAAAGTTCTTTGTGAAGAAAAGACAAAAATCAATTGGCCCATTTGCTAAACATTCCTGATAAACTTGACAGACAGCTGCAAGGGGTGGGGTGGGGGTAGAAGGTTAAAAGGCCCTCCTTCCTATCAACTGAGGAGGGGTAACTACGGGTCAATCAGGTTCAGCTGAGAAGGGGTTACCAGAGAATCAATTAGGATCAGCTGAGAGGAAGTTACCTGAGGTCATTAGGATCAGCTGATTCCAACTAAGAGCTGCCTGAGACCTTTTTAAACCCCCCCCTGTTGGGAGAAGCGAGAAGGAGTCAAGCTGCCAGTAGACTAGGAGCAACAAGATAGTGAGCCTCACCAGGTGGAGAGGCTGCATTTCCTCCCAGAAGGGAAGAAAAACAAACCCAAAAGACTGTCTGGGAGAAGGAACAGACTGCCCCTGTGCATCCTATGACTGTTTTACCCAAGCCCATCTCACCAAGGCTAAAAACAGCTGAGACTAGTGAGACAGAGAAGGTACCTTGCCACAAACTTCATAGATAGTATTATACCAATCCTCCCAAGAAACAATTTGCTGGTGTTGCCATAAATACCCAGTTTATAACAATGTGTGTCAAACTGAGGATAGGTTTCAGAGTAGCAGCCGTGTTAGTCTGTATCCGCAAAAAGAAAAGGAGTACTTGTGGCACCTTAGACTAACCAATTTATTTGAGCATAAGCTTTCATGAGCTACAGCTCACTTCATCGGATGCATTCAGTGGAAAATACAGTGGGGAGATTTATATACACACAGAATATGAAACAATGGGTGTTACCATGCACACTGTAAGGAGAGTGATCAGGTAAAGTGAGCTATTACCGGCAGGAGAGCAGGGTGTGTGTGGGGAAACCTATTGTAGTGATGATCAAGGTGAGCTATTTCCAGCAGTTGACAAGAACGTGTGGGGCTGGAAAATAAACATGGGGAAACGGTTTTTCTTTGTGTAATGACCCATCCCAGTCTTTATTCAAGCCTAAGTTAATTGTATCCAGTTTGCAAATTCATTCCAATTCAGCACTCTCTCGTTGGAGTCTGTTTTTGAAGTTTTTTTGTTGAAGAATTGCCACTTTTAGGTCTGTAATTGAGTGATCAAAGAGATTGAAGTGTTCTCCGACTGGTTTTGAATGTTTATAATTCTTAACGTCTGATTTGTGTCCATTTATTTTTTTACGTAGAGACTGTCCGGTTTGGCCAATGTACATGGCAGAGGTGCATTGCTGGCACGTATCACATTGGTAGATGTGCAGGTGAACGAGCCTCTGATAGTGTGGCTGATGTGATTAGGCCCTATGATGGTGTCCCCTGAATAGATATGTGGACACAGTTGGCAACAGGCTTTGTTGCAAGGATAGGTTCCTGGGTTTGTTGGATCATGTTAAAGAAGTTCTGTATTAAAATCAGAAATGAGTTTGATTCCCCATAGTTTAAATTCCAGGGTATTACTAATTAAGAGGTCTCTTGGTTTTTGGTGCTGTTTCTCTCCTTCTGTGTGAAACTGGCAAGCTGCTAATTGTGTTAGTACATTCTAAGACAGAGTCTGTTTTCAAACCAATTCTTTGTAACAACAACTACTCACACAGAGAGACTCAAAGCAATACTCTGTAACAACAGAAACTGCACCCAGAGACTCCCCGCCCTTTTGTTGTATTCATCTCGCTTTAACAATTGTGATTAAAATATAGATAGAGGATGGATGTGGATGGATGTTTGGTGTGGATAATAACTGAATGATCAGGGAGGTGCCAGCCTAAGAATCCAGAGTCCATCAGCTGAAGAAAGCATCAAGTGGAAATAACCAAAGGACCCCTGGAGGGCAGACTGGAATCCACCCAACAGCCTCAAGCATGGGAGAACCAAAGAACAAGATAACAACACCTGGCAGCATGGAGCCGTCAGGAATGTGACATCTGCTGATTTGATTCAGCAACAACATGACAAAGCAATTCCCATAGACTGACATAGGAAGAAATTCCTATAAAAATGGACTCTGGAAAGTGAGAACTTTGGGGTCTGATTCTGCAAACCAACTTCCAGGAGCATCAGATGTGCATCTGATGAGGCTCTGCTCCCTCCTCATGTCCAGGCCACCTGGCCAGTGGCTTGGCATGAGCAACTATAAGGCTGATAACTATGATGATAACCTTGCAGAACCTGTGTGTGAATAAATATGAAATTGAATGGCATGTTATAGCTATAACTGCTTACTAAGATTCTTTCTGTATTCACAGTAAATGTGGTATTTTGCCTTTTCCCCTTTAATAAGATCCTGCTGGCTTTTATTTTATTGGTATAACAGGTTAGTGGTTCTGTTGTGTGGTTGCTGGTGAGTATTTGCTTCAGGTTGCGGGGGCTGTCTGTAAGCAAGGACTGGCCTGTCTCCCAAGATCTGTGAGAGTGACGGGCCATCCTTCAGGATAGGTTGTCGATCCTCGATGCGTTGGAGAGGTTTTAGTTGGGGGCTGAAGATGTTGGCTAGTGGTGTTCTGCTGTTTTCTTTGTTGGGCCTGTTCTGTAGTAGGTGACTTCTGAGTAATCTTCTGGCTCTGTCAATCTGTTTCTTCACTTCAGCTGGTGGGTATTGTAGTTGTAACAAACACTTGATAGAGATCTTGTAGGTGTTTGTCTCTGTCTGAGGGGTTGGAGCCAATGCAGTTGATTCATAGAGCTTGGCTGTAGACAATGGATCGTGTGGTGTGTCCTGGATGGAAGCTGGAGGCATGTAGGTAAGTATAGAAGTCAGTAGGTTTCCAGTATAGGGTGGTGTTTATGTGACCATCGCTTATTAGCACCGTAGTATCCAGGAAGTGGATCTCTTGCGTGGACTGGTCCAGGCTGAGGTTGATGGTGGGATGGAAATTGTTGAAATCATGGTGGAATTCCTCAAGGTCTTTTCCATGGGTCCAGATGAAGATGTCATCAATCTAGCGCAAGTAGAGTAGGGGCGTTAGGGGACGAGAGCTGAGGAAGCGTTGTTCTAAGTCCAGCCATAAAAATGTTGACATACTGTGGGGCCATGCGGGTACCCATAGCAGTGCCGCTGATTTGAAGGTATACATTGTCCCCATATGTGAAATAGTTATGGGTGAGGACAAAGTCACAGAGTTCAGCCACCAGGTTTGCCGTGACATTATCGGGGATAGTGTTCCTGATGGCTTGTAGTCCATCTTTGTGTGGAATGTTGGTGTAGAGGGCTTCTACATCCATAGTAGCCAGGATGGTGTTATCAGGAAGATCACCGATGGATTGTAGTTTCCTCAGGAAGTCAGTGGTGTCTCTAAGATAGCTGGGAGTGCTGGTAGCGTAGGGCCTGAGGAGGGAGTCTACGTAGCCAGACAATCCTGCTGTCTGGGTGCCAATGCCTGAGATGATGGGGCGTCCAGGTTTATGGAACTTGGGTAGCAGATAGAATACCCCAGGTCGGGGTTCCAGGGGTGTGTCTGTGCGGATTTGTTCTTGTGCTTTTTCAGGGAGTTCCTTGAGCAAATGGTGTAGTTTCTTTTGGTAACCCTCAGTGGGATCAGAGGGTAATGGCTTGTTTTATACATACATACACACATCGAGACATTTTAAAGGTACAAACACAAACATTTGTGTGGCATGTTAAAGTTATACAATAGGCCTTTCACATCTCAGTGGAAGATAGTCCTCTTTTTGTGAGTGAGCTATTTGTGCGTCTCTGCTATAGCCATCGGTTTCATAGCAATAAAAACAGTCCTCTTCCATTCTGGTATCTTGCTCAACAATGTGCTGTATTCATGTGTCTTCTAAAGGAGCTCTGCAAATGATTTAATAATTTTGGGATTTTCTACACTTTTAACTCTTGTTGCCTGCAAATGATGGGTCCAGCCGTGTGTGTAGGTATAAGTGGCATGGGGAGTTGGGGTATGTTAGTGGAAGGGAAGCTTCAAATCACGTTGGGATTTCCCCGTTTACAATGGCAAAGAATATGTAAAGGAAGTCACACTCTCTCCCAAAGAACTAGAAAAAGATCATCTCAGGGATTTTGGAACTCCCACTGGGACCAACTCATTTTAGTCACTGTCTTTGTTTTTTTTTGTTTGGTTGGTTGGGTTTTTTTGACTGATGCTCTGCATTGAGCAGAGGTTTTAACTGAACATAATTTTTTTGAGTGGTTATATTCACTTTAGAACCCAGCAATGTATCTGTATTTCGTCCTGTGTGCATTACCTTGCATTTGTCAACATTGTATTTCAATAGTCTGTTGGATTCCACTTGAGCTTCTCATAGTCTTTTCTTCTAAGCTGAAGAGTTTTGTGCCATCTGCAATTTTTGACATTTTGCTGTTCATCCCACTCCCCAGATAATTAATCACTGGTGGATCACTAGTGGTCCTGCAATGGAACTTGATGGCACCTCATACCCACTAATCTTTTACCATGTTGAAAACTGATGATTTATTCCTACTCTTTCTGTTTTAGGTTCTATCATGGGACTAGAAATTGTCTGTCTTCTCATCCTCTAGCTACCTAGTGTTAAAGTACTCTGAATCCTCAATTTTCCAGGGGTCGGTCTAGCACAGGGTGGGCAACTGCAGGCCGGAGCCTGCCCAGAAGCCATTTTAAGCTGGCCTGCAAGCCACACCACCCAGCTTGGCCCCTCTCCGACGCTCCAGCTGGGGCCCTGGGCCGGGGGCTGCTGCACACGGCTCCCGGGAGCCATGGCATGGCCCCACTCCAGCTCCTATGTGCTCCAATGGGAGCTGTAGGGGTGGTGCCTGCAGACAGGGGCAGCATGCAGAGCCACCTGGCCGCACCTCCTCACAGAGCCAGAGAAGGGACTGCTTCCGGGAGCCGCTTGAGGTAAGTGCCGCTTGGAGCCTGCACCCTCTGAGCCCCTGCCCGAATTCTGATTTTCCCGCCTCCCACTCTCCAAACCCCTCTATTCCAGCCTGGAACACCCTCCTGCACCCCAAACCTCTAATCCCCAGAGCTCTCACTCCCAGCTTTAACCCACACCCCTGCCCCAGCCCTGATCTCCTTCTCCCCCCACCCCCCCAACCCAACACACATCTCCTGCCTGCCAAACCCCTCGGTTCCAGCCCCACCTCAGTGCCCACATCTCCTCCTACACCCAACCTCAATTTTGTGAGCATTCATGGCCCGCCATACAATTTCTATTCCCTGATGTGGCCCTTGGGCCAAAAGGTTTGCCCACCCCTGAACTTAACCCCTGGACACCTAGAAGGGGTGTGTGTGTGGTTTTTTTGTTTTTTGTTTTTAATAGCGACATCTAGGGCCCCCAAAATACCCACTGTTCTTCCCAATAATGGGATCCTAGAATGTGATAGAGATGCATATTCACCATCAAGCACCCCACATCCATCGTAGGACTCCTCCCAGCCAAAACAGCTCTTCAGTGGAAAACCCTCTCCCTTATTCCCTCTGTGTTCTTTAATGCTATTTCTACAGCCATCAAGCAGGCTTCTGTTTTTTCCTGTTCAGCTGCAGTTTCATTGCACTTCACTGCTTCTTTTTATTTCCATATCTACACTGGCTCCTTGCTCATGGCTTTCCAACTGTGTTGCTGTTAGCCAAGGATGTCCCTTTGTCTGTTTTTTAATTGAGTAAATGAGCTCACCCAGTGTATCAGTGCCTTGGAGGATGACCTCTCTTTTAGTGCAGACCTTCATGAACTGTCCCAAATGCATTAGAAATGGGCCTGTGCCCAGATGTATTCTTATTATATAGATACTTTTTTCACAGTAGGACTCTCTTGGACAGCTTATGATAGCTAGATATATGCAAGGGCTAAAATAAATGGTGTTAAGACTAAAATAGTGAATTATTGACCTCCTTTATAAGAGACCGCTTGGAATCATTTACCCAGGGTCAAAGACACACAGGTTGTATTTTATTTCTAAACTCCAAAGAATCAATATATGAGTGGGCTGTTGTAAAACCGCATTAGATCTGCTGTTTTCTGGGAAAAAAATTAATTGCTGTGAGTTTTTAATGAGAAGCAGTGTCATAGGTAATACATTTTATTCCTGTCACTTGGAAGAAAAAAAGAAAATTCTGAGTTAGAGACATTTAATCTGCTCTGGGTTTGGACTCTGACTAGCATAGATGCAGCTGTATGCACGCGCACTCATGATCAGCTCAATGTAGCAGAAATGGGAAAATCAGTCTCCACACAAGCGAGGCAGAGTTTGATTCTTGGTTGTGTAATCCATTTCAATGAACACTGTACTTTCCATTTGCTACTTTGTCCCACCAAACAATGGAATCCCCTCCAAAGCACCTGCTGGGTAATAAATATTCTTCCTACTGTAAACAGCAAAGTTCACCAATAGTCGAAAATATTTTTTGGTCAACAAAATCACTAAGATTTACAAAAAGAACATCACACACTAAACAAGCAAGTGGAAAAATTCTGCAAGTTCTGGTGGTGGAATGGGGCATAGGAGAGGAAAATATTTGTAGTCAAATTAATGGTCCGTAGCACTGGAATGTGAAGTCCTTTTTTCTCAGGGTAAATGCAGTTTAGTGCAGGCATACATAATGCAGTCTTCTACATTGAAGTGAGCTGTAGCTCACGAAAGCTTATGCTCAAATAAATTTGTTAGTCTCTATGGTGCCACAAGTCCTCCTTTTCTGTTTACATATTTTGAGTGATTAATGATCACAACTTACCTACTAAAAATGAACCATCTCTGCTGCAGGTATTTCACTCTCTTCTGTAGCTAGGGTCTCAAGCTCCTAATGTTTTAAAGTAAAATGTAACAATTGTATGCACTTCTTCCCCCCCCCCCCAAAAAAAAAATTACTGGAAACTACAAGGTATTGATCTTACACCTTACCCCCTTGGAGAAATTAACTTTTTGTATCTGGAAGGAAACAGATTTATCTGCAAAATCTGTCCTTCATACCAGACCTAAATAGAGAATTTCTGCATGCACAAAATAGTTACCAAATAAACCTCACTGGCACATTTTGATGGTAATATTAAGTATTGATTATTCTACTGCATGATTGTCAAGATGGGTATCTTCATACTGTCACACACTTGTAGCAGCTGTTAAATTATGTGTACACTGAAGCTCTATAGCTGGTGGGTTTCATAATTCAACGCTGATCAATATCAGATCAATGTGGTGCTTTGCACATTGCAAACCACTCAAGAATACAGGAAAAAATACCTTTTTTTAAATTGGAATACCATTTTAGAATTTCTAGTTAATGCAACCACTTAAATTAGGGGGTGGCATGCATAAAATATTTTTTACATTAATGTGGTGATTTCTAGCATATATTAAAGTGAACTATTGATAGCACTAGTACAAGAAATAATATAGTCAGAGATTGTGCAAGGTTTCCTACAAATAAATACAGGTCCCTCGCTATTTTGTTAGAAAGCATTCATCAGAACAGATTCCAATTGCCCTATGTACAATGTTTTTCTCTCTCTCTCTCTGGTCTTTTTTGTAATATTAGGTTTCTACTAAAGTTAGATTGAGACCAGCCCATAAATTTTGCTTATGGTCTAGCTCTTGTTTTAACTTAGGTCTGCAGAACTTAGATTAGTCCTTTAATCCACCTGACTATCCTAGCCCTTCTTTTTCTCTCTGATATCTGTAAGGATGACTCTGTAATATACATCACATGTAACCGAATATTCCTAAAGTGTGTGATAGGCTGTCCTTTCTGAAGGCAACTCCTCTGAGAGATGTTACTGATTTGGTTTTCTTTTAGTTTGTAAACTGTTCAGAGTGGGCACCCTGTCATCTTAATGTTTGTACAATACCTTGTACATTTTGGGTGCTTCTAGATAATAAAAGATTGTACTTCCAGAAATTAGGGAAAAAATCAGATGGTCTGAGGAGGAGGTATCCAGATTAGGGTTAGGCTATATAGCCGCAGGGTAAGCATTCAAATTTTAATTAGAGAACACTGAAATCTTGCAATAACAGTTCCTGGGATATTTCTGCACAATATGGCAGATGTCTTGCTAGATCAGGTGATCTCATGATATAATTTTTGCCATCACATGCCAAAGTTTGACAAAAGCAAAACACAAACCAAAAACGAGGTCCATTTCCGTTCTGGAGCTGACTCAGAACCAAAACTATAGGGATTTGTCTAGAACTGAGGACATAATCCACACTGGTTCCAACACTCTTCTCTTCTCTTCTCTCTTTCCTTCCCCTCCCCCTTCCCAATTCAAGGGATTTCTGATTTAAACTTCCAGGTGTGTGTTCGGGGGGAGGGAGCATTTACCCATCCCTATTCAAAATATTATCAAGTATTTCTGGTGCTGTAACTTGGAGCTGCTGTCTCCTGGAGCAGTAGTTTTCATTAGTAAACAGGAGCATCACACCAGTCCCGTGCATAGCTGGTAGCATATGGGTTATAGCCCTGTTTTGTTCACTAAGTAAGTAACATAATTTTCACAGTACCTGTCGCCTGTCAACCTTTAATAGATCTTTATATTAACATACTGCTCAAGCAGTAGAGGCTCATGGTCTTGGATCCAGAGGTCCTGGGTTCAGGACCCTGCTGCCAACAACTCTCCTCAGGGCAGCATATCATAATGCTATAGCTAGTCTTCACACCACATGCATGGTCCACACTGGAGAAATGTGGTATGCTGCCCAGAGTTTGGACCCTCTAGAAAGGCAGTAATGCCCATCACCACCATGCACAGAATTATTTCCAATAGTTTAGAGGTGGTTACGCTGCCATTTTCTGTGAGCAAGTCTATATGATATGGTGGTAATGCCAAAGCCCCTCTTGCACAACTATTCCAGCTCTGGAGGAGTTGGGCCGATGGTAATTCAACAGAGGGGCACTGACCAAAATATACTAGCTGTGATGCTGTATAAAAGGGAAGGTGTCTACACTACGCTAATATGGTCACCATCTTTTACAAAATTGTGATAAATCTTGTACAAAGTATGCCCTGAAAGATATAATTGGAGAAGTTATCTGCTGTGTATTACTTAGCAAACTTTCATAACTCCATATGCAATGTTGATACACACATTACAACTATGTGTTTTTTTGTAATTCAAACTTGTGGATCTGGGAAATACCGCCAGGTTAGCCCTTCAGGAATAACAAAAGGAGCTGTGAACGTGAGCTTCTGTGTATCCTTTCTGGAGAGACCCTAAAGCAGCATGTAGCGCACACAAGGTGCAAGCAAAATTTGCAATTCACATGAAAAACTGGTGGCAGAGCACATACCTCAAGACGCTGCTTAACTCCATAATACAGCCAGGATTTTTCCAGAAGAGGCGGGGCCAAGATATAAAACATGAGAACAAAAGGCACCCCCTTACCTCTTCTTTCCTACATCTCCTCTGGACTGGTGAACTTAGACAAGGAAAATTTTGAACAAAGTATTGAGGTCCCCAATGCTATTTGGGCAAATCCAGAGACCTAAAAAAACCTAGCAGATGCAAATCCAAAATGCTAACAGGGATGTTGTAAGCTTTAATTCATCTGTAACGTAGCTTACCTGCTTTAAACATCTGAATAACTCTCATTTCTTTTCTTAGCTAATAAACTTTAGTTACTGAAGTAACTGGCCGCGTTGTCTTTAGTGAGATCCTGAGCATCTGGTCCTGGGGTGAGTGACGAATCCTTTGGGATCGGAAGAATCGTGTGTGTGTGTGTGTGTGTATTTAAATAACCTTTCACCACAGAAATCCAGCTTGTCGTCTGGGTGGTGATATAGGCTGGAGTGCTGAAGGGGACTGTCGATGGCTTCCTGGTGAGCTAGTATAGTGGTCCAGGAGCACACGTTTGTTGCTGGCCTGGTTAATCTAATTGTAAAATATACCACAAGTTTGGGAGCGTCTGCCCAGTTCTGGCAGTCTGGCTCTCTCAGCTGTGACCCATTCCAGACACTGGTGACACTATTGTAAGCAAACCTTATGGAAGAATAATTTCAGAGAGCATCAGCCATGTGCTCATGTACTCTGAATTTGTAATGCCATCTGAAATTGACTTGGTGCTAGATTTGCACTGTAATGCAGCACACAAGAGGTTAACATGAACACTGAAGACCTGGTTCTTACTGGAGCAACTAAGTAATCCTCCCGTGTCCCAGTTTATTTGGTATGTAATTCTATGGACCTATTCCCCACTTACAGTTAATCATTCCAAATGTAACATGAAGAAAATCCAGAGAGAGAGATTGATAGCATAAAGAATTAAAGCTAAGGTCTTTCAAGATTAGATGTTCCACTGACCATAATTATGTCTCGGATTTCAGCAAATAACAATCTTGGCAAAATGATCATTCTGCCGGGCTGCTAAGAATCCAAAGCATTTCAGGGCTCTGAAATATTTGCTTGGTCACATTAGGGGAGTTGGAAAGCAATTCTTTCTTAATATCTTGTCCTCATTACTGATTCAAGATTCATTTTAAATGCCAATTCATCTTGAAAGTATTGTCTTGATTACACTGGTATTATCTGAAGAAAATATTAGGGGAAATTTAATGTATCAACGTCTATGTAGTAATCTTTAGATAAGCAGCTGTAAAACACATTGCTAAAGAGATTTTGAAGTAGTTCAGCAATTAGCAAATGAACAAAAACAATGTATGACATTTCAGTATTATGCCTTCTCCTAAAGATTGACTGTATTAGTAAACAGTGAATTAAAACTCTGAGCCATTACTTGTGAACTGCCTTGGATAATCTGGATTTGAATAGTACCTCACCAAGACTGAGGTATGTTAGTAAGCTGGGAACCTAGAAGAAATGGCAGAGAGAACATCCCCTCTTGAGTAAAGGGACTTGCCTACCCTTTGTCACAGATGCACAGCCTGGAGTATGTTACTCGGTAGATGCTCAGGTAGCTGCAGTGGTCAAGAATGCAGGGTTCCACCTCCCCACACACACCCCTAAGATTGGCTAGAAGGTTGTAACTTTTTGTTTTGTTTTTTTTCAATGCAGATATTGCCACAGGTGTTGAGTATGGAGCACTGCAGTGTGCTGTACTAGCAAGGGTTCCAGCCAAAGGCCATTGGGGAAACATCAGCCAGTGCAGGACATGATAACCTGCTTGTTCAGTGATGGGTCTCACAGGGAGTCCATTACGCTTATGTGTCATGATCTGCATTTCTGTATCTCCCCAGTAGTATTCAGGTGCAGTGCAAGGGCTTTAGTTTTGACATGGCAACCCCATGGTTTAAATCAGAGGAGCAGGTGGCTGGACATGCTCCATGAGGGAGCCATGACTTTGGAATCCTGCTGTCCCTTTTGGTCCAACAGAGCCTGGATTTAATGACTTTCAGATTAGGCCACAAGGCCTATCTTTTCTTCTCTTAGGTGTCAGTGGAAGAAGATGCTGATAAGTGATAAGATGGATTTGGGGGGAAGGATTTTGTTGTGATCAGGGTTGGGGAATTTTTCTTCCAGAATTCCTTTTTTTTTTTTTTTTTTTTTTTTTTTGAGATGTTCATCCATTGAATGATGGAAATGGCTCCTGGGCTGGGTCATGGGGATGTCAGCAGCTTCTGGAGTGTAATGAAGTAAATGTGTCTTGTACTCCCAAACTTTACAAAAAGCAGTATTTAGCTAATTGAAGTCAATGGGCTCCTAAGCCTTTTTGCTTTCTCATTGTTTTGCATGGGAGCGATTACAAATGCAGTGACCATCTGCCTACTATTTCCATCTTTTGCCCTATAATATGCCATCCTCTCCAAACTGCTTTGAGTGGAAGGAAACCAAAAGATATCTGTAAAGTCGGTTTTAATGCATTTTTTAAAAACAACTAATATAAATCCCCACTCAATTGCAATGGGTTTTTGTATTGCAGGCTTGATGCTGCTTTTCCTGTAAAAAAACACACACAGTGAGCACTGCAAATGGAATGTTATCCTGAACCCATAATCCGGCTGCTCATGAAGATTCTGCTCATTCCCCATACATATTAATTCTACATCTGGAATCATCTAGATAGTGAAAGATGAGGCAGGAAATGAATATGGTAAAACTTCCTTCCCATGCATTTGGACAGCCGGCTCCAATCTGTAATGTCTCCTCCATTGCACCCTCTGTGTGTGAACTGCACAGGCAGGGAAAAATGAATGAAAACCTGGAAATGCCAAGTAACAATGCTTGATCTAGTGTCCTGCTGGGGCTTTGAGACACAATCCAGCTGCACTCCCCAACCTGGAGGTATGCCACAAAACTGCACAAAGTCCCTCCTTGCTGCACATAAAATTGTGGGTTGGCATAGCAGCTGCTTTTCCTTTCTCACTAGTACTGTGCAAGAGCATATCATGCACTGAACATTGCACCTTCTCCCCCAGTAACCCGCCCTGGGTGGAGTCGGTGCACAGGATGTGTTGGTCAAGGGGTTCTCAAATCGGGTGGGGCTACTGTAGTGCAGTGTTAAGGACCTACTCTAGTCCCCACGCAAAGGGGTGAATTTTGACCCGCTAAACTTTATGGGTTTTAGAGAGCAGGAAGCAGCACTTTTATTCCTGCTGTTCCCCCCCGCCTGTGTCTCTCTTTTCTATATACATGCTCCCATTCAGAGAAGAGGCAGCCTGGGTTTGCTCCCTTTGCTTTTAATGCTGTCTGTGCCTCAGGAACCATTAGCTTTTCCAGTGAAGATCTCAGGCGTGTTGTACATTATCAGCTTCCCCAGCTAGTTAAATAGATGCAACTTTTACTTACACTGCAGCTGTTTTCAGGAGAAAAGGGCCAATTTTTCTAAAATCTTTCATGATCAAACTGCTTTCTTCAACATATGCCCATATTTCTTCCTCTAATAACAAAGGCATTTCAGCTGTCCATTGCTGGAATAACAATCCTATCCAGTTGCTAATTAGATAAGTGACAGATGTTCGTTCCCTTTCCATCTTCCTATTAAAATCTACATCTCTCCTTTTTTTCCTCTGCATAGAAACATCCTTGGAATTCACATAGAGGGAATTATCCAGCACAACCTCAAGCACTTTCTTTCACTAACCTATATACTGCTTGCTCTACAGCAGGGTGTCCAATTCATCCTGTGAGGAAGGCAGAATTACATTTAAAATAGGATCTGTAGGATAGGCAACAAAGATAGTGCTGAATACTACCCTCAGTTCACCTGTGATTACCTGCTCATTATGTAGCTCAAGGCTAGGATATTGTCCCGCTAGAGTAACGAAGTATTTGGGGCTGGATAATCCCTATCTCTAGTATAGCTATGAAGGGGGATATGGGAGACACATTCCCTGGATCTTGGATTGGGGTCTTGTTCCCAATGCAGGGGCTGCACAGCCTCTGCTTCCTCTGCCAGCTCACTTAGTGGGGCGGGGCAGGGGTGGGGGAGTAGGTGGATATCTCATTCCACTCTCCTGTGTGCCAAGTGGCAGAGGTGGGTGGATGCAGGTGAGGGAGAAGAAGTCAGCTGTACGGTGCTCAGAGCTGCAGTAGGAGCAACATGAGGGAAACCAGTGGTGGAATTTGTTCAACATTTTAGATGTCTGTACACAAATGCAAAGACTAGCGGGAGTAAACAGGAAAAACTGGAAGTGTTTGTATTCAAGCTAAACTATGACTTAATTAGCAGCCCAAGACTAGATGGGATACAGCTCATGACTCGACTAGGGGGTATAGCTTCCTCAGGAAGCACAGGCAGGGAAAAATGGGAGATCTTGAGCTATACATCAAGAAAACATAACTTGTTCTGAGGTCCAGAAGGAGGTGAGCGGCAAACCAATCAAAAGTTTCTGGGTAAAGATAAATAGGGGGAAAAATAGAGGTAACAAAATGGAAAGGATCTACTGTGGACCACCAACTCATGAGGAGGAGGTGGATGAGGCATTCCTAGAACAGATAACAGAAATAGCCAAAACACAAGACCTGGTAGTAATGGAGAACTTTTATTACTACTGCCATCTATTGGAAAAGTAATATGGCAAAACAAAAATTCCAGTAAACTTCTTGGAATGCATTGGGACAACTTTTTATTCCAAAAAGTGGCGGAAGTAGTCAGAGACACAGTCATTTTAGACTTGATTCTGACCAAGAGGGAGGAATTGGTTGTGGATCTGAAGGTCGAAGGCAATTTGGGTGAAAGTGATCATGAAATGACAGATTTAATGATTCCTAAAGAAAGGAAGGAGTGAGAACAGCAGAATAAGGACAACTGATTTTAAAAAAGCAGACTTTAATAAACTCAGAGAACTTCTCTAAATTCCCATTGAAAGAGAATCTAAGGGATAAAGGAGTTCATGAGAGCTGGTAGTTTCTCAGGGAGACCGTATCAAAGGCACAGCTGCAAACTAACCAGATGTGAAGGGAGGACAGGAAGAATAGTAAGAAGCCAATACTGCTCTAGATGGAGCCCTTTAATGTCCTTAAAATTAAAAAAAAAATCCTACAAAAAGTGGAAATGTGGATGAATTGTTGAGGAGTACAAAAGAATAGAACAAGCATGTAGAGACAAAATCAGAAAGGTGGGACTCATTTTGTGCCTTAGCCGATCAAGGGACATTAAAGGCAATAAAAAGAGATTCTTTAAATACATTAGGAGCAAGAGAAAGATGAAGGAAAGTGTAGGCCCTCTATTTAGCAGGGAAGGGCATTAATAATTGACATCAAGAAAGCTCAGGTGTTTAAAGACTATTTTGTTTCAGCCTTCACTAAAAAGGTGAATGATGACCAGATACTCAACACAACTAATATTAACAACAAGGGAAAAGGAATACAAGTCAAAATAGGGAAAGAAAAGATTTAAAATATGTAGATAAATTGGAGGTATTCATATCAGTAGTACCAGATAAAATTCATCCTAGAGTATTTAAGGAACTAACTGAAGCAATCTTGGATTGTTAGCAATTATGTTTTGAGAAGTCTTGGAGGCTGAGTGAGGTCCCAGAAGATTGGAGAAGTGCAAACATAGTACCTATCTTTAAAATGAGGAGCAAAGAGGACCCAGGGAATATATAACATTAATACTTGGAAAGATACTAGAACAAATTATTAAACAATCCGTTTGTAAGCACCTAGAAGATAATAGGGTCTCAAGGAAGAGTCAGCATGAATGTATCAAGAACAAATCATGCCAAACCAACCGAACTTTATTCTTCGATAGAATTACTGGCCTACTGAATGGGGGAAAGTTGTAGATGTGATGTATCTTGATTTTTAGTAAGGCTTTAGACACAGTCCCATGCGACATTCTCATAAATAAACTAGGAAAGTATGGTCTAGATTAAATTTAGTACAAGGTGAGTGCATAATTGGTTGGAAGACCATACTCAAAGTATAGGTTATGAGTCGCTGTCAAACTGGGAGGGTATATCTAGTGGGGTCTTAATCCTGGGTCCAGTAGGACTAACCCCCAGTGGTCGGTCAGTCCTAGATCAGGTACTAGTCAACATTTTCATTAATGACTTGGATAATGGAGTGAAGAGTGCACTTACAAAATCTGTGGGTGATGCCAAGCTGGGCCTGGGGGATTTGGAAGCACTTTGCAGGACGGGATTAGAATTCAAAACAACTGTGACATAGAGAATTGGTCTGAAATCTATAAGATGAAATTCAATCAAGACAAGTTCAAAGTACTACACTTAGGAAGGAAAAATCAAGTGTATGGCTACAAAGTGGAAAGTAACTGGCTAGGTCACAGTACTGCTGGAAAAGGTCTAGGGGGTCATAGTGGATCACAAATTGAATGAGTTAATGTGATTCAGTTGTGACAAAACTAATATTCTGGGGTGTATTAACATGAGTGACCTATGTAACACATGGGAGGTAATTGTCCTACTCTACTCACCCCTGGTGAGGCTGGAGTACAGTGTCCAATTCTTAGTGCCACGCTTGAGGAAAGATGTTGACAAACTGGAGAGAATCCAGCAGAGAGCAACAAAAATAAGTTTAGAAAACCTGACCTATGGAAAGGTTAGAAAAACTTCATGTTTAGTCTTGAGAAAAGACTGGGGAGGGGAGGAGAAGGAACACAATAATGGCCTTCAAATATGTTAAGGGCTATTATAAAGGTGATCAAATGTTCTCCGTCTCTACTGAAGGTAGGACCACAACTAACAGGCTTAATCTGCAGCAATGAGATTTACATTGATATGAGAAAAAGCTTTCCAGCTATAAGGATAGTTAAATTCTGGAATAGGCTTCCAAGGGAGGTTGTGGAATTCTTATTACTGGAGGATTTTAAAAACTGGTTGGACTAACACCTGTCAGGGATGGTCTAGGTTTACTTGGTGCTGCATCAGCCTGCATGGCTGGAATTTGATAACCTCTCATGGTCCCTTCTAACTCTACATTTCTATGATTCTGAGAGTCTGTTCCCTTGTATCTGAGCACATGAAACTCTGTGGATTTTGGATGTAGTTGTAATGAAAGCTACCAGCTCCCTTATCATTCTGATAGTTACAGCTATCAGATCTCATTGATTTGTTTCTTTGAGAAACTAGCATTTACAGATTCCTTCTGAGATTTAACTGGATAAGAAGTCACTTCTAAAGCCTGTTTGCAGTGCTGAAAACAAAGACACAAAGGGCCCTATGATCCTGTGATTTGTGCACCAAGAAGCTTTGTAACTTGTTGCAAAAGTGGCCTCATGATTGACATTCATGTCAAAACCATCTAACTGATATGCTACCATATCAGCTTGTCACACAAAAGTAGCCCTCTGTTGAAGATCCACAAAAGATCTTGCAAATTTTAAAAGAAAGTTACAGTCTGACCTGTAAGGCTGGATTCTCTACTCCAGCTTTGGACAGATTAGAGGTGCCAAAGAGCCAAAAACTGGCCATAAATGGCCTAGAAAGAATTGTGCCATGACAGGGTGACCTTCCTGTTGGCCAGAATGTACCAGCTTCAGGTCCTATGTTTGCACCAGCCAACCCATCCATTAGCATAGGAGACAGGGAGTGGGTATAGTGGAGCTTTGCTGTGCCATGCTTATCCTTCACTGGCAGAGAGTCTGTTAAGAACCTTGAATCCGTGGCACAGATTCTTATCAAAGACTGGGTTGGCTTGAGAATCAAGATGCTAGAAGTCTTCTGGTACTGGCCTCTGACCTCTTCTGTGCAGCCCAGAGTTCCGATGCAAAAGAGAATTGAGCCTATAGGAAGAGTCAGAGTAAATTCAAGTCCTACATGTGTTGTGCTGGCAATAAATAAATTACAGAAAAGTGATAGAGGAGCACTAACTTGCTGTCAACATAAATCTGCCTTTCAATTTGGCCAACAGAAATAATTTTGTTGATTTCTGCATATACCTGGGCATAATATAAATGTTCAGGTAGGGACTTCATCTGAGACAGAGATTGGTGCAGGCAAGCTTGAATTTCCTTATGTCCTGGCCTGTGCTACAGACCTATTACTATTTATGTGTAAATGCACCATTCTCAATTTCCTCAACTGCAAGGGGGCAGGCTTGATTCTCCACTACCCTGCACCTGGTGCAGATGTTTATTCCTGTGCAAAGTGGTATGAAATGCTGCCCATCAAAATGGTAGTTTTCCATGGTTTCTGGTTTTGCTTGCTGCTGGTTATTCTAAGCTGTATTCTCTCAAAGAGCAGGGCATGTTACATATTAATGTATGCAACTAATTTGGATAGTTCGCTTTTTGTGGATTCAGCTTTCTCCAGCTTTCTTATTGCAATGGGGATAATAGAATCATAGAAATGTAGGACTGGAAGGGATCTTGATAGGCCATCTATCCAGTCTACTGCCCTGAGGCAGGACTAATTACTATCTAGATCATCCCTGACTGGTGTTTGTCTAACGTCTAGTTTGTCTACATCTTTCCTAAAGTGTGGTGCCCAGAACTGGGCGCAATATTTCTGTTGAGGCCTTCTCAGTACTGAGTAGAATGGAAACATTACTGCTTACAATACTCTTGCTGAAAGAAAAGGAGTACTTGTGGCGCCTTAGAGACTAACCAATTTGAGCATAAGCTTTTGTGAGCTACAGCTCACTTCATCAGACGCATTCAGTGGAAAATAGAGTGGGGAGATTTATATACAGGGAGAACATGAAACAATGAGTGTTACCATACACACTGTAATGAGAGTGATCAGTTAAGGTGAACTATTACCAGCAGGAGAGCGGGGATTGGGGGGGACCTTTTTGTAGTGATAATCAAGGTGGGCCATTTCTAGCAGTTGACAAGAAATGCTTGAACTGCTTGAGGAACGGTCCGGAGGGGTGGGGAATAAACATGGGGAAATAGTTTTACTTTGTGTAATGACCCATCCACTCCCAGTCTCTAGTCAAGCCTAAGTTAACTGTATCCAGTTTGCAAATTAATTCCAATTCAGCAGTCTCTCATTGGAGTCTGTTTTTGAAGTCTTTTTGTTAAAGAATTGCCAGTTTTAGGTCTGTAATCGAGTGACCAAAGAGATTGAAGTGTTCTCCAACTGGTTTTTGAATGTTATAATTCTTGACATCTGATTTGTGTCCATTTTATTCTTTTACGTAGAGACTGTCCAGTTTGGCCAATGTACATGTCACAGGGGCATTGCTGGCACATGATGGCATATATCACATTGGTAGATGTGCAGGTAAACGAGCCTCTGATAGTGTGGCTGATGTGATTTAGGCCCTATGATGGTGTCCCCTGAATAGATATGTGGACATAGTTGGCAACGGGCTTCGTTGCAAGGATAGGTTCTTGGGTTAGTGGTTCTGTTGTGTGGTGTGTGGTTGCTGGTGAGTATTTGCTTCAGGTTGGGGGGGCTGTCTGTAAGGAAGGACTGGCCTGTCTCCCAAGGTCTGAGAGAGTGATGGGTCGTCCTTCAGGATAGGTTGTAGATCCTTGATGATGCGTTGGAGCGGTTTTAGTTGGGGGCTAAAGATTTTGGCTAGTGGTGTTCTGTTGTTTTCTTCATTGGGCCTGTCCTGTAGTAGGTGACTTCTGGGTACTCTTCTGGCTCTGTCAATCTGTTTCTTCACTTCAGCTGGTGGGTATTGTAGTTGTAACAAACACTTGATAGAGATCTTGTAGGTGTTTGTCTCTGTCTGAGGGGTTGGAGCCAATGCGGTTGTATCGTAGAGCTTGGCTGTAGACAATGGATCATGTGGTGTGGTCTGGGTGAAAGCTGGAGGCATGTAGGTAGGAATAGCGGTCAGTAGGTTTCTGGTATAGGGTGGTGGTGATGATGTGACCATCTCTTATTAGCACCGTAGTGTCCAGGAAGTGGATCCGTTGTGTGGATTGGTCCAGGCTGAGGTTGATGGTGGGATGGAAATTGTTGAAATCATGGTGGAATTCCTCAAGGTCTTCTTTTCCATGGGTCCAGATGATGAAGATGTCATCAATCTAGCGCAAGTAGAGTAGGGGCGTTAGGGGACGAGAGCTGAGGAAGCTTTGTTCTAAGTCAGCCATCAAAATGTTGGCATACTGTGGGGCAATGCAGGTACCCACAGCAGTGCCGCTGATTTGAAGGTATACGTTGTCCCCATATGTGAAATAGTTATGGGTGAGGACAAAGTCACAGAGTTCAGCCACCAGGTTTGCCATGACATTATCGGGGATAGAATCATAGAATCATAGTGTTCCTGATGGCTTGGAGTCCATCTTTGTGTGGAATGTTGGTGTAGAGGGCTTCTACATCCATAGTGGCCAGGATGGTGTTTTCGGGAAGATCACCGATGGATTGTAGTTTCCTCAGGAAGTCATTGGTGTCTCGAAGATAGCTGGGAGTGCTGGTAGCGTAGGGCCTGAGGAGGGAGTCTACATAGCCAGACAATCCTGCTGTCAGGGTGCCAATGGCTGAGATGATGGGGCGTCCAGGATTTCCAGGTTTATGGATCTTGGGTAGCAGATAGAATACCCCAGGTCGGGGTTCCAGGGGTGTGTCTGTGCGGATTTGTTCTTGTGCTTTTCCAGGGAGTTTCTTGAGCAAATGGTGTAGTTTCTTTTGGTAACCCTCAGTGGGATCAGAGGGTAATGGCTTGTAGAAAGTGGTGTTGGAGAGCTGCGTAGCAGCCTCTTGTTCATATTCTGACCTATTCATGACGACGACAGCATCTCCTTTGTCAGCCTTTTTGATTATGATGTCAGAGTTGTTTCTGAGGCTGTGGATGGCATTGTGTTCTGCACGGCTGAGGTTGTGGGGCACGTGATGCTGCTTTTCCACAATTTCAGCCCATGCACGTTGGCAGAAGCACTCTATGTAGAAGTCTAGTCTGTTGTTTCGACCTTCAGGAGGAGTCCACCCAGAATCCTTCTTTTTGTAGTGTTGGTAGGAAGGTCTTTGTGGGTTAGTATGTTGTTCAGAGGTGTGTTGGAAATATTCCTTGAATCGGAGACGTCAAAAATACGATTCTAGGTCACCACAGAACTATATCATGTTTGTGGGGGTGGAGGGGCAGAAGGAGAGGCCCCAAGATAGGACAGATTCTTCTGCTGGGTGAAGAGTATAGTTGGATAGATTAACAATATTGTTGGGTGGGTTAAGGGAATCACTCTTGCTAATTCATCCCAGAATGAAGTTTGCTTTTTTTAGAAAGAATATTAGATTGTTGACTCATACTTAATTTGTGATCCCCTATAATCCCCAGATCCTTTTCTACAGTACTCCTTCCTAGGCAGACATTTCCCATTTTGTATTTGTGCCTACCAATTCTCTGAGGTTGCTGAAGTCAGCCTTCTTGAAGTCCTTCCTCCTTATTCTGCTGTTTCCCCTCCAACCAGTACTTAGAATCACAAACTTTGTCATTTCATGATCACTTTCATCCAAGCTACCTTCCTCCTTAAAATTCTCAACCTAATTCTGTTTTCATGTGGCATAATGTAATGAAGAAACAGGCAGCTGAAAGCTCCAGTCTGCAACTAGGAACCTCTGGGAAAGGAAGACAAGATCACATCCATTTAACCAAAATGCTTAGAGTTTTTGGTTTTATTTTGTAGATTGTGAATTCTTTTGGGGTTAAAAGTACCTAGTGCAGGCTGCCATTATCTAATTAGTAATAAAAATAATCATTACAGTTATGCTCACAATGATCATTTGAATTCAAGTAGTTTCCATTTGTGCTGTTTGGGTATCTTCTTTCACTTGTACTGATGGGGGTGGGGGGCTTTTTTTTTTTTTTTTTAAATTGTAGAGAGCAACTTGAAAATGACTTTGTTTTCACGTGGAGGGAAAAAATGTCACTTATTTTGAAGTTGAGTTGGATGCAGGAAAAAAATTGAGCGCCTCTTGGGGGTACTGATTAGAGCCAATTATAACTTGATTGACTTTGAGCTGGGAAATTTAAAATGCCTAGCAGAATTCTGTGTCCTCACAAGGTGGGGATTTTGCTTACAGGCACGTATTTGATTGGGGAAGCTTACTCTTTTATGGATCTGGTGATGAATGGGATGTAACAATCAGCAGGGGCTTGCCTAAATTAATCCTTTTACTATAACTGAATTGTGTTCTGCATCAAACTCATTTCTGTTTAGGGGACTATTTAACTCTTCTGTGCAGTAAACAAAGGGAATTTGTAGTAGGAGTAGAAACATACATATACAACGCCTGTTGTGTTGTCCTTAAGTGGTTCAGTTAACCCATGACACCCATGCATAGCTTGCATCTTTATCTGGGGAGAAGAGGATAGTTTCATTTGCATACCAAGTGGGGAGATCACCTCTAATGAATGAAGTAAGGAAAGCTTTGCTGATATTGAGCATATTGTAAATGTTAGATGATGGAGCTTATTTCTCTAAAGTGAATTACTTGGATCTGTGTTGCTTATCACAGTCTAACTGCTCATTTAATGTGCATATTGTTAAAGGAAATGTGGAAAAATAGCTTGTGGGGGAGGGGACTAGCATATCTCTCTAAATTTGCGCTACCCTCACCAGGAACTTATAGGGCTTTACAAAAAGAAAAGGAATACTTGTGGCACCTTAGAGACTAGCAAATTTATTTGAGCATAAGCTTTGGTGAGCTACAGCTCACTTCACTGGATGCACAGACTAACAAGGCTGCTACTCTGAAACCTGTCATAGGGCTTTACAGGCAATTAACTGCACTGTGAGGTATTCTCACTCTATTAGGGAGAGCAAGGTTAAGTGAATTGCTCAAGTTCATATGGCTGCAGCAGGAATAGAACCCAGATCTCTTGCCTCACTTTCCTGGGCTTGAACCACATGCCCACTGTGTCAACCAATCGGTTGTACTAAACATGTTAGGCCATATTCCCCTACTCTGCTTCACAACATGTGATCATACAGCATTATAATATTTCACATTTCTGTAATACCTAATTATGCCTCACTAATACCTCTGGGTGTTATATGCAAGAATTATTCTATCCACGGATGAAATGTAGCCAATGCTGGCATGAAATGCAAGAGCTGCTGTCATAAATATAAAGGGAAGGGTAAACCACTTTGAAATCCCTCCTGGCCAGGGGAAAGCTCCTCTCACCTGTAAAGGGTTAAGAAGCTAAAAGTAACCTCGCTGGCACCTGACCAAAATGACCAATGAGGAGACAAGATACTTTCAAAAGCTGGGAGGAGGGAGAGAAACAAAGGGTCTGTGTCTGTCTATATGCTGGTTTCTGCCAGGGACAGACCAGGAATGGAGTCTTAGAACTTTTAGTAAGTAATCTAGCTAGGTATGTGTTAGATTATGATTTCTTTAAATGGCTGAGAAAAGAATTGTGCTGAATAGAATAACTATTTCTGTCTGTGTATCTTTTTTGTAACTTAAGGGTTTGCCTAGAGGGGTTCTCTATGTTTCTGAATCTAATTACCCTGTAAGATATCTACCATCCTGATTTTACAGGGGGGTTTTCTTTATTTCTATTTACTTCTATTTTTATTAAAAGTCGTCTTGTAAGAAAACTGAATGCTTTTTCATTGTTCTCAGATCCAAGGGTTTGGGTCGGTGGTCACCTATGCAAATTGGTGAGGCTTTTTATCCAACATTTCCCAGGAAAGGGGGAGTGCAAGTGTTGGGAGGATTGTTCATTGTTCTTAAGATCCAAGGGTCTGGGTCTGTAGTCACCTAGGCAAATTGGTGAGGCTTTTTACCAAACCTTGTCCAGGAAGTGGGGTGCAAGGTTTTGGGAAGTATTTTGGGGGGAAGGACGCGTCCAAACAGCTCTTTCCCAGTAACCAGTATTAGTTTGGTGGTGGTAGTGGCCAGGCCAAAGACAACGGGTGGAATATTTTGTACCTTGGGGAAGTTTTGACCTAAGCTGGTAAAGATAAGCTTAGGAGGTTTTTCATGCAGGTCCCCACATCTGTACCCTAGAGTTCAGAGTGGGGGAGGAACCTTGACAGCTGCTTAGCAGCACACTAAATGGCATTACAAAACACTTGAGTACAGGAACTGAGGAATACTATATCCAACTGAAATGGTAGAGGGGAATTGGCATCAGCGGGACGTAATTATTCATGATGGACTTCGGTCAGGGTGAAGTAATACTCTACAAAATGTGCTATGGAATCTTGAATGAGAAGTGCCCAGACTTCAGTTGACATCCAAAAGGTGTCACTTCCAGGAACAGAATATCCTCCCATACCAAGACCTGGTCTACACTACGAGTTTAGGTCGAATTTAGCAGGGTTACCTTGATTTGACCCTGCACCCATCCACACGACTAAGCCCTTTTCTTTCAACTTAAAGGGCTCTTAAAATCGATTTCTTTACTCCACCCCCGACGAGGGGATTAGTGCTGAAATTGGCCTGGCTGGGTCGAATTTGGGGTAGTGTGGATGCAATTTGATGGTATTGGCCTCCGGGAGCTATCCCAGAGTGCTCATTGTGATCGCTCTGGACAGTGCTCTCAACTCTGATGCATTGGCCAGGTAGACAGGAAAAGGCCCGCGAACTTTTGAATCTCACTTCCTGTTTGGTCAGCGTGGCGAATGCACCCGCACAGGTCACCATGCAGAGCCCATCAGCATGGGAAACCATGCAGTCCCAAAATTGCCGAAGAGCTCCAGCATGGACTGAACGGGAGGAAAAAATCTCCAATGGCATGAAGGACAGAGGCTATAACAGGGACCCACAGCAGTGCCGTGTGAAAATATCCTGCAAGATCACCCTGTGGAGATTCTATTATACAGCCTATACATGTATAGTCATGCTCCTTACACTGCAATCCCAAGGCTGACAACTAAAGCTCTGTAATATACTGATGAGTAACAAAATAAATCATTCAATTTCTGCTGTAGAAAACAAATTCTGAAAGTGGCACTTGAGCTGAGTGTGAGGATTATGACTACAGTTTGGCATCCCAACTGTCTGGCATAGTCGTCTATGCAAGTGAACAGTTCCCCTCCTTACAAGAAACATGATGAAGGGAAAACATAACAGCAAGTTAATAAGCTATGTTGAAATGTGGTGAGTAGTAAGTTTCATTTACTTCATATAAAAAAATACTGGCGGATGAATGGATTTAACCAATTTCTCCTCCTCCCTCTTGCAGATACTGATTTTATGGTGCATTGGTAGCACACTCCAAACTTTTTCATACTAGTTTCATTTCTCTGTAGAAGTCACTGGTTTTTGTTTTAAGGCTGACCTAAAGGGTCAGTATTTTGGCATACAGGTAGAAAATAACATAGAACTGCAAAGTCAGAGACAAATAGCTTTCTGCATTTCTACATACCTCCACTACCCCAAAGTGTGCTTCAGCTAGGAAATCCATTTTCAGTTCTCCTTTTACATAACTGTTGTAATGCCCTTTGAGCCCTCAATTTTTACCATATTCTCTTTTACAGTTGCACACTACACTCTACGCTGCAATAAAAGCCTGTTTACGGAGAACTAGTGCTGTTTTGTGAAGTCCTCCTAGGCAAACATTATAGGTCAAGAGTGTGTGTTTCGACAGCATTGTCAGTATTTGCAAATTACAATATGATGGTTCCTGAATGTTTCATTACAAGAGTTCTTTACCCAAAGTGCAGATACGTTTTTAATATCAAGCTGACTGTGCAGAATCTGAAGAATGAGAACAAGGGGGAAGGTTGGGTTATTCTTCCCAATAGCCCTGATTCTCCACTTCCCTGTATCTTGTGTAGTCAGGTATCCAGGTGCAGAATGCCCTCAATGCTGAGCTAGTGAAGAATTCTGACTTAGTAGATCGTTACACACTATACAGGTGGTAAGAGACTGTCAGACCCTTTTATGCCAGGTGGGTTGTCCAGTAATATCAGTGAACCAAGGAATAATATATTTTCCCTCCACACTCTCTCTTCTCCCTTTGACTCCTTTTTCTCCAATCCTGGCTTACAGCCAACTTTCAGTTCCTCTGTTCCAAATCCCACAATTATGTGGGCTTCCCTCCCAGTTTCCTCTCTCAGCTGTACTCTTTGCCTTATCAAATATCCCCACCCTTTCTCGCTCATTGAATCCCATGCATGCTTCCCTGTGATTCAGCTGCAGCCATTGACTCCCTCCATTTGCTCCCTTTCTTTCTCCACTACTTCAAATACAAGCTCCTAAAAGGGAGCCCTATATCTTAGCCCATCCGAACATACCTGCTCTTGTATCTTATCATGTCACCCCGACCCACCTCCTCTCTGCTCCACTAATGTTGGCAGCTTCGATCACCCATTTGTCTTTTCCCTAAGCACAGTCGCACTCTTTCTGTGCTGTGCTGTGCCTTGTGAATAGAACACCTTCTGCTGTCCTCTTCAGGATCCATTTCTATTACCATGTCTGTAAACTGACAACAAACAACGACTAGGCAAGTGACCAGCAGAGGTGACTGATCATTAATAGATCTTATTTATAGCCTTTAGACAAATGTTCAACCTGCAAGCTGTACCCACAACCAATCTGTGTAACCACATGTTCCTGTCACTGTTACCCTCTGTTCCCTCCCACATTCTCTCCATTTGTTTGTATAGCTGTCTGTTATGTCTTGTCTGAACTGAGATTGAGGGATAGAGCTTGTTCCCTTACTCTGTGTTTCTACAGCATGTGGCCCAAGGGATTGCTGGTCTGCGTGAGACCTCTAGGCACTAGTGTAATATAAATAAATACTAATTCTCCCCTCTCCACCTTCACCCACTCCTCCTAGAGAAGAAAAACACATGTTTCAAAATCCTGATCTAGCTGCATTCTGCTGTGCAGTAATACATAAACAATCATAAATAGATTAGTGTGCACACTCAGTAAATAAAACATCATTAAATATTGCTTCCTGATATAGCAGATTTTCAGACAGATAAACTTGTGCATCAGATCTGGACATTTTCAAGAGTGGGTTGACATATTTCAAGTAAGGGGTGGCAGAGGTCAGCAGAATAATGGAGTGCCTTGTAAGTCAATAAGGTCAGCATTGTGGTTTTTTTTGTTTTGATTTCATTTTTTTAGATTTTGAAAGATGCTAATTTTTAAATTGATGATGCCCATTTTTTGATTTTTTTTAAATTTAGATCCACCCCAGTGTGTCCGTATGTGATAACTTTACCAAAAAAAAAAAACCCTTCCAAATCCACAAAACATTAATAATATTACTTATAGATTGCTTTTAAATTAATATTAGAAGCCATAACAACTTATCAGTGCCTTAAAATAGCCTGAGTTACTTTATAAACTGCCAAAGAAACAAATGTTCATCTGATGGGATGCTCACCTATATTTGTAATATGTATTTCTGTAGAATGAATACATTTAAAAAGCTCATTCCAGTTGTACAGATGTTACTGATTCGAGTAGTATTGCTCATTTTAAGTACAGTGGGGAATATTTCTGAAGCCTGTATTATCTCTGAAACCAGGAAGAATTTACGAAGTGCCCCCCTCTACTTCCCCTTATGTGACTATAGCAGAAGACCCTGCCTTCTTTGTAACTCTCCCAATAAATTACCTGCCATATGAGGACTATGGTGATGAACAATTGACCCCTTATGCAACAGGATCTATTAAAAGGAAATCTTTACATTGACTTCTTTCTTTAATGTCATTTTAAAGAAACTGAATTTCAAAATAAATTCCAGTTGCATATGTCGCCATGAGGCACCATATGCAGTGCCATTAGTCGTCATGGTATGATCTACACAGTTCCATAGTGAGGGGGAGGGGAAATTCCCAGTCTCCATTGGCGTTAAGTCCTATTTAAAGTTAATATCAGACTAAAGCTCTAATGTTTCCCTGTAAATGGAATGTGAGCCCAGACTCCACAGTAATAGGCATTCAGTATCTTCACAGCTCCATTGTTATCGAAGTACATTTCGCCTTTATCTATTGGCTGCTAATTAGAATAACAAATGACGTTACACTAAAGAGATGCCTATTAAAATAGCCAAGTGGGTAGATCTCTTTCGCAGATAAAATTAGTCCTGTTGCTCAATACTTGTTTAGCCAGTGTCCCAGTTGTGTCCAGACACATCTTCCAAAGCCAGTTGGCAATGAGTACAGATATCAAATTGAAGGAAAGTCATGCCAACAGAATTGGTGGTTTTATATGCATTCATTTGTCTTTTTCCCCCTCTCTGTATGGATTGTTTCCTTGTATAGAATAATTGTTTACCTGTAAATTGTATTCAGGTATGGATGGCTCAGGCATTGGTAATGGGACCATGGAACTTTTTACCAAAATTGTCATCAGAACTGGTCTGCCCTTGGTCAATAGTCACTGAATGTCATTTGCAAGCGGAAGACTGGTTGGTGGCCTGTGTGAAATGACGGGGGGGGGGGCGGGGAATGACTCTCGGGTAGGCGGAGAGAACAACTTACAACTTTGTTGGCAGTCTCCATAGAAAGGCATAAGAATGAAGAGGCAGGGAGAGTACTACCCTCTCCCCAGGACAGATGTCTCCTTCCAGAGCATCCTTTTTGTAGATAAATAGCGCTCAACCTGAAGGGCTATCAAACTGGCGCTTTCAGCAGCTGAAATTAACGTTGACATACTACATCTACAAAGGGCTTCATTCTATTTTATAGTGAAGCCAAATCACACTAGTATAAAGTAGATGTGAGAGGAGAATTGGGCCATAAGTCTCGAAGACATGGGGTTTTTAAATTCACATTGTGCCAACAAGCCTAGGTTTGGGATAGGTATATGCGGTAGGCCAATTTTTGCCTTCGTGTGTGTAACTCCCATTGCAGTCAATCCGCTAAAGAAAAACTTGTTTTTATAGCATGAGTTTTGCTGAGTGACCATAAATATGGCTAGAAAAAGAAAGATTCCAGTAGCCAGTAAACTTGCAAAATCAATACATCTTCCCTGGTAGTCAATTTATTTTGCATATACTTTGTATGTTGAGTATTGGGAGCGAACAACCAGATTGTTTGTGGGGCCAGATCCACAAATGGACTTAAGGGTTGTAATGCTGAGCATCACAGCACCTAACTTTTAGGTGCCCAGAAAATCACAGGAACAACACTTCAATCCACGAAGCCTGAGTTAGACTCCTAGGTGCCCTGTACAGTGGAATTGTGCAAGAGAGGCATCTATGAATGCAATCCACAAAAGCCATTGCACTAGGCAGGGAGCAGCTTAAGATAGCCAATGGGAGATGCCAATGATGGGGTGCGCCATGAGCCCCAGCCCTCTCTCGGAGATAGGGACCTAGCTCTATTAGCAGTTTACGAATGGGAACGCACAGCCCTGGAGTCTGGTGTCTTAGCTGCCTAAGGTATTGCTTGTGGGAATGAGTTAGGCACATGCCTTCATGCAAAATGCCTGGAGAAGGAGATGCTGCTCCTGCCCACTTTATAACCTTTATCCCAGTCGTTAAAGCCCTTGCATGGAACGTGGGAGACAGGTTCAGTTCACCCCTCTGCTGGAGGGGGAAAGAGGATTTGAACAGAGGTCTCCCCCTTTTGTATTCTCTAACCACTAAACTATGAGCAATTCTGATGTGGGGCTCCCTCAGTCTCTCCAGCTAAAGCTGTTCTTCCACTCTGGCTGAATAATAACAATCATCAGAGAAGAGGGAGTGGACCCAGTATCTCCCTGTCCTATGTGGGGGCCCTAACCACTGGATGATATTTGAAGTATTTATCCACAGTAGAACAGTCATTGGCACCACCAGCACCTTCTCCAGACAGATTTTGAATGGGACCCTGTCATAAATATAAAGGGAAGGGTAAACACCTTTAAAATCCCTCCTGGCCAGAGGAAAAATCCTTTCATCTGTAAAGGGTTAAGAAGCTAGGATAGCCTGGCTGGCTCCTGACCAAAATGACCAATGAGGAGACAAGATAATGTCAAAAGCTGGGGGGAGGGAGAAAAACAAAGGGCCTGTCTGTCTGTGTGATGCTTTTGCCAGGGACAGAACAGGAATGGAGTCTTAGAACTTAGTTAGTAATCTAGCTAGATATGCGTTGGATTATGATTTCTTTAAATGGCTGAGAAATTAAGCTGTGCTGAATAGAATGGATATCCCTGTCTGTGTCTCTTTTGTAACTTAAGGTTTTGCCTAGAGGGTTTCTCTATGTTTTGAATCTAATTACCTTGTAAGGTATTTACCATCCTGATTTTACAGAGGTGATTCTTTTTTACTTTTTACTTCTATTAAAATCCTTCTTTTCAGAAACTGAATGCTTTTTCATTGTTCTTAAGATCCCAGAGTTTAGGGTCTGTGTTCACCTATGCAAATTGGTGAGGATTTTTACCAAACCTTCCCCAGGAAGTGGAGTGCAAGGGGTGGGAGGATTTTGTGTGTGGGGGGGGAGACATTTCCAAACAACGCTTTCCTAATAAAGAAACCCAGATAAACGTTTGGTGGTGGCAGTGGAAGTCCAAGGGCAAAGAGTAAAATAGTTTGTACCTTGGGGAAGTTTTAACCTAAGCTGGTAAAAGTAAGCTTAGGAGGTTTTCATGCAGGTCCCCACATCTGTACCCTAGAGTTCAGAGTGGGGAAGGAACCTTGACAGACCCTATCTGATAGGCAGCCTCTGAGCACGCCTACCAGATTTGGCCCTGCATGTGACTTAGGTGCCCAATGTCCATCTGCCCTGGGTTTGTGGATTATTCTGGGCTGAGGTGGGAGATAGGCATCTGGACCCCTAGAGTGAGGCAGCAGAAGCAGAAAGTTTTACCCTGAAAACCTAGATGCCGACTGAGTTTTGATGAGAGTTTTTGGGGATCGCAGTGGAGTCTAAAACTGAGACTTTAGACACCTAAACCGGAGACGTTGTTGCCTAAGTCTGGGGTTTATGTGCCTACATTCCTTTTGTGGATTAGGGTCCAAGTGCTTAGTAGTCTGGGATGAAGCAGGAAGCTCCATTCAATGGAGCTATGACAATTTACACCAGCTGCCCCCATGAGCCACTGCTGAAAAGAGTAATTGCTGGAAAGAAAGCTCTTCCTGGAGTTGCAGCCTTGATCGACTAAGAGGATTTGGCTCTTTAGGCAGAAGAGAGAAAGAGTTAAGGCATGTTTCTGGAAGGGAAAAGGAGAAAGTGTATATAAGTTTTGATACTGTTTATATATCAGAATTCTTTTAGAGCTTATTTCAGCCTTTCAGAACCTTTTTAATTTGCTGTAGGTCTGTATGCCACAGCAGACTGCGGCTTCATCCTCTACTAAATTTGCTTATTACATACTTTTGAAATACTTCTACAAATGCTTACCTATAACTGAAAAGTTGCACGGTGCATGAAAAGAGTGTAACAAGAAATGCATAGATTTTTAAGGCTACAGGGACCATTAGACTAGTCTGATCTTGACCTATCAAACTTACAAGCAGCACCATTAGCATTAGGGGCTAAACTGTTTTGTAATGATGACATTGGCAGTCATTTTCAAGAGCAGGTATGTGATCAATTTGAAACGTGTGTGTGTGTGTGTGTGTGTGTAAAATCCACTACCAGAAGCACTTTCTACTTGGTTTGAAGCCATTTTAACACACATTAGACATACGTTTACAATAACAATAAAGCTCCCATCAATGTAGTATGTGGGCCTTCTATATGATTGAAATACATTAGATCTCTCGAAGACATAATTTTCCTGCTTTCTAAGCAAACTTTTCCAGTGATAATGGTTGTCTCCCAACGTGTTGGGCTATAGTTTAGGGAAGGCTGTTTTTTTTAAAGAGGGTGAATGTTGCAGTGATGTCTGTATGTGGTGAAATTCACTTAAGAAATATCTGGATGAACTTGCAAGCAAATTTGTCCCATAATTGGTTCAGTCTACTAGCTCTACTTAGCTTTACTTAGATTTTGAACATCCTGAACCATATTTTTTTAATATCGATTTGTCTCCCCTTATGTTTTCCTAAAAATGTATTTCTGCCATTTCAGAAAATATTGATGGGCCTTTCTGAACACAGCCTCTGTATGTGGTTTATATCAAACATCTCTTTTACCTGCAGATAAGTGATATTTTTAGCTCTTTAAGGTGAGTCAGATAATGGCTGGCTGTAGAGAACCCTCGAGCTAATTAGTGAGACGGTTGCTCCTGATGGCTACATAACAAGAAAGCAATTTGTCAAATATCATAAGCAAATATACAATTATAATTTAAAAAATTTTTTGAAGGATTTCAATTTCTAGGGTGAGGAAATTGCTTATGGCCCTGACTTAGCAATGCACTTATGCACATACTTGCAGAGTAGCAGCCGTGTTAGTCTGTATTTGCAAAAAGAAAAGGAGGACTTGTGGCACCTTAGAGACTAACAAATTTATTTCAGCATAAGCTTTTGTGAGCTACAGCTCGCTTCATCGGATGCATTCAGTGCTCAAATAAATTTGTTAGTCTCTAAGGTGCCACAAGAACTCCTTTGCTTTATACTTAAAGTTAAGAATGTGCATAAGGCCATTTCAATTTACTAAAGCCCTTAATTGCACTGCAAGTCCCACTTAAGCATGTGCTTAAGTTCTATTGAAGCCAATGGGCCTTAAGCACACACTTAAGTGCTTTGCTGAATCTGGACCTATAAGTAAGTCAAAAGGTCCTTCCTGCACATGATCTAGTTTGCTATCAGGAATACAGCACTAAAGAGTATTGCTTGCGAAGTCCCTAATCCTGCACCTAGTTCTGCGTGGGTGCAGGAGTGTGCTTTTGTGGGATTCATTGCAGAATAAGGGCCTAAATGAAACATGGAGATGTTTTGTTATAAAATGGCTTATCATCCATCTTTGTCAGGTCCTTAGCAATTCATAGCTTGCTTTTCAACGTTTTTAAAATGGTTCATGGTAATAGAGGAAATAAGTGAGATAGTATACATGAGGCAGCTCCTTTGCAGGAATTCTGCCTGTACTGTAACCTTTAGCACAGGTAGGATTTTTAAGCTTTGTCATTTATAGCAAAGAATGTAATATTTGGAACGGAGAGCTTTTAAGGAGGCTTGTGATAAGGTGTTATAAAAACAGGATTTGATTGAAAAGGTACATGTCCTGCAAATGCACACAACAGTGTGGTCCTTAATTCATTGCTATCAAGAGAATTGAATTTGTACAGCCCAAAAGAAGAATGATTCATGGATTGCACAGCAATTGTCTATGCACACCTGAGAGGAATTGGGCGGCGGGGGGAGGGGGAGATTATTTTTAATAGTCAGTACATGTACAACAAACAATGGGCTAAAATTGAAGAAAAGGAAAAAATTAGGCTAAATAGGAGGAAGTACTTTATAACCATGAGGCCAGTTAGACCATCTGATGATCTCCCAGAGGAGGTGGTAGCAATATCACTAGTGTTATGTAAGGCAAGATGAGAGAACAAATTAATAGGGGTTCTGCAATGATCAGTTCATGCTATCCTGAAGCTTATGCAGAGAGATGACCAAAGGGGTCCTTCCCAGTGCTAATGTCTCTGGGAACAGCCAAACTCAGGACTGCTCATCTGGCATGCCTTGTCACCTACTGAACTTAAAACACTGTTTATGTGCATGCTTTCAGCCAGTGCTAAGGGCAATACTGCATAGTAAAGATAGCTTTCTAACCCAAGACAAGTCATGGTTTTGCAACAGTCAATGCAAATCATCTTGTTTTATTACAGACTCTAGCAGACGGGGGGGATGGAAAAGAGGCAGTTTGTACTGTCTAGTGATAAAGTATATTGGTATTTCATAAAGAGAGAGGCTAGATAAAGTGCCATTACACAGGCTGTCTGCCACATTAATGACTAGGGTACGCTTTAAATCCCTTTCCCAATTCTCCTCTGAGAGTTAGCTAAGTGGTTCTTACCAAAGCACTTGGAAATTCTGAAGTATTAATGAGTATCAGACAATGCTTGTATGCAATGAAAATAATACATAATGCTACATTTAGCAGAAATTTTATATATAACAATAAGTACCTGAGTGTTTATCTTATTAAATAGATGGGAATGGACCTGAAGATGAGCTCTCTGTAAGCTTGAAAGTTTGCCTCTCTCATCAACAGAAGTTGATCCAATAAAAGATATTACCTCACCCACCTTGTGTCTCTCCAATACCCTGGGACCAACACAGCTACAATAATAATACATACATTATTAGATGGCTGTCACACAGTCATACTTAATTCTGATGCAGTAGCTCAATTATAGTAGATGTTACATAGAATCAGCTATCAAAAAACAAAAAAGCCATAAAGTATCAGCAAAATAAACCTCATGGAAGTAATTAAAACGAGGATTCTGCACATTAGGGAAGCAGCGTAGAGACAGTGCAGTGGGTTACATTGTTGTTGGTGTTGTGGTAGTAACTAAAGACTCTAATAAAGATGGGCTGGTCACTGCACAGATACAGATGAACACAGTCCCTACTCCCGTGAGCTTATGCTCTTAAATGACCAAGTGGGCCTCTTCTATCTCACTTTTCTGTGATGGTCATGCACTTTTAGGGCCTGCTTCTGCCACAAGGCTCAGCCTCGAAGAGCTCACTGTTGGGTCATGGACTCAGGTTTCAAGTAAGAATGCAACTGCTTACCAGAGGTGCTCATTAGCACTACCTTAAGCACAGCTGTGCTGTTAAGGCCCTGAACAGAGGGCGGGAGGTCTGCCACTGCCTAAGAAACACTTTTTCAGTATTACTGTTGCAAGAGGTAGATGAGGGAAGAGAGAAGTAATGTTTAGTTGCTGTGTGAAGGGATGAACAGGCTTTAATGTCCTGTTTTGGAAGAGGAGAGAAGCTGAGACAACTTTCTGTCCTGTAAAGAGGGGAAAGAAGAAAATGTTTCTTCACAAGTAAGTTTGACCCTATATTCTGAATTGTTTGATCCTATATGCTCTGCGCATGCAGAAACGTGCAATTCCATGTGCCAAGGGGGGATGTATCTATCCAGAGAAATATCAAATATGTTCTCTATCCGTGCAACTCCACTCATGTTAGCTGTAGTATAGATGGGGCACAAATAACTTTACCAGTAGGGGCTGAAAGTAGGGTAAAAATACCTGCACTCTCCCTGTGCTACAGCTCCCATTGCTTCTACCACCATTGTAGAGCTGTATGACCAATTTTTTCATTGTGGATACAGTCATGGTGTTTGGAAGGTCCTTGTGATGGCTGACCACTCCTTATTTTAAAGTTTATGGGTTCAAGTGTGTTCCCACAGAAGTGAATGAGAGTTTTGCCATTGATCCTAACGTGAACAAGAGGAGGACCTCTATTTACTGTTTGCCTTCATTCTACAGTCTTATGTTGACACCTTTTTCCTATATAACCGTACTCTGTCTTGCAATCTAATAGGAGCTGTGCATTTTCCTGAAAGAACATGATTTTGTTTACTCATGCAGTTCTCTCTGTTTCCACTTTAGCTGCGGAATAGTTCCATGTTCAGTTTCCGTAACGCTGTTCAGTAGAATAAGTTTGTTTAGCAAGCCCCTGGATTGTTGTTTTACCCAGCTGGGTGATTATATTGCTCACTGGTCTCAGTAAACCAAGCATGTCAGATTAAAGCTTGCTAAGCGATTGTTTGTGGTGTTGGACAAAACCATTATTCAGAGATACAACTTAAATACATCATTGGAAAGAGTGTGAGAAGAGATGATGTACTGTAAGTCTGAACTAGAGTGACAGTGAGTTTCTGATTCTATTAGAAGTTGTACAAGTACCTGTTCCAAAGTTCTGAATAGTCTTTTCCTGAAGCCCACCAAATATCTCTCTTGGATTTTGATCTATACATTTTATCAAGCCATAAGGGTAATGTGAACTCACACACAATTGGTTTTAAAAACTACCAAAGAGAAACAGCCCTTGATGATTTTCTGATTCATGGATCATTCCATTGCTATACATGCAGTGAGTTTTTACATATAAAGATGTTCCAGTGTGATGACTTACTATGGGTACTAATATCCTAGAACAAGCTGCTGAACTGCATTATTTAATATCCTTTTCATAAAGCTTATTCTGCCCTGTTATATTTTTGCTCTCCTATTACTAATATAGAAACAGTCTGCAGATTGTGGATTGCCGCCTTCCTTATTCTCCAGTGCTTTTTGCCTTGATAGCGTATATTGCATTTTTTTTTTAAACTAGATTTCACTACAGGTTGTACATGTAATACCATCCATTTCTCCACCCCCATTTCTCTTGGGTAGGCCTTTAGCAATGTGGATCTTAATACTGGGATAAAATTATTTAGCAGTCATTAGCCCAAATCAGAGAGGAATCTGATTAATTTATTTTAGACTCAGTAAACATGATTTAAGGTAATGATTATCTAGAGTTTATTTCTTCACTCAGCACTAAAGTATTCTGCCCTTCCAGCCAAAGCCTTTCAAGATGGAGAGGAAGAGTAGAATATAAATTATATGTTGTCCTGAAGTAAAAATCAGATGCTTCTGTCAATTCTTGCTTCCCAGATTTTACAAGCTCTGTAAATTAAGTGCAATAGATGCTGTTGCTGCCTGTCTGCTTTTGACAAGGAAGTCTGAATTGGTGGACATCAGTATGCCACTGGAAACTCAACATTAATTGAAGCTCTGGTGATTAATCCATTACTTTGTCCTGCTTCATGGATCCTGATTTAATGGGCATTTCTACAATCAGACATTCATTCATGCAGATGTGGCCAAAGCTCCCATTAAGATCAAAGTAATCAAATTTATTTTCTTGACCTGCTGGGTACACTGCAAGCTCTGAATTACCAGTATAAGTTGACTACTGTCTGAGAAATAAAATCATGAGCAGGCACCATTATTAAAGCTGCCAGGTCTTATCTTGGCATAAAACAAGACACTGCTTTATTGATTTTACAGATGAACATGTAGGCATTCTTTCTTACATGTACTTAGTTTATAAACACTTCAAATTGAGCACGCAAGCCAACCTGCAGCCCAGGCTTGTCACTGACTGTAGGCTCTGGAAAATGCCTGCGTTATCTCCATCTGCCTTTTTGCACGGAAGTGGGGGTATGCTGTATTTACTTGGAAAAGCTAGGAGAGAGGCGCTTAATCCCAACTCGTATGCTGAGATAATTGTAATCCAACTATGTGCAAAATGTGCTGTGAGAGTGGAAGCCTCCTAGATTTATGTGCATATAATTGTTGAATCTGAGCAGCCGTAAAGTGGATTGCTTACTCGCTGAATGGCACTACTAGTGTTGGTGTAAATCAGAAGTAACTCCATTGGCAGGCTTATGCTGGGCTAGCAAATAGCAATGCATCTGATGAAGTGAGCTGTAGCTCACGAAAGCTTATGCTCACATAAAATTTTGTCTCTAAGGTGCCACGAGTCCCCCTTTTCTTTTTGAGAATACAGACTAACACGGCTGCTACTCTGAAACCCTTCTGTTTGACTTACACGTGTGTGTGTGTGTGTGTGTGTGTGTGTGTAAATTTAACACTACATTGTGGGACAAGTACATGGCATTTCTATATCTATTCTCTTTTTTTATTAGTTTCATGCCAACATCATATCTTAGTGAAGGCTTTATTTTTTTAAGGTGAAACATTTTGATGAATCTTAGCTTCGGCTAAACTTTCAATTGCTCATTTTAGGACTCTATTGTTAAATGGAGATAGGCAATGTTAAGAGTGTATTAGGTTTTAGGGGGAGGAGGGTGATTCAGTAATCAAGTGGGGATTCAAGATATTTGCAATATTGTACTAAAGTTTGATGAAGTTACAAGAGAAGAACCAGAAATAGTGCTGCTTTTGTTTTCAACTTGTAATGATCACACCAATATGGTGCTACATATTAAATATTGTGCAGAACATTCTGAGCTATAATTTCAGTTGCCTTCTCAGATTTCACAGGTTTTATTAGAGAATAAATTAATACTGTTCAAACCAGTAGAACTAGTTTTCATCCCAAGGATGATGCCACATTTATAATAAAGCTGGGTTTTCCAAGGCACCTTAGACAGTAAGCGCCCAACTCCCCTTGCTTTCAGTGAGATTTGGGTTTCTAACTCTCTTAGGTGCCTTTTGAAAATCCAAGCTGAAGGGTATGTCTTCACTACAGAATTACCTTGAGTGCTCAGCCCCTAGGTTGGTCAACCCAAGGTGTGAGCAGCCACACTGCAAAAGCATGTCCCAGTTACGGGGCATGTCTCTACTGTAATCAGGGTGGGTGACTTGCAGCTCATGCAGATGTGTAGTGCAGAATATCTTATCGATGGGTGAAATCATTGGCAAAAGTCCCAGTGACTTTAAAAGGCCAAGGATATCATCTACTGGGGGAGATGGGGGAGATTTTTTGTGTGTGTGGGGAGGGTGGTAGGGTGTGTGTGTGTGTGTGTATATTATGTCATTAAATGGTTCATCAAATGTTGGCATAAGCTTGTCGGCATGAAAGATGCATGCTAATTGTATTTGAAACAGGGCAAATGGTATTAAGTACATAAAAAGTATCCAGAATATGTATAAACCAGTAAATCTGCCTCATTTTCTTATTAATGTAACGATCATAATTGAAATATTACTCATTTTCTGTATGATTTGGACACCCTCTAGATTTCATTAAATGCTGATATGCCTGTCATGTCTCAAATAAGATTTGTATCTTTTTTTCCCCCCCCCTCTGATTCTTTTTTCAATAATTGTTCCTAAGTGGAACATGCACCCAATAGTGTTTTGTGTGAGAGAACCTTTTTCAAGCTGATGTTTAAACTGATTCAAAACAAGTTCAAATGTCCTTGGTTATGACTGTCTGGCATCCATCCTAAATGCCTTCATGATATGATGTATCATGTCTCACAGACTTCCCTTAATAAACCTTAATCCTTTTAACCCAAATTTGTCAATTTTCAAAGGTGAACTAAAACCACAATCCTCCTTTCATAGATTGATACATTCTAAGGCCAGAAGGGACCATTGTGATCCTCAGTCTGAAATGTATAACACAGGACTTCTCTGAATTGATTCCAGTTTTAAAGGGTTAATAGTCTTAACCCTGTCATTACATAGGCTTTAGTACACGCCATTGCTATGTATATATTAAGGTAGCACCATCTGTAGGAAAGCAAATTATATTATACATGTCACTGAGCTATGGTGAAGCTGCTGTGAGGAATTTACTTTCACTTTCCTGACACTTGTGCATACAGCTGTCAACCGTAAAGCTTTGCTAAAATAGATTTGTCCACTTAATATACAGAACTGTAATTTGGATAAGGTCACCTACAAAAGGACTTGTGCCTCCTTTGCTGCTTTAAGATAGTTAATCATTAAAATAATAATAGACCATTAATTATTTAAGATAGGAATTTTTTCCCCCTAGAAATATCAGGAAATGTCAAGTCTGGTTTCCCTGGATTTCTTATTGTGGTCTGAGCTCTCTCACTTTTTAACAAAGGGTTCCTGTATTCCACATATCTGCCAGCCACTGGAATTAACAAAAGCAAAGCAAAGAAGGGAAAAACCTCTTCTTGGTTCCGTTGTTCAACTTTTCCCTCTGACTTCTTGTAATATCGCCATTTTACGAGTTCTCCAGTCTTCCAGACTAGGAAACATCTGGGTTTCTAATATGGAAAAACAAGCATGGATATTGTAAATACTTTAGGCCGTCTTTGCACATCATGAAGAAGCAAAGAGGAGCACAATTGTTTGTTTCAAAGCAGTCATTTCACCCACGTTTCCAGTTCTGGAATAGAAGGGACTGTTGTTAATCCAGTAATTAAAATTATTCAATTTTAGGTCATTTAGAGGAAGCTGTGAACAGCTTGTGTCTCTGAATATCATTGATAAACTTCTCATCCATTGTCCTGTTAAATATTTATGTACTCCTAAGGGTCTAGATCAGTAGCTCTCAATCTTTCCAGTCTACTGTAGCCCTTTGGGGGTATGCAAGACTCATCAGATTCCTGAAGTTTCACTTCACTTAAAAACTACTTAGTTACAAAATCAGACATAAAAATACAAAAGTGTCATAGCACAATATTACTGAAAAATTGCTTATTTTCTCATTTTTACCATATAATTATAAAATCAATTGGAATATAAATATTGTACTTACATTTCAGTGTATAGTGTATACAGAACAGTATAAACTAGTCATTGTGTGAATGAACTTTTAGTTTGTACTGACTTTGATAGTGCTTTTTATGTAGCCTGTTGTAAAACTGGGCAAATATCTAGATGAATTGATGTACCCCATGGAAGACCTTTGTATTGAGAACCACTGATCTAGATTGTAGTCACAGCCCTGCATTGGGGAAAGAGCAGATGTCCCCCACCCCAATAGTATACCAGGCAGATTTTAAAAGGAGTCTTATTAAAGAGTTAGGGTAACCCATCAGCTAGAAAAATTTCATTGCTACCACATTTAGGCACGCACCTGGTGGTCATCACCAGGGTGGATATAGATGCTGGAAGTGGTGCACTTTTTCTATCTCATGTGATGTTTCAAATTATTGGGCATCCAATCTAAAAAAGTTATAAAATCACAAAAAGGGCCATAACTTGGAGATATCTAATCTAATTTTGGTGAAAACTGGCAGAAAGCATCTAAACATAATTGATAATGCAACTATGTACTCAAAATAGCACTGTTTTGGAAAGCTTAGGAAATATTTCGCCCCAGGTGATATTTTCAATGCATTTTCCTGTACTTGCTTGCCTTAGCTTAAAGAAAAGTCTGTAGCTCGTTTGCACACTAAGGTCTCATATGGTTTCTCTTTAAGGTACTGACATTAATTTCTAAAAGTACTTATTGTTTTCATAGAAAGTAACTATGTGGACTGTGGCATAAGTAAATCTTAATTTGCTTGTAGGGCGAAATGCTCCCACATTCTGAAACTGGTCTCTTCAGGTGAGATATCAGGACAACATAATATCATCTTGAGTAAATGTGCAATGTAGACATATTTACAAATATAGCAGTTACTCCAATTATTTTCATCCAGAGTGTACCCTAGTTTAGCAAAGTGTGCAGGTCAGAACTAAATGGGACAAGGAAGCACCATGACCACTGTCAGAAAGTAGCTCAGCTGACTAATATCCCCAATACAAATGGTCTTAGTCATAATGTTTAGTGTAACCCAAATGTTCTCTTGTGTGTGCGTGCATTATGATGGCATGGTAATGGTATGCCAGCTCATCATTCTTAACCTAAACTGATAGCACCATGAACTGTCTTCGAATAAGAAGGGCTCTTTCTCATCAGTGACTTGATTTTAAAGTTAATGAAAACCCGAGCCATGGTGTGGGTTTCGTTTTGTTTTGTTTTTTGTTCACCAATTATTATGTCAGGAGAAGGAAGACTAATTTAAGTGTCTTGTACTAAGTGTGAGGAAAAAAGTTTGCAATACAGAACGTGCCTCACAAGTACAGTGGCTCATCCTAGATTATAGAAATACTGAATTTAACACATCAGCAGTTGTAATGTAGACATTGAAAACATTTACCTCTTGAGGTCCATGCCGGTCCTATGTTTCTATGATTACATACAGTAACACATTCTTTGGTTAGAATTTTGTATGAACTGAGGGCCCATCGTTGTGACCGCTATACTTCACTTATTTGGCCAAATCTGAGTGTAAAAAGAGCAATATTAGTTCACTAAACTGTATACAAGTAAATTGATAATATACCCTTAGTTCATAAACAGTTTTGATTATAAACACTTCAATATAAGGAGATATGTAGTTTGTTTTGGCATTTCTTGGTTACAACACCAAACTGCTGAAATACATTATGCACTGTTGCAAGAAAACTTTAAATCCTTATTTCAAGTCTTCTCTGTGTAAAAAGAGTTGACTACACAATTGCCTTATTTCAGATTAAATAATTTGGGGGATGTTCATGTTTTTAATAGTATGGCAATATTCTGATGTAAGACTTGTCTGACTGCCTACCCCAGGATCTCCCTAAAATAAAATAGCTTTATCTTTGGGCTTGCCTGCTAGGGGACATCCAGGAAAATTAATCCAGATTAACTAAAGGTGCAAGTTTGAAGTGGATTGGTTAAACCATATTAAACCCTTGTGTGAACACTCATTCAGAATTAAAGGGGTCTTTAGCTTAATTCACAAAATGCGATAGCCCATCAACATTTACAAATGAGTCCTGAGCCTGAAAAGATTAAGAACCACTGTCCTATATAGAGTCAATGGAGGTCCAGGGCACCTTGCTGGAAGTTCTGAGGACCTCTTGGTGACCCTTTGAGTATTAGCTCTTCATAAAGAGTTAAAAGTATTTTTTCTTACCTCTTAAGTAACTTTTGATATGATTTTCCTTCTCCCCATTAAAAGTTTTCCTTAGTCACTTGCAGTTTAAACAAATGATCCTACATGGTAGGTGTATGGCAGTGTTATGAACTTACTGAAAACTTGATATGGGTTAAAATCTTATACAAACCGATCTGTGAATGAGTCCTTCATTTAACATAGTTGTAAGAGACAGTTAAGGGATCACACCTAAAATGACGCCTAATAGTCTGCACAGAAACTAGCACCATGTGGATATTGTGACCAGGTTGGCTGGGGGTGGGGAAGCAGAACCTACGGAAACTGAGGAGAGAGAGGCATAAAGTAAGAAAGCCAAGCAGTAGCCTGTGAGCACAGTGTGATCCTGAGAAAAGCTAGATAGAGAGCTTTTGGGTCTGTCAGCTAAAAAGGCTTAGGGCTGTAAGCTAAGAAAGTGCTCCTTTTGATTTTGGCTCCTCCTGCAGTCAGAAGAGCAGGACTTCGTCCATTCCTTGTAAATAAACAGTATTGCATTTAAGAAATACTAGTCTCCATCAATTTCTGCTCCAACTGGAACGTCCCAGAGCCCCAAAATTTGACTGGCTGCTCGAGTTGAAAAGGGGCAACAGCAGTTGCAGTAAGACTACAAATCTCAAGAGTTCTCTTGTTTGAAGTTTTTGGCTATTGCCCTGACCTGTTAAGCTATGAGAATGGGAAATGTTTCTCTCACTATGTTGCAGTCGTTTTAAAGGAGGTTCATGTTACTCTGGGTCCTGATGCACTCCCATGCTCTGTACAGCGCCTGTGAAGAGAAAGCACCAACAATGTTGAAGGCAGCTTAAAGCTGGGGTTTCCTGAGGCTTGTTTTGAAGGGGATGTTTTGGGGGCAACCCAAGTCTTCCCTGAAGTTCAATGAACCTTGATTGAATGTTTGTGTAAATTTTAGGGTACGTCTCCACTTAACACTACAAAGGTACAGTGGTGCCACTGCAGCACATCAGTGTAGACACTACCTACGCCAACCAGAATGATTCTCCTGTCAGTGTAGGTAATTCACCTCCCCAACAGGTGGTAGCTAGGCTGAAGGAAGAAGTCTTCTGTTGACCTAGCACTGTCTGCATTGGGGATTAGGCTGGTATAGGTGGATTTTTCACACCCCGGAGAGACTTAGCTATATCCATGTACATTCCTAGGGTAGACCAAGCCTAAGTTTGAAACTGGGACCACTTTCACGTAACCTAGTCGTACTCCACTTTTTGCCATATACAAAGCAAATTATTTACAATTGAAGTTCCATAAATAGTGTCTGTGACCTATACGCTCTCCCTCCTTAATTTGATACTAGTATCTCCTCTGTTTATGTAATAAAATGCTACTTAGACACTGAAACTCGGGGGTGGGGGCGGTGGGGAGGGAAAGGACTTCCTTCCAACCTGCCTTTCTTAGCCAATGTTCTGGAGTGAGTTGTGACTGCACAGCCACGTAAGTAATTCAACTAATTCTCATTATATGTAAAATGTAGCGCAGGTTTTGCTTAGTTGACAGCACAAAGAACTCCTCATTAATGTCTTTAAATAAACTACCCATTTATCTTCTTCCATTCTCATTTTTATTTGCTTTCAAGCCATCATTTGATTCTGATGACCATGTTACTCCTCTCTAATCCTGAAGAGCTTTGCCTGCTTGGCATAGTCCTAGATTATGTTTGTTCAACATGCAGCAATATATTTAATGGGATGGCCTTTGTTCTCCTGCTAGAATAATTAGTTGCTATTCCAAAGTAGTCTCTTTTTTAGCCCGGTGACTTCAAGCTTCACCACTCATTGGTATGATATTGATTTTCATTTCTTTGCTGCTATCACACAGATCTACTAGTCAGCAAAACCAGCAGTTTGACTGTGCTATTATGGCATTGAAAAATTGTCTGGTAGATAGAAAGGCATGTTAGATTCCATTTTCCTCACTAAACCTCAACAAAACAGAGGTGGTATGATTAGATCTTCCAATCAGAGCAAGGTCACTTCAACATTTTGATCTAGTTTTAGATGGATGTAACTGTTTTTTATAGTACACTTTTTTCTTTCTTCCCAATAAACTATTTCATTTGACCATCACTGTATTATGGCCACTTATCACATCTAAAATAGAATCCACAAACTGATGGTATTCTTTCTGTGCCTCAGGCTCATTCATGCTTTCATATCTTCTCATGCTCGTTAGCTTGTCAAACAGACTAACTGCCAGGCCACAATGGCTGGAAAAACTCAGGGTGGTCAAGTATCTGGGCACCCTACTATTTCACAAATTCTAATGTCACTATTATTGCTGACTCACAAATTAACAGTAGAATTTTGCTGTTGACCAACAAGCCCCTTCATGGTCACAAACTGGATTTAATTTTAAGACCCTTTGCCCTTAGCACTTATCAAAGAGAGAGATTTGCAAGTTCCCATTAAAAACTGCATAAACTGAATGGCAGAACAAATGCTTATTTGGAGACTCTGGGTCTTTCATTACATTAAACATTGTAGAGTATTCTGTTGGATGAGCAAAGTGATCTTACACTCAAGTAAATGAAGTTTGTCTGTCTAACATAAATATGCCTCCAATCAATTCCAAAATTATGTTCTAGGCATCAATGGCCCGAACCCTATGGAAAATGAAAACCAGAAAAACCAGAAAAAACTAGAAAAGACAAGTTATGAGGAGACTTGGTGGGATAACTCACATGACTGGAGTACTGTCATGGATGGTTATAAACTGTTCAGGAAGGACAGGCAGGGCAGAAAAGGTGAGGGAGTAGCACTGTATATAAGGGAGCAGTATGACTGCTCAGAGCTCCGGTACGAAACTGCAGAAAAACCTGAGTGTCTCTGGATTAAGTTTAGAAGTGTGTGCAACAAGAGTGATGTAGTGGTGGGAGTCTGCTATAGACCACCGGACCAGGGGGATGAGGTAGATGAGGCTTTCTTCCGGCAGCTCACGGAAGCTACTGGATCGCATGCCCTGATTCTCATGGGTGACTTTAATTTTCCTGATATCTGCTGGGAGAGCAATACAGCGGTGCATAGACAATCCAGGAAGTTTTTGGAAAGCGTAGGGGACAATTTCCTGGCGCAAGTGCTAGAGGAGCCAACTAGGGGGGGCGCTTTTCTTGACCTGCTGCTCACAAACCGGGTAGAATTAGTGGGGGAAGCAAAAGTGGATGGGAATCTGGGAGGCAGTGACCATGAGTTGGTTGAGTTCAGGATCCTGACGCAGGGAAGAAAAGTAAGCAGCACGATACGGACCCTGGACTTCAGGAAAGCAGACTTCGACTCCCTCAGGGAACGGATGGCCAGGATCCCCTGGGGGACTAACTTGAAGGGGAAAGGAGTCCAGGAGAGCTGGCTGTATTTCAAGGAATCCCTGTTGAGGTTACAGGGACAAACCATCCCGATGAGTCGAAAGAATAGTAAATATGGCAGGCGACCAGCTTGGCTTAATGGTGAAATCTTAGCGGATCTTAAACATAAAAAAGAAGCTTACAAGAAGTGGAAGGTTGGACATATGACCAGGGAAGAGTATAAAAATATTGCTCGGGCATGTAGGAATGTTATCAGGAGGGCCAAATCGCACCTGGAGCTGCAGCTAGCCAGAGATGTCAAGAGTAACAAGAAGGGTTTCTTCAGGTATGTTGGCAACAAGAAGAAAGCCAAGGAATGTGTGGGCCCCTTACTGAATGAGGGAGGCAAACTAGTGACAGAGGATGTGGAAAAAGCTAATGTACTCAATGCTTTTTTTGCCTCTGTTTTCACTAACAAGGTCAGCTCCCAGACTGCTACGCTGGGCATCACAAAATGGGGAAGAGATGGACAGCCCTCTGTGGAGATAGAGGTGGTTAGGGACTATTTAGAAAAGCTGGACGTGCACAAGTCCATGGGGCCGGACGAGTTGCATCCGAGAGTGCTGAAGGAACTGGCGGCTGTGATTGCAGAGCCATTGGCCATTATCTTTGAAAACTCGTGGCGAACCGGGGAAGTCCCGGATGACTGGAAAAAGGCTAATGTAGTGCCAATCTTTAAAAAAGGGAAGAAGGAGGATCCTGGGAACTACAGGCCAGTCAGCCTCACTTCAGTCCCTGGAAAAATCATGGAGCAGGTCCTCAAAGAATCAATCCTGAAGCACTTGCATGAGAGGAAAGTGATCAGGAACAGCCAGCATGGATTCACCAAGGGAAGGTCATGCCTGACTAATCTAATCGCCTTCTATGATGAGATTACTGGTTCTGTGGATGAAGGGAAAGCAGTGGATGTATTGTTTCTTGACTTTAGCAAAGCTTTTGACACGATCTCCCACAGTATTCTTGTCAGCAAGTTAAGGAAGTATGGGCTGGATGAATGCACTACAAGGTGGGTAGAAAGCTGGCTAGATTGTCGGGCTCAACGGGTAGTTATCAATGGCTCCATGTCTAGTTGGCAGCCGGTATCAAGTGGAGTGCCCCAAGGGTCGGTCCTGGGGCCGGTTTTGTTCAATATCTTCATAAATGATCTGGAGGATGGTGTGGATTGCACTCTCAGCAAATTTGTGGATGATACTAAACTGGGAGGAGTGGTAGATACGCTGGAGGGGAGGGATAGGATACAGAAGGACCTAGACAAATTGGAGGATTGGGCCAAAAGAAATCTGATGAGGTTCAATAAGGATAAGTGCAGGGTCCTGCACTTAGGACGGAAGAACCCAATGCACAGCTCCAGACTAGGGACCGAATGGCTAGGCAGCAGTTCTGCGGAAAAGGACCTAGGGGTGACAGTGGACGAGAAGCTGGATATGAGTCAGCAGTGTGCCCTTGTTGCCAAGAAGGCCAATGGCATTTTGGGATGTATAAGTAGGGGCATAGCGAGCAGATCGAGGGACGTGATCGTTCCCCTCTATTCGACATTGGTGAGGCCTCATCTGGAGTACTGTGTCCAGTTTTGGGCCCCACACTTCAAGAAGGATGTGGATAAATTGGAGAGAGTCCAGCAAAGGGCAACAAAAATGATTAGGGGTCTGGAACACATGAGTTATGAGGAGAGGCTGAGGGAGCTGGGTTTGTTTAGCCTGCAGAAGAGAAGAATGAGGGGGGATTTGATAGCTGCTTTCAACTACCTGAAAGGGGGTTCCAAAGAGGATGGCTCTAGACTGTTCTCAATGGTATCAGATGACAGAACGAGGAGTAATGGTCTCAAGCTGCAGTGGGGGAGGTTTAGATTGGATATTAGGAAAAACTTTTTCACTAAGAGGGTGGTGAAACACTGGAATGCGTTACCTAGGGAGGTGGTAGAATCTCCTTCCTTAGAGGTTTTTAAGATCAGGCTTGACAAAGCCCTGGCTGGGATGATTTAACTGGGAATTGGTCCTGCTTCGAGCAGGGGGTTGGACTAGATGACCTTCTGGGGTCCCTTCCAACCCTTATATTCTATGATTCTATGATTCTATGAGAGGCTGAGGGAACTGGGGATGTTTAGTCTATGGAAGAGAAGAATGAGGGAGGATTTGATAGCTGCTTTCAACTACCTGAAAGGGGGTTTCAAAGAGGATGGCTCTAGACTGTTCTCAGTGGTAGTAGATGACAGAACAAGGAGTAATGGTCTCAAGTTGCAATGGGGGAGATTTAGGTTGGATATTAGGAAAAACTTTTTCACTAGGAGAGTGGTGAAACACTGGAATGCGTTACCTAGAGAGGTGGTGGAATCTCCTTCCTTAGAAGTTTTTAAGGTCAGGCTTGACAAAGCCCTGGCTGGGATGATTTAGTTGGGGATTGGTCCTGCTTTGAGCAGGGGGTTGGACTAGATGACCTCCTGAGGTCCCTTCCAATCCTGATATTCTATGAAAAAGTGGGGAATAGGGAACACATGGAGCACCTGGCAACTGGTTTGCAGAGCCAGCAGCTTCAGCCATTTCTGTAGTTATCATCTGGTTCTTTGATCTATAGACAGCAGCCATTAACATCTTCCAGCATATCTCCCATTTTAGTTCTGCTCATGGTTAAGTATTGCTACTGTGAAAGACTTCTCCCCTAGACCGACAGAATAAATGAGAGTTGTGGGCAGATGTGGGTGCACACGGAGCCCCAGCATGTAGCAGATGAGGGGATGGGGGGCACACACAGAGCCCTTAGAATGGGGGAAGGGGTTGGAGGGAATCCCTGAAATAGAAGGGAATGGGAGGGTGGCAAGCAGAGTTTCGGGGGCAGAGGTGGATAGAAGGAGTCAAGGAGTCCCTGGTGGATGTGGTGTGATTGGCCTACAGAAGCAACAAAGTTTGTGACCCTCTAGTTTTACCTGCTTATGCAGATGCACGCATGAAAATGTAAACTCATTTGAATGCCTAACTTCTGTCAAAATTTCCATGGGTGCCTGCCTATTCATGGTAGCTGTCTGCATAATTTGAGCAGATAACTGACCAGTTCTGAGATTCTTACTAAAACAGACTCACTGAGGTCAGACCTTACTCAAACTCATACTGAAATCTAATGGCAAGAATCTGACTTGTATGGTAACTTTGGAATTACAGAAGTTCAGGCTTGGCCATGATTAGCTATCTAACTCTATTAATACCTGTGTAGAATCCTACATTTATTTTTTCCAATATATAAAAATATTAATCTGTTCTGTATACCGCTGATCAAGCTTTCTGTCTGTAGAATTGGCAGTGCTCCATGAATTGGGTTGTAGCCTCTTCCTACATCTCCAGTCACTACAATGTTCTGAATTGTTTTAGGCGCTTCATGCACAATTTCTGACGTAACCTGACCCTCTCTCAGCTCTACCTGGCTGCTTTGGGCTGACCGCTCAGCAGCCCATACCATTTTGACAGTGCTCATTTGAAGCAAAGCACAAGACTATCTGTAGATATTGAATTAAAATGTGATATTGTTTATTTGTGTACTTTACCACAAGCGTTAGGGTTCTTATGCAGGGTGCCCAATGGCTAAGCCATTCTGTGCTGCTCTTTCATCTACCTTTTATGTCTTCTCCTTCCATGTCACTCTTATCATTTCTCAGTTCTCCTGGCTTCTCTAGGGCATTTTCTCAGATGCTTTGCTCCCTTTAAGTTTCTTTTTTGATTACTCCTTAGTATAAGAAAGCTGACCCAATTCCTTGGATGTTACTACTCAGCCCTGTAAGTTCTCTTCTTTCCCCCCTTCAGTGTGGCTCTATAGCTACTTAACTCCCTGATATGACTAGATAGTACAGTGATTGGCACCATAATAATACCAAAGATCAGTGAACTCAGACTGAGGCTCACAAGTTACAAATGGCACTTCAATGTCTCTCCCAGGGTTCATTGCAGCCTATGATATTAAAATAGTGGGTGATCAGGATGCTTTTACTATTAACCTATTAAGTTATCAACTTGCACTAAGTTATTAACTTATTTGCTGTGAGTATAATCTATATAGTAAATGAAACGATGAATTCACACTACTGTGGCTTTTTTGGGTAATGTTGATCACTAATTTCGCTCCTGAACCACGAGATCTAAGTATCCCTGCCCAAGATCAATCTCTGCTCTCTTCTGCTCTTGTTCCTTTAAAGGCTCTTCAGAACTATTGTGTTGCCTTGTGTGTCTCACTCAGCTCCTATTAGGGTGACCAGATGTCCCAATTTTATAGGGACAGTCCCACTCTTTGGGGCTTTGTCTTATATAGGTGCCTTTGACCCCCACTGTTCTGATTTTTCACACTTGCTGTCTGGTCACCCTAGCTCCTACTGGCACTATCATCTCATCTGCCTTTTTTGGATCCCAGTGGCCATTTCTCTAACTCTCCCATCTTATCTCACAAATGAATATTTTCTTCCTACAGATACTTCTTTTCTTACAGACACATTCGTCCTTCACTGCACTGAGAACTTGTTCATTCTCAATAACTAGCTCTGAGATCTGAATGAAAGTTTGAACCTAGTGAGCATCCTAGCTAGTAATATTCTTTAGTTAAAAGTAATGTTTTTGTAATGTTTACATTACTGCACTTGCCTCAATATAGGCAGCAATGAAAACCTATGAGCAGTTTGAACATTTTTAATTTTCAGACTAATATAGGAAAACCAAGATTTGCCTCAAGTTGGCATAGTTTTTGTGGGTTCACAACCCTTCGTCCTCTTAGAATGAGAACTAAATTGTCCATTTGTATGCTATCACAAAAAGTAGCGCTTAGAGTCTGGATAAGCTAAGCCATTGATTAGTTACAGGGAATTTGGACCATATGCTTACCTTTATATACAAAGAAGTGGCTAAACCAATTTAATTTGTGGGGTGAAAAATTGCTTCTGAGCAGAAAGCTTAAATGTCAAATTTTCAGCATACAGATTATAAAATGGTCAGGTCATCAATCCCAGAAATGGGGCTTTATAATGGAAGCTCTGAGTGACAGATACTTACTTATAGTATTTAAGTGTACCTATATAATGAAGTTGAGGCTTATAGTAGAAAACTATTGTCTAACTCATTGAAAAAAATGAACTGTGAGGAAATCCTTAAACTTCAAGGGACAATAGCTCAGAAAGAAATGCTAAATTAAATTCTACTATGTAAAATGTATGTGAAGCATAGGCTCTCAGAACACAAAAAAGCACATGGAAGAAGAAAAGGGAAGATTCATATGTATGCATCTTCTAAGTGACATACATTTATTTGTACTTTAACATAGAAAGGATTGAAAGAGAGGGGAAAATAGGAATTTATTATACACTAAGGGTGTAAGACATCCAGGCTGATTAGTAAATCTTTATTCAGAAAAGGGAGGTCTAGAACACTGATCACAGATTTCACTTAGGTTGAACATTGACTGGAAAAACAAGTGACCAAGACTACGTGTTATGGGAATCTAACATGACTTTTTTCAGTAGCTTACAAAGCAACTGTCAGACCTCGTGACTTTTCCGTCCTGAGTCTGAAGCATCAGGAAGCTTTTTTGGTCATTGTCACTGCGGTCTTTGAATTTTTAAGATTTTTGTATATCTGCAACAAGCAGCCATTTGCAATGGGCAAAACACGGAGAGAACTAAGAGGCATTAATTGACTGTACCGACTGATTGAGGAGGAGGATCTGCTATAGAAAGTGAAACTTTTAAAATGTGATGAACTGGAGGCTTTTTAGACCTTTTCAAATGAATATACTGGATGTGGATATTGACAAGAGATGCATGTAAGCAATAGACCATGGAAAAGTAGTATGCATGTCCACAGCAGGAAGATGGAGAAAGGGAATGATTGGGCTTGAAACCAAGCACCAATAAGCAAGTCATGTGGAGTTCTGAATACCAAACTTAAGCCTTTCCTACAGTCTGACACTTACATTCAAGGTGCCCAATGTATGAACATTTTCTGCCTGATATAACCTAATATGACAGTTACCTTGGCGTTCTTGTAGTTTTGTAGGTGTTAGCTTTATAGTACAGTAAACTGGTTTCGCATGTTTCCCCTGTATGAGGATAGCACATCCTCTTATTTCAACAGTCCTGGAAGGAAATAACCCATGTAATGTGGCCAGTGTACACAGTCTCACACACGCTTTAGCAGGACAGTATTTTGCACATACCTATGGCTTTTGGGGAAAAGTGTAGAGAAGGAGACAGTCTCCCTGAAATTACAGTGCCCCAAAGCAATAATTTGCAGTAATTTGATTTGATCAGCCAGAGAGTTCTGACAAAATGAACCCTTGACTGCTGTGAGCTTTTTACTGTTTCTCATGCTAGCCTTGTGCAAAAGCATCTCCACCATAATCTTCTCTAGCTGCTTTTTTCTATCATCTTCCTCTGTCAGCACTGAACACTAAGCTCTCTCTTGTCTGCATTCACAAAGGTGATGAGGCGCTCTGATTTCCTCCCTCTCAGCCTATTTCTTTGGCCCCAGTCCCACAGCTGGATTCCTGCAGGGAAGGCCTATGAGCCTGCATCCAGGGCTGGCTCTAGGCACCAGCAAAGCAAGTAGGTGCTTGGAGTGGTACATTTGCAGGGGCCATCCTTTTTTGGCTTGGGGGCCAGCCCTGTGGGCGCTCACCCAGGTAGACACTGTCCCGGCCCCCAAACTGATGCTGAAGTCTAGATGCCGCAGTGGGTGGCCAAAGCTGGCCCTGGGACTGGGGTCCAGCAGCAGCGTGAGGGGCACCCTGGGGCCGCTGTGGTTCATGCCACCAGCCGCAGCCGAGCCATCCGGTGGGCTCTGACATGTGGAGCACGGGACACTCAGGCCGGGGGCCACCCCGTGGGGTCCATGGAGCCGCCTGCAAGCGCCGTAGGGTGGTTGCCCCCCAGCGCCGCAGCCAGGACTGGGCAAAGTGGACCGAGCCACCCAGGGGCTATGGCAGGGCAGCCAGGAGTAGCAGCGGGGTCATAGAGGCGACCAGTGCCCAGGGCACTCCCATGCAGGGCTCGCATCCCATGCTCCAGGGCTCTGCTCCCTCCCGGCCGCTCCCTCTGGGGCTGTCCTGCCCTGGCTCCTCAGCCCCCTGCCTGGGCAGGCCCCCCCAGCTCTGCCCTCCTGATTCTTGGCAGGTCCTGGAGGTGGGAGCCCCGGCTGGAAGAACCCTGGGCTGAGGCGCGGCCCAGGAGCCCCACTACTTACCCCGACCATGCCAGCGCTGGACCAGCTGGAGGCAAGGGGGGAGCGGGCGGAGTCAGGGCCCCCCTGTGCTCCGGGAAGGAGTCAGGTGGATGCAGCCTTCACCCCTGCTAGCGTCATGAGTGGGATGCTGATGACCCAGCCTGGGAGTGAGTGATCCAGGGCTGGGGCAGCAGGGGTTGTGCGGGGGTGGGGGGAAAGAGCCCAGGGCTGGGGCAGCAGGGGAGAAGGGGGGCAGCAAAAAACCTAGATCCGGCCCTGCCTGCATAGAGTCCAATGAAAGTTGGTGAGATTTCCCACCTGTGTAAATTGCCTACATGCAAAATTGGGGCCTTAAGTCTCCACTGCTTTGAGTTTTTTAGTGTGCACTCACTTAGCCCACATGGGTCTCCTTAAATGCACTCATTCTAGATCTCTTTAGCTTCCCCTCTGCCATCTCTTCCACCACTGATTCTGCTCCTTATGCACACACACGTTCTGGCTTTCAATCTTTCACTGCCCTCATAATAAAACTCGCTCAGATTAATGAGCCATCAAAGCTTTTTTTTAAAGAAGTGAAATAGTATAACTGTCTTCTAAGATCCAGAGTTTGTACCATGCCCAAGTATGTGCTGAAGCAAGAGTAAAAATTGTAGAACTCTTGTGTTTATTATACACAGAGCTGGTAGTACCGCCTATTATTCAGTTTGCTCAACAATTCCCATAAGAAGACCCATTTTCAGTTGCTTACAGTGGTTTTCACTGAAATTTTCCACGCTGGATGTCTGCTTCAGGCCAACTTTTTCAGAAAGTTTCAGCAAAATCAGTTTAGCTATTTCTGAGAGTGAAATGTTTTGCCAATGATTAAAAAAATTATTACAATTCTTTCTTTGAGAAACTGTAGCAGCTCCATGCTTTTGAAGAGGGTATTGAAGTTTGGCAAAGAGGCTTGAATTGGTGCTATTTGCTGAAAAAAAAACACCCAAATCTAGGCAAATTCTAAATCTTTGGAAAATCTGTTTTATATGTGGCCAGTAGAGACTAGCTAGCATTTGGCAGCTCAGTTCTGAAAGATTCCATCTGTACAAATCATGTTCCAGTCCAGGGTCAAAAAGGCTGAGCAGGACTTTCCTTGTAATTGCTGCTCCCAGCTGCCAGGGGCTACTGTGGTGCTAGGTACAGGATGCTTGCTCCTGCACTGGCAAACTTAATTCTGCAATTTCCTAACTTGGAGTGCTTGACTTTGCAAACTTAATGTCCTTTTGATCTTTTTGCTCCGCATGCATGCGCACATGCAGACTCTTTCATAGTGTGCAAGCAAATGTTCAGTCTTTGGAAGACATGCTGTGATGGTGGTCTAGCTTTTTCTCTGGTTAGAAGCAGTTCCTGGGATACAGTAGCTTTCTGGGAACTGGGTATTAGTGTCTGTATTGAAAATGTTGGAAGAGAAGATTACCTTTGTGCACTTTTTGACTGCTTTTGTCCCAGGACTAGTGCATGTGTGTCAAAACAGGCAAGTTCTATCCAGACTACAGGTCAGTGGTTTCTGGAAAGGCCCCAGACGTCTATCATTCAGCAGAGGGGCAACACTTATGTCAGAAGAGGGGCAGCTATATACCAATTCACAGTAGTCTCTTGAAAATACTTTGTGTTTTTTTAACTTATCTCCATATTTAGCAATTGTCATAAATATAAAGGGAAGGGTAAACACCTTTAAAATCCCTCCTGGCCAGAGGAAAAACCCTTTCACCTGTAAAAGCTTAAGAAGCTAGGATAACCTTGCTGGCACCTGACCAAAATGACCAATGAGGAGACAAGATACTTTCAAAGCTGGAGGAGGGAAGAAACAAAGGCTCTCTCTGTCTGTGTGCTGCTTTTGCCAGGAACAGAAAAGAAATGGAGTCTTAGAACTTAGTAAGCAATCTAGCTAGATATGAATTAGATTCTGTTTTGTTTAAATGGCTGAGAAAATAAGCTGTGCTGAATGGAATGTATATTCCAGTTTTTGTGCCTTTTTGTAACTTAAGGTTTAGCCTAGAGGGATTCTCTATGTTTTGAATCTGGTTACCCTGTAAGGTATTTACCATCCTGATTTTACAGAGGTGATTCTTTTACTTTTTTTTTCTTCTTTAAAAATTCTTCTTTTAAGAACCTGATTGCTTTTTCATTGTTCTTAAGATCCAAGGGTTTGGGTCTGTGTTCACTTATGCAAATTGGTGAGGATTTTTATCAAGCCTTCCCCAGGAAAGGGGGTGTAGGGTTTGGGGAGGATTTTTTGGGGGAAAGATGTTTCCAACCGGGCTCTTTCCCTGTTATATATTTGTTAGACGCTTGGTGGTGGCAGCAATAAAGTCCAAGGGCAAAAAGTAAAATAGTTTGTACCTTGGAGAAGTTTTAACCTAAGCTGGTAAAAATAAGCTTAGGGGGTTTTCATGCAGGTCCCATAGCATCCAGAATGTTCCAATAGCATCCAGAATGTTTAGGCACTGTCTAAACATGCATTCAGATGCAATACTTCCCCCAGGGAGCTTACAATCATGCCCCCATCCTGCAATCTGTGCTTCCATAGCTGCATGCAGGCAAGATTGCAGGGTCATGTAACAATAAATGTTTGATCTCTTTAATGTTACTGTGTATTTTCAGCTTTACTTTCTGATTCAGGGAGCAAAGGAGAAAATCTTCAGAAAACGTAATTTAATTAATCTAAGTGCATTTGGATGCCTATTAAAATTCACCTGTCCTGGATTTTCCATTTATCATGATTATGACTGAACAACCAAACTGAGAAAGGTGCTGCTTTTTCATTTAATATAAAATGATGATTTATTACCCTGAATGTTTCTAGTAATGGTTTAGATCTAATGGACATTTCTGCATGACAAATCATTCATCCTCAGAGTAAAATTAGACATGTTGTTCTTTCATGTGGAACACTTCACAGTAATTCATGGGATATAGAAATCTTGTATCATTAAGTAATTGCCCACAACACTTACTGCATATAGCAATTTGAAGTATATATGCAAATATTAATATGTAAATGTAATGTAGTTTGGAAAATCACTTTCCTGTTTACAAAGTTATGTAAATAAATGTACAGTTTGACCTAGTCAGTTTGCAAACCACATTTTCTTTCACACTTACAAACTCATGGTCACAGACCTTAAATAAAAAATTGTGTGTGCACATTATAATATGTATTCATACTAGGGCTCTTCTCCCATCTACTCTGTGTCTGTCTGTGTGTGTGTGTGTGTGTATATATATATATATATATATATATATATAATCACAAATGTTTATAGGATGGAGGTATACAAAAAGGAGACTAGCACTAGGAAACGTACTCCAGGGAATTTGTATTGCATTGTCAGGGGAATAGATAACGTGACTGAATGAATTTAGTTCTAATATGGATGATTCTACAATTAGCCTTAAGCACCTTTAAATGGAGGAGATTCCTCCAGAGAGGTTTGTTCCAGTAATCCAGTCTGAATAACCTACTGGATTGAAGAATCATAAGGCATGGATTTTTACATCTGTAACACACTGCTGAACTCTTATTAAACAAAAAAGAGATTTCAGAAAGGTATATCCTATCCTTAGCTTCCAGAGAGCTCTCTACAAGAGCTCTTCTTAGTTAATTCTCAGAACAGTTAACCATCAATTTTAGGCCCTGGTCCTACTCCTGTTTAAGATAATGACACAAATCCCATGACCTACAAGGAAAAGTTTAAAAAAAAAAACACACTGAGCAAGTTTAGTATTGAGAAAAGAAGACCGGATAAGTCTTAAAATATGTTAAAGGCTGTTATGAAGAAAAAGGTGATTAAATGTTCTCCATGCCCACTGAAGGCAGGACAAGAAGTTGTCAGCTTAATCTGCAGTTTAGGTTAGATATTACGAAAAACTTTCTAACTAGAAGAATAGTTAACTACTGGAATAGGTTACCAAGGGAGGTTTTGGAATCCCAATCATTGGAAGATATTAAGAACTGGTTACACAAACACCTGTCAGGGATAGTCTAAGAATAATTAATTCTGCCTCACCATGGGGTGGAGGGAGTGGATGGAGGGAAGACTAACTAAATGACCTCTTGAGGTACCTTCCAGCTCTACTTTTCTGTGGTTCAGTGGGGTCCTTAGGGCTCTATTCAACTTTCACTGAAGTCAGTGGAAGTGTTTCCATAGATGGAAATGGGAGTTGGCTTGGCCACTTTTATTAAATATAGATGCATGCTATGTTGTCAAATGTTAGATCAATTTTTGTCTGTTTCCAAACTCTCCTAATAGAATGGGCCTGGAATTTTCCTAAATCCATGTGTAATAGACTGAGATAATTAATTCGATAGTTGCAGGATTTGAACATTGTGCAAACCACAGTTCTAATACTAGGCCTGATTTTCTTCACTTCTTTGCACTCCGTGCTGTCATTTACACATGTGCAAAGTGAAGTAGTAGTGTTTTGTTTATGGTAATATCCAAAGTCCTAGGGGCCCATTGTATTAGTTGCTGTGGGGCTGAAGAGTTTGTGATGTAAACACGCAAACAGGTTAGGGGACAGGGACACAACATCTTAGCAAATGAATCTGGTGAAGAATTTGCACAGCTATGTTAGTTACAAGGATTTTTTTCAAGTTGGAGACTAGAGGTGGGGAGAAAAGGAGAAAGAAAAGGAAAGAAGAGGAATAATCACAACTAGTCCACCCTTTTGTAGGCATCTTGGCAAAGGTGGAGCTGATGGGAGTAGTAGAGGGAAACAATCAAGTGACATAGGGAGGGATGGGTGGTGATCAGATACTGTCAGAGGGAGGGAAAGGGGAGGAGAAAAGAGATAAGGCAAAGAGGAGTTACGGAAACAGCCCTGCGGGCCCATTGGAGGGCATGGCTAGGTGAGAACACTCAGAAAATTGAATTATGTTAAGTGGAGGTGAAATGCTGTCAAATCAGAATGGCACGGTGTTGTTCCCACTTCGCATAGTCACCCCCCTCATCCCCTGCTTGGGTTATCAGTGGAGTCTGGACCTTAAGACCTTCAGAACTAAAAGGATGAACCTCTGTTGTTTGAGCCCAAGCAGTAATGTTCCTTATCGAGCAGATATAATAGACTCTTCTCCTCCTACATGGACCAGCTACCAGAAGGGATAAAGACAAACACTTTGTAGAGTGGGTTACATTTGCACCGTTGTAATAACTGATTTGAATATACAACTTATGAACTCTGATGTGAGAAAATACCCTTTCAATTCTTGGTATGTGTTTTACCTAAATCAGATGATTTAAGTGATGGGATTAATACTATGGCATTAATTCTGGGCATGTCTGAACATGGAACTCTATTCGGATCTAAGTAAAGGAAATCCAACACCATCTAATATTTTTACTTCCAAAGACCTGGATAGCAGAAATTAACCAAACCTCTTTAATAATAGTGATCCTTTCCAATGGTCTCTTCCTTCACCCAATCAGCAGTTCCAAGACCATGAAACCATTTGGGTAACTGTCTAATAAGAATAAAGTTTTAAACAATAACACTGCGAAATGTCTCCAGGTATGATGAATAAATATTAGGTGAGTTCTTTAGTAAATTGTACTGTATTGCAACTATTTTGTCAGGGTTTTAGCTGACAAATAGGTCAGTCTCAGGTGTTCAAATCTACAGGTACTTCATAGTTTTATGGCTAATGAGTCCATGATAGTGTTCTATTGGGATGCATTTGGCTTCAGTTTTTGTATTTAATTTTTGTATAGTTTTTAGGTTGTAACACAGCCAAAAGTTAGGGCAGTGGACCTTTCTGTCTGGGCATTTATGGACTGCCCATTGCTATAATATTGTGAGCGCCTAACACACACAACAATAATATATTTAAGAAAAGTATTTGGGAGAAGGGGTGGGAATCAATTTTACAAGAACATCTTTTAAGAGTCTTGGTTCTCTTGCCGTAAAACAGCTTGGCATTCTTAAAGAGATCAAAATTCTTGTGTGTAAGATGGAGGGTCTTTGCCCTCAACACCTACATGAAAATCATCAGATGCAGCCTAATTAATCACAAATTAATTCTCATTTTATGTGATCAGTCCACACTTATCAGAACCAATTCTTTTCCTGTTTTGCAAACTTAGCTCACCTCCCTCAGTTTTATCAGTTCAGGCGAGCAGGCATATCTTTATTCTCTGGTTGCATTTTCTCCTTTGATAGTCTTCAGGTAGACAATTGATCAGCCTTCTTGCCACTCCTTTCTTCAGCAGGACTGGGAAATGTACACCTCTCATTCCCACTGCTTTTTGCCCTTTCACATTCTAGGGTTGGAGACGTGTCCCAGGATGCATTGGGGTGGAGTTTTAGTGCACTCTACATCATTTAGGAGACTCCAAGTTTTTCCTTGCTCGACTACAGAAGGAAAGCAGTGCTGGGGAAGCAGCCTGCTCTTCTGAAGGTTATTTGAATCTGGGTGGGAGGGAGAACGAGTTTCTCCCTCCCATGGAGGCAGTTGGGGAGAGGAATCAGTCCGGTTGCTGGCTAAAGACTTGGGGAAGGAAGTGCTGTGTAATAATGAGGAGGCTAGATGCCTAGACGATGACTTTATGAAAATAGAGAGCTCTTCCAGGGATGGAAGTCCTAGACAGACTCCACTTCATATTTGACAGACTGAACTTCACCAGGCCAAATATCAACCTAAAACAGGTCCATTATTATGCATGTGGTATGATTTGTCTTATGATATGCAGCAAAGAAACTTGCTGAAGAGGAAAATACGTGTCTGAAGCTTAAACCTCCTGATGAGAGCATTCTCAGCCCTTTCAAACACGTGATTGAATCCTTCCTGGAGAATGTTCGTTTGGTACTCCCCTCATGTCATGATCACAATGTTCTGTGATAAATTACTGTATTTTAAAGTGATTTCTTTAAATTTTCCCCAAGTATAAAAAGCATTGATATTGTTTAAAAAGTACTTCCTGTTTGCCATCTACTCAAATGGTACTTTGTTTCTTCAGCAGAAGTTCTGTAAGCTGTGACCTCTTATTGAATTTACAGGACAGATGTAAAAGGTACAGTATTTAATAAAATAAACCATCTATATCGTGAGACAGATCACAGAACAAAATGTGCAAAATCTGCACAGACACACCCCTAGAACCCCAACCAGGGGTATTCTATCTGCTACTCAAGATCCATAAACCTGGAAATCCTGGACGCCTCATCTTCTCAGGCATTGGCACCCTGACAGCAGGATTGTCTAGCTATGTAGACTCCCTCCTCAGGCCCTACGCCACCAGCACTCCCAGCTATCTTCGAGACACCACTGACTTCCTGAGGAAACTACAATCCATCAGTGATCTTCCCGAAAACACTATCCTGGCCACTATGGATGTAGAAGCCCTCTCCACCAACATTCCACACAAAGATGGACTACAAGCCGTCAGGAACACTATCCTCGATAATGTCACAGCAAACCTGGTGGCTGAACTCTGACTTTGTCCTCACTCATAACTATTTCACATTTGTGGACAATGTATACCTTCAAATCAGCGGCACTGCTATGGGTACCTGCGTGGCCCCACAGTATGCCAACATTTTGATGGCTGACTTAGAACAACGCTTCCTTAGCTCTTGTCCCGCAATGCCCCTACTCTACTTGCACTACATTGATGACATCTTCATCATCTGGACCCATGGAAAAGAAGCCCTTGAGGAATTCCACCATGATTTCAACAATTTCCATCCCACCACCAACCTCAGCCTGGACCAGTCCACACAAAAGATCTACTTCCTGGACACTACAGCGCTTATTAGCGCCGGTCACATAACCACCACCCTATACCAGAAACCTACTGACCACTATACTTACCTACATGCCTCCAGTTTTCATCCAGACCACACCACATGCTCCATTGTCTATAGCCAAGCTCTATGATACAACTACATTGGCTCCAACCTCTCAGACAGAGACAAACACCTACAAGATCTCTATCAAGTGTTTGTTACAACTACAATACCCACCTGCTGAAGTGAAGAAACAGACTGACAGAGCCAGAAGTCACCTACTACAGGACAGGCCCAACGAAGAAAACAGAATACCACTAGCCATCACTTTCAGCCCCCAACTAAAGCCTCTCCAACGCATCATCGAGGATCTACAACCTATCCTGAAGGATGACCCATCACTCTCACAGATCTTGGGAGACAGGCTAGTCCTTGCTTACAGACAGCCTCCCAACCTGAAGCAAATACTCACCAGCAACCACACGCCACACAACAAAAACACTAACCCAAGAACCTATCTTTGCAACAAAGACCGTTGCCAACTATGTCCACATATCTATTCAGGGGACACCATCATAGGGCCTAATCACATCAGCCACACTATCAAAGGCTCATTCGCCTTCACATCTACCAATGTGATATATGCCATCATGTGCCAGCAATGCCCCTCTGCCATGTACATTCGTCAAACTGGACAGTCTCTATGTAAAAGAATAAATGGACACAAATCAGATGTTAAGAATTATAACATTCAAAAACCAGTCGGAGAACACTTCAATTTCACTGGTCACTCGATTACAGACCTAAAAGTTGCAATATGTTTTTGAAGTTTTTTTGTTGTAAGACGCCAACGAGAGACTGCTGAATTGGAATTAATTTGCAAACTGGACACCATTAAATTCGGCTTGAATAAAGACTGGGCGTGGATGTGTCATTACACAAAGTAAAACTATTTCCCCATGCTTATTCTCTCCCCCCCCCCCCCCCCCGTTACTCTCACCTTCTTGTCAATTGTTGGAAATGGGCCATCCTGATTATCACTACAAAAGGTTGTTGTTTTTTTTCCTGCTGATAATAGCTCACCTTAATTGAACACTCTCATTAAAGTGTGTACGGCAACACTTATTTTTTCATGTTGTGTGTGTGTGTGTGTGTGTGTGTGTATATATAATCTTTCTACTGTATTTTCCACTGCATGCATCTGATGGAGGTGATTTTAGCTCACAAAAGCTTATGGTCAAATAAATTTGTTAGTCTCTAAGGTGCCACAGGTACTCCTCATTCTTTTTGCTAATTTTTCTTGCTCAGCATAGCTGCTGGTTACATGCACTTTGTATCCACGAGTATTTTTTTTTCTTTAAATCTTAATATGCGGACAAGCTTTCAATCAAATTGCCAAAAAGGGGAGGGGGGAGAGATGAAGTTGACTGAAGGAAGGTGTGAAAGACAGCCAGATGGCCTCTTCCCTCTGGTCTGAAATTGTCATTCTCTTTAAGGAGACTGCCCTATTCAATCATATTCAACTTACGTCAAGGGGTGGGTCAGGATCATACAGCATTTCTTTAGAATCTTTTTTTTATGGTATTAGAATATAAAGGGGTATTTGGCTTCCTGAAAATTGTACACCGTTGTGGTATATACTCAGTTCCACTGGTATTATAGATTTCTCTAGCCACCAAGCAAAAGGACTGAATTTAAAGTAAACACATGCTTAGTTTGGCTATTTGTCACATTGGTGTAAGGTGCTGATTGATCATACTACTCTGTACATTCTCTCTGAATCTGGCAGCTAGAGTTTTGAACACCTAATCTGAACAAGCCGTCTGGAACCTTGGTAACATTTAAAATTCATCTTTTTGAATGAGTGCAGACAGATTAATGAAACAATATTTATTACACTGTTATCATGCTGTGCTTTTCTACATATTCTGGCAAGGGGTGGGGGTGTTAATATTTGATCTGACAATCCTATTCTTAAAGGAATATTTCATATTTTGATTTCTCTTCTATTTGACTGCCCACCTAATCCATGCATGAAACCTGCCTGGGGAAATTATGCACAGTATTCTAGTAGTTTTATTATGTCACTGTCTGAAAAGACTACCTTGCTGCGAGCATGATTATCCATCTATGAAGCTACAGGCATTTAGACTAATCTGTGCTCTCTTCCCTGGTTAATTATGTTGCTTTTTTTTCCCCCTTAATTTATTCTTCATGTTCCTAGCTATTTTTGTTTTAATCAAAACAGGATAAGAGAACCTGCAGCAGGTCATCACACGGAATTTCCTTGCAAAGCAGAGGCTTAGAGCTATTGGAGAGAATATTATAAATTGGAAGAGTTTATTGTGTACGCCATTATTTTTTCCTACCTTTGAATGATTAACCAGACTTTGGTTGAGTTTTATGACACAGGTGTCTTAGAAAGGTACAGATACCTACACTGTACAAATGAGTGCTTCACAGTGCGTTGCAGAAATTTAATCCATGTCCTTTGAGCTCTGCTTTGTTAAAGTCCATTTCAAATGCAAGTACTTCACATGATTGAGTCCTCTTTGCTTCGGCACTGAGTTTAGGACAAAAACATTACTACAATTTTAGAGCAGATGTACTATTTTCAGCCCCTCAGACTATGGAAGACACTGCTGGGCAAAATGCCCCAAGCGTTCTTTCAGACCATTGATAAATTCGGTATTTGCCCTGGGCAAGTGAACTTTAATACCTAATCAATTTTGTAAAGGAGAGCGAATGTTGTGGGTGCTTTAGGCAGAATGGCTCTCCTCTCCTCACTCCACCTGCTCCCCACTCCTGGCCCACAGCACACCCTGACACTCATCCAGTTCCTTCACCAACTGTGGGTTTTCATGTGCTCAAAAACATCAGGAATTAACAGGCTTGTAACTGTACATGGTGGGTGACTTTAATACCTGCTGTAGAGGTGAAGAAACTTGAGGCACAAAGCAGTGAAGTGACTCAGCCAATGTCATGTGGCAGAGACAGGAATTACAACCAACTGCCAGTCTCCTACTCTAACCATTTGACCAAACTGCATGAGGTGTATTTTTTCCCAGTCTCCCGCTAATTCAGCCATTTTGAACATCACTGTAACTCCATGCAGCTATTCTCTGTGAGTACAAACACTATAATGTAACATTAAACTTGGTCCATTTATAATTTTTACTTATTTGTACAGCCACAAAATATATGAGGTACTTTCTAAACAGGGAGGAAGCCTCAGCCCTTGCTCTGAAGATGCTACCTTACAAATGATGCTTTTAAATTGGAGCAATAAACTATAAGGCTTTGAACTTACTACAGTGTCTTCTATCAGAGGATCTGGAAAGACTTTTACATCTAAGCCTCACAACTCCACTGTGAAGTAGGGAAGAAGGCTCCATTTTACAAGAGGTAGGCAAGACCTAGAGGGTGAAATCCTGGCCCTACTAATGTCCATGGGAATTCTGCCACTGATTTCAATAGGACCAGGATTTTACTGGAGATGTTAAATCACTTGCAACGCCTTTACTTCATATGAGACTAGAAGTTACATCTTTTCCCCACGCCCTTGATCCCAATCCTGTGATAGTCACAAGTCCATGTTTTACCTCAAATACAATAACTTGAGAATTGTGGCTTATCTCAAAAAGCCATTGAAATACCCAGATTTTAATTTTACGTTGATTTGCAAATAGTTTCCTTCTGAATATAATTGCAAGAGAAACTACAGTTGTCCTTCCCATTGTGCACTCCACAAGGGTAAACAACGTGCCCTATTTTTGCAAATACACTGGGGATGTGAGAAAACCTTGATCTATGCAGGAAATAGCCCGACTTGATTATGTAAAGAGTTGTCACTTTGGATGGGCTAGCACCAGCAGGAGAGTGAATTTGTGTGGGGGGGTGGAGGGTGAGAAAACCTGGATTTGTGCTGGAAATGGCCCACCTGTTGATCACTTTAGATAAGCTATTACCAGCAGGACAGTGGGGTGGGAGGAGGTATTGTTTCATGATTTCTGTGTGTATATAAAGTCTGCTGCAGTTTCCACGGTAAACATCTGATGAAGTGAGCTGTAGCTCACGAAAGCTCATGCTCAAATAAATTGGTTAGTCTCTAAGGTGCCACAAGTACTCCTTTTCTTTTTGCGAATACAGACTAACACGGCTGTTCCTCTGAAACCTGGGTTTTTTTAGTCTTTCACTTTATCATTTCTCTCAATTAAGGGGCACTAGCAAATATCTCACACTCCTGTACCAGGAAAATAGTAATTTTTCATATTATATTATGCCAAAATATTAGAGAAATGGAGTCTGGTAACACAACCCTGTTAGCTTAGAGGAGAATCTGTGTTTAAGAGTATCCTGTAAAGTCTTTCCTCTGGCCCGTAGGGATTCAAGAGTAGATGCAAGAGTAGACTTGTAATGCATGGGTGAAGGGGTCATGCAGACTTGCAGGAAGTTGTCTGTATTACCCACTGAAGGGATAGAGATGCATTTGAACAGACCGGTTCCATTAGAGTAGATTTGGAAAAGGGAACTTAATGTGTGAAAACCCCTGTTAGATTGGCTCTTATTTCTTAATCCCTTGCTCAGGAAGAAGAGGCGACTTGATACTGTGTGTTGGGATCATGAAGAGCTGGTGAGAACCTTTGCTTGCTTTTGACTCTCTGCCTCTATAAAATGAAGATGAAAATTATATCCATGTGGTAATTAACTCTCTGGTTCTTTCCTCTCTGGTCTCCTTCTAGTGGAAAAGTTGTTTTACAATGAATAGGATCAGAGTAAAGCCGCTAAATAACTTTTCACAACATGTCATAGCGTAGATCTATATTTTCGTTATCAGACTTGGTGCAGCTAGGCCAAAGGAAACCATCATAAATTAAGCTGGTGGTTGGTTTGTAAGAAGTCATTTTAACGCAGATTCTGCCCATGCTGTAATGGGCTGTGTAGTGTTTGCAAATCTGCAAAGCCACAGATCTTTCAGGTCTCTTGCTGCTTTCATTATACAAAAATTGAATTCCAAGGGGATGCCCCACAGAACCAGATGTTGTTGAAAAGCATATAAATCTGAATCCTGCAGAAAAGCTTCAGAAACCAGACTACTCCAGTATATTTCTAATGTAAATGGCTGGAGGCCCTTCATTATAAGTGTTTGATTTTAATTTCTCTCCTGAATAAGTCTGAATTCTACTCAATGTATCAGTCTTCATGACTAAATGTTAAGCAGCAGTTATTTCCTGGTAGAAAGTGGTTTTCTCAGGTGGAAAGTGTTTCATTTTAATAATGGTGTTACCCAGGTCCCAGTTTGTAATAGGAGAGCACTTATTATCAACTAGACATTCTTGGGCCAAATGTCAAAGGGCCTCAACCTGGCCTTTTACTTGGCTTCAAAGACATGGAACCATGATCATTATAAACCAGTGTTTATAATGTTGTCCTCCAGCTACCTCCTTTGTAGACTCAGGTCTTTATGAACCCACAAATTGGGCAAGTGAATGAATTTCCAATACTTGTGTCTGCAGTGGATAGTGCTTGAAACTTTGCAGGCACAAAATTATAAGTCACTTTCAAAATTTGACCCAGTAGCTGAAAACAAGTTTGCAATATCTGAGGCACCCCTGGTGAACAAGCCCGCTGAGTGCAATAAAATCATAAAAGTACTAATGGGTCCTTAACCTGTGACTTTTACCCCCATGAGTTTGGTATGAGATAGTTACTCTGTGTGTGAGAGCGAGAGAGATGATATGTTTCTGACATACTGAATACGGCTATTTTTGTCTTTGCATGGTATTAAAAAGCCCTGATTCAGCAACATACTAAAGCACGTGCCTAACACATGAGTAATGCCATTTTACTCAACAGTATTACTCATGTACTTATGTACTTTGCTGAAATGGGGCTACAGTTATTTAACCAATTCACCTGGAAAACGCATTTTAAATGTTTCATTTCAGCCAGTGCCACTGGAAAGAAGAGATCATTCATTCAGGCTGCAGTTCGCTGGCTTAACAGAAATCCTTGATAGGCTCATCCTCAGCTGGAGTAAGTAAAACAATTAATGCCCAGCTGAAGTCAGTCAATACCAAATGCATACAATTTTATTACTTATTTTGTGTGGTGTTGGTGTCCTGTGATACAGCAGAGTAAGACTAGATGGTCTAGTGCTCTTTTCTGGCCTTAAAGTCTCGGATTCTAGACCAGAGGTGGGCAAACTACGGCCTGTGGGCCACATCCGGCCCTTGGGCCCCTCCTGCCCAGCCCCTGAGCCCCTGGCCCAGGAGGCTCAGCCCCAGCCCCTCCCATGCTGTTGTCCTTCCCCTGTAGCCTCAGCTCACTGGGCCGCCAGCCCAATGCTCTGGGTGGAGGGGCTGCGAGCTCCTGGGGCAGCGCAGGTGCAGAGCCTGGCCTGACCCGGTGCTCTGTGCAGCGTGGTAAGGGGGTGCAGTGGGGGAGGGGAGTTCGGGGTGGTGGTCGGGGGGTGGATAGGGGTCGGGGCAGTCAGAGGATGAGGAACAGGGGGGTTGGATGGGGTGGCGGGGGACAGTCAGGGTCAGGGGTTCCAGGGGTGGTCAGGGGACAGAGAGAAGGGGTGGTTTGATGGGGCAGGGGGTCCAGGCTGTCAGGGGGCGAGAAGCATAGGGGGTGGGGGCTGGGCCACACTCCCCTCCCCTAACTGGCCCTCCATACAATTTTTGAAACCCAATGCAGCCCTCAGGTCAAAAAGTTTCCCTGCCCCTGCCTTATTTGATAGTTTGATTAAAAATCCTCACTACCAGATTTGCAATTTCATGTGCCAGTTTTCATTATTCTGGGCTGGAGATTATTCAGGTTCTTCCATCCCTCCCCATTTGAGGACATCAAGCTCTTTGAGTTTTTCTTCCACCTCAGATGTGGTAATTTCCATCCCCTCTAGCCTTTACCCCCATGTCTACCTTATCATCCTTAGTGGTAACACCTTATTCATCTTAGTTCTTGAGCTATACCTAGATTGTACTTCATCTCTACCACATACTTGTTGTGTAGCAGCCCCACTTGCTCTCTTGATTTTATATGGCTAAAGAACCTTTTAGTATTCTAATTTTCTTTGCAAGATCTAACTCAGCTTGACTTTTTGCAGTTCTCACTTTATCCCTTCACTTTTTGACCTCCAGGACAGTGTTCTTTGCTGGTTAGGCCTTTCTTCCATTCCCTCAAGGATCGCTGCTTGCTTCTAACATCCTTTTTGAGGTTGATATTCACCAGCTTAGGTCTGGAGCCCTTTCCTACAAGTTTTCCCCCCCTTGCTTGGGATGCAAATTCCAGACAATTCTTGCTCCTTTAACTTCAATGTGGAAGAGGTTTAGAATTTAAGGATCTTGGCTCTTCAATCCAGTTGACACGCAGGTGCCGGGCTCCTTAGCACAAGGAACGGAGGCAAAAACGACATAAGGTGTTAAACATACAACAAATTCATAATCTCACACACAATTAATAAATTATGCCTAGACAGATTCCCCAATTATTGCACAAATATTACAGATATTAGAAATTGGAAATTAATATAGTAAATTAATGTATAGCCTTTCAGTTTGTTTCCTGTTGTAATTTGGGAGTCTCAGTTGGAATGCAATAATTGACTCATTACATTTGCTGCAGATTCAAAGGCTTTTAAGTCAGTCTGGATTTTTTTTTTCCCCAAAAAGCTGAGGGGCTTTTTCATATGCAAACCAAATAGCCGCAGCCAGCCATTGAAAGTGCTTGGATTGAACCTGAATTGACCATTACTCTTCTAGGCTTTCAAATATATTTTGATAAATGATCTATGCCAGCAGGAGAGAGGCATGATTTGTTAGGTTTGTTTTCCATGCTGCCTTGAACAAAGTAGAGAGTTGCGTAAGTAAATACAAGTGTCTAACCTTCAGGATAGCAAACTGGAAAATGTAGGTGTTACGCACCCTGATGAAGATATAATCCATGTTAGATTATACTGTATTTGTATCTGAAGATGTCAGATCTTCACAAAGGCAGGCAAATAGTACCCTCGTTTTACAGATGAGGAAACTGGGGCGCAGAGTTTGAGACTTACCAAAGGTCACAGAAAGAAATTGCTGAGTCTGGAACAGAATCCTGGGCTCCTGACTCCCACTTGTCTGATTTAACCCCCTAGGGTATGTCTCTACAACTGCATTTAAACACCTGAGGCTGGCTCTTGTCAGCTGACTTGGGCTCATGGGGCTCAGGCTGTGGGGCTGTACATTTGCAGTGTAGACATTTGGGTTCAGGCTCGGGCTGGAGGCCAGGCTCTAGGACCCTCCCCTCCTCTTGGGGTCCCAAATTTTGGGTTCCAGTCCAAGCTGGCATGTATACACTACAGTTTTACAGCCCGATGGCCTGAACCCTGCAAACCCTGCCCCAAACCATGGGGCAGCCACAGGTGTCTAATTGCAGTGTAGACATATCCTTAAATGCCACTGTCTCTCTCTGTGAAATCTCTCCTATAATCTGAGTATTTTTAGTGCATCTATATCTATAGATGCACAAGCTTGTATGTATGTATATACACACACACACACACACACACGTGCGCACACCCCACACAGATAGAGTTGCCAACTTTCTAATTGCACAAAATGGAATGCCCTAGCCCTGCCCCTTCCCCAAGGCCCCACCCCCTGCTCACTACATTTCCCCCCACCCTCACTCACTTTCACTGGGGTGAGGGCTCTAAATGGGGATGCGAGCTTCAGGTGGGGCCAGAAATGAGGGGTTCAGGATGCAGGAGGGGGCTCCAGGATGGGGCAGGGAGTTAAGGTGTGGGAGGGGGAGAGGGCTCTGGGCTGGGGGTGGGCCTGGGGATGAGGGGTTTGGGATGCAGGAGGGGGCTCCAGGCGTGGGGTGTGGGGCCGAAGGATTCGGGATGTGGGTGGGGGCTGTGGGTTGAGGCAGGGGGTTGGAGTGTGGGAGGAGTGAGGGCTCTGGGATGGGGGTGCTAGCTCTGGGGTGGGACTGGGGATATGAGGGGTTTGGGATGCAGGAACGGGCTCTGGGTTTGGGGGGCTCAGGGTTGAGGCAAGGGCTTATCCGTCCAGACTGCCTATCCTAGCTCCGTGCTGTGCCCTGGAAGTGGCCAGCTGATCCAGCTCCTGAGTGTGGGGGCAGGCGGCTCCGTGGCACACGTTGCTCTCGCCCACAGGCATGACCTCCCTGGCTCCCATTGGCTAGGAACCGGCCAGTGGGAGTGTGGAGCGGGTGGTCGGGCATCACGCTGAGCCCTGTGGGGGCCCCCCCCACCGCTGCCTGAGAGCCAGACCTGCTGGCCACTTTCAGGGTGCAGCATGGTGCCCAGGACAAGTAGGGACTAGCCTGCCTTAGAACTGCTGACCAGACTTTTAATGGCCCAGTCAGTGGTGCTGACCGGAGCCACCAGGATGTCTTTTCGACCAGGCACTCTGGTCAAAAACTGGACACCTGGTCACCCTAAGTGACATGCATGTCCACGCACGCGCGTGCACACACATTAAGATATAGTGGGTATTATTTAAACATCTGTCTACTTCTAGACAGATATGAAAAAATTAGACCTATAATTTAAGTGGAAGCTGCTAGGTATTCAGCACTTTTGAAAAATCAAGTCCCTTGTTTAGGTGCTTAATTTTTAATCTAGGAGCCCAGCATGAGTCATCCATTTATCTTGGCCAAATCACTGAGGACTTCTAGTTCTTAATTGCTATATTTCTTCAGTGTTTAAGCTTTTTCATTTTTAGGGGTTTCTAAGAATTTCTCCTTTTCCACACATTAATGTAAAAAAAAATCTGTCAGAAAGCTGAGGGTGTGTGGAGGACAATTTTCTTTGTTAAAGCACATTTCAATTATGAGTTTCTTCTGACAGCTTCTGGAAATGCCCAGTAGATACACTCTTCCCTTCTCAAGAATCCATTGTCTCTGACAGGGAGTGATCTTGATTGTGAGGCAAAACTGCAACATGAATTTGGTCCTAACTGTATGTATTCTAGCAGTCAGAGAAGGCATGTGGGAGTCCAGTTTCTTACATTAAAATTCCTACATTTGCCAAGAAACCACTAGGTGACCATGAGCAAACTCTTCACTGTGCCCCATTAACCTCACCTGTAAAATGGATAAAATAATGCCCCACAGGGGAGTTTGGAGAGCAAATCAATCTGTTTTTAAAAAAAAAAAATCTAACTGAAGTTCTCAGATGAAAAATATCTGTGTGCTCCAGAGCTGCTTATACTTTTAAAAATTTTCCGAAATGTATGTGTGCATCCCAAAATCATCATTTTAGAGCTTTTTCATAAAAATGGGTACATGACTGACTCAAACATTATTATTCTGAATAATATCTATTCATGCTGTGAATTCATTTTGCTGTGAAATCATATATAAAAATTATTTTGTTGATGTAGTTATGGTTTTGTGTTAGGCTGCTCCTTCTGAGACCCTTTCCCAGTGCCCTGAGTGGGCTCCTTTTCATGTGGTAGTCCTATGCCTTCACTTCTGTGTTGGATGAGGTCCTGTAGTCCCACCACTCTGCAACTGGGTCTCCTGGTTATACCCCCTGGTTGAGAACCCATGTTACTCTGCAGGCCCTATGGGCTTGGCACTTGCAAGAGTCCCTCTGGAAGCCTATGGATAGTGACAGTATGTAGTGATACAGAAGTAGCTTCTCCAGAGCAAAGTATTACTGACTTTGCCCAAAAAAGTACACGGTGGATTTTAAAAAAGAGACCTACAAGCATATTGTCACCTCTGCTTGCCATTCTCCTCAAGCCCCTAGGTAGACCTGACATAGCCCTGGGTGGTCCCCATTTTCTTGGGGACCACGTTATAGCCTATTTGCTGTTGTCTCTGACTTTCTCTGTGTGTCAGCCTCACAATATGCTGACCATTTTCCCCACTACCGTTCTGTTGGAGCCCCTTTAACAGATGTGTGTTTTTAGGTCTCCAAATTCTCAGCCTTAGCAAACAACCCAATCCCAGAGTCAGGGCTTAGGAGTCTCCTCTTCATGGCTATACATCTGGCTATTGTTTGAGGGAATTCTTCTTTATGAGGCCATTGTTTTACCTTTCCTGCCTGGTTTCTTTTAACAATAGCATTTGATATAACTTTGCATCCATGCAAGCCAATATCCCACAGAGTCACTGAGAAGCATCCGATGAAGCGAGCTGTAGCTCACAAAAGCTTATGCTCAAATAAATTTGCTAGTCTCTAAGGTGCCACAAGTCCTCCTGTTCCTTTTGAGGAGCATATGACACTGATAAAAATAATACAAATACTCCACAGTTGTAACCACTGAAGGGAATGAACGGTGCTCTTAAATTTTTCAACAGTGCAAGACTTTCTAGGCAAGAACCAGACAATGCTGTTTACTAGTAGAAATTAGTTTAGTGACACTATTAATAGAGTTAAAAATAGATAGCCACATCAGTATTACACCATAAATGTATATCATTAATCTGAAATACGTTTGTGAAAAGCTAAGCTGATAGGACCATAACCATAAGGTTGATTTGTTTTACTGACTTGCATATTGTCTCTCTAATTGTTTGTGAATCCGGAGTTTCTCATGGATGTGTTTAATGATTCCCACTTGGATTGCCTTGATATCTGTTGATTGTTCCTGACCAGCAGGAAGAAAGACAAACTGCAAGGGATGTGGTTTAATTAGGCCACAACTTTATTAACTTATCTGGGAACTATCCTAACATAACTCATACAGTGCAGGTCATTATTCTTTCCTTAATCGATTGCACCTGATGGAAGATGGCCATCAGACCTCTGTATCTGACTGCCAGCCTATTGGTGGGACCCTACTGCTGTTCCTTTACATGAGGGCTAAAGGGCTGGGAAAGGGTGTTGGCGCCTCATGGTACCAGACATTAGGAGCCCCAAACCTGTTCCCAGCATCTTTAGGGGATGTCTGCCCCCAAAGTCCATTTCCAGTTCCTGTCACAAGGGAACCAGACCTCTTATGGAATGAGTACTGGCCCTGGACACCTGCCACAGTTAGCTTAGCTGACTCTCATCCACTGTTAGCCAGGTACAAGATGGTTAACGGTTCCTTCCCCAGCATTGACCAAAAATATATCTGCTCCCAGGTTGGCGAGGTGTACTCCGTCCTCCCTGAATAACTTGAGGTCTAAATATATTTTGGTGAGTAATGACTGATCTTCCTCATTCCCAGTTCACATCTTCTGGCCTTGTCAACTCATGGAGGTCTGGCAGCTCCTCACCATACCCTCTGTCAGAGGTGGGCAAACTACGGCCCGCAGGCCAGATCTGGCTCACCAGCCACTTTAATCCAGCCCTTGAGCTCCCAGCCGGGGAGCAGGGTCGGGGGCCACTCCACGTGGTTCCTGGAAGCAGCAGCAGCATGGCCCTCTGGCTCCTATGCATAGGGGGAGCCAGGGGGCTCCAGTCTGCATGCTGCCCCATCCTCAGGCACTGCCCCCGCAGCTCCCATTGGCCGGGAACCACAGTCAATGGGAGCTGCAGGGGTGGTGCCTGCGGACGGGGCAGTGTGCAGAGCCGCCTGGCCGCACCTCCACATAGGAGCCAGAGAAGGGACATGCCGCTGCTTCTGGGAGCTGCTTGAGGTAAGCGCCGCCTGGAGCCTGCACCCCCGTCACTGCACTAAAAAGTCCTGGATCTGCCCTAAATTGTTCTCCAACCTCCTTTAGAAACCAAATAGGGTTCACCCAGGTTTACAATAATCATTTCAGGTGCATGCTTCATGGCTGCCAACGACTGTAAGCGGGGACATCTGCTGGTCCGAAAACACTCCCCATGTGTCATACCAACTCAGAATTGCCTTGCCACCAAGGCCCAGCTGTGAAACTCCAAGGGAACTGGCTGCCTGTCGTAAGCACAGGCACGGGAACTAGGGCTGTGGGGAGTGCTGCAGCACCCCGGGCTGCCGGCCTCGCACTCCCGAGCTCCTGGCCTTGCATCTGGAGGTGGACGGGGTGAGAGGGCTGGCTTTCAGCACCCGCACTACTAAAAATGTTCCAGCGTCACTGCCTGTAAGCCCAATACAGAGTACCACAAATCCAAACACTGGGTCTCAGTATCTTTCCATTGCTCCCTATATCACCCCACCATCCATGTCAACTCCTAGTTGCCTCACCTGATTGTACATTCTTCACCAATGAGGCAGTCATATAATCATGAAGGAAGGGATAAACAAGAAGAGTTTTGCAAATAAATTCATGAATTATTCCCTCCAGCAGGGGCCTCCGTACTCTTGTATGCATTTGGATGCTACCACTGAGGAGCATACCCCTCTGAATTCCTAGTCCAAGCTGTGCTGTGGATGTAACAAATTCACTGCCAAACTACTGGGATCCTGATTCACTAGGGAAACCTCAACAATGTGAGCTCTTCGATGTTGCCATGGGCTGAAGTGTTCTTTTCTGAGGAAAACTCCCTTCCCTCTGAAGAAAGAGTGACCTGGCACTAGGCCAACCTCTACTGCTTTGATGGCAAATCCCAACCTCCCTGTGCTCTTGGAGTACCTTGGCAGATCTTCACTGGCTTTTTGACACTCTGGGATTCAGTGTGTCGGATCTTTCTCCCCCACGATAGCCTGGCACAATGCATTGCCTCCAGCTGCTGGTCTAGCATGTATTGATAACCGGGACGTGAGCGAAGGCACATCCTGAAGGTACAGGACTTAGATACCCTCCTCAAGTGCCAGGAAGGCTTACTTGAGCAACACTAGTTCAGATGATACCTTCCCTCCCACCCTCTCTCCCAACCTCTGAGTGAGGGGACACCCTTAAAAGAGCCACTACCATTTTTCTCCTTCCAGTCAAGACAAAAGCCTTTGAGATCACAGGAGGTGCATTTTAGGATATATGTGTAGACATGCTGTAGGCTTCCATTTTCTTTGAATGCAAGATAGACTGAAAACATATCCACTCACCTAAATTGCTTGTGATTTCTATATGGTAGGATATCTTCTCTTCCCGTTCTAAACCACTATGCGGTATTGTGAATTGCAATTAAACTTTTTCTCATTTCACCCTAGAGGAACTGTCATTTGTTTTCTTTGACCAAATTATTTGCAAATACAGCAGAGAATTGTGCAATCTCAGTTTGTAGGGCCAGATATTAAAAGGGGGGGGGGGGAAATGTGTGTTCAATTAATGTGCATGCAAACTACAAAGTGCATCTATTATAGAATATACAATAGAGTGGTACCTTAGTCCATGTGTAATTTTGAAACTCTCCTCTGTAAAGAATTTTGGGATTTGGTTAGATGAAAGGCATTATGGGAATGTCAATTCATTATAATTATTATTACTGTGCATTCATGTAAATGCAAGGACTGTCATTTATTATGTATTTATACAGCACCTAAAGGTCCAACCTGGTTGAGGCCTTTAGGTGCTAAAGCAATATAAATGTTTAATAATGATACAAATTGGACTATCTGATTATAAAACAGGTTTAAATAGGCAGCCCTGGTTTTTGACATTCTTCTAAATTCTATTCCTATACTACCTGCTGTGAGAATACTTTGATCAGTGTTCAGCTTCTTTGATACAGTAATGCATTGCTTGTTGCCCAGCATATAGCTTACCTGGAACCCGGTGAAGCTCACACCATGTTTTAGGACTGTTCCTGGGTAATTTGTTACAAAACAGCAAATGAAGCGCAATTTCTTCGGAATGAAGTTAAGACTAAATCGAATGAAACTTTTAGTGTGTTTATCCACTCAAATATCTGAAGAGTGAGCTGATTGGCAAACAAGTCTGATGTGGAAGGAGGAGAGCTGGATTTCCTCTAACTATGAATAATTTATTTTAAGGATAAAAATAATGCTGTGAATAGAACGTCATGGAAAATTCTATGTTACTCTTGGAGGTGTCTTACCTTAAAAGGTTTGCTCTGTAATTCTTTGATTCTGACAACTTTCATGCTGTCTTGAGAACCCATTGAAACACTGTTCTTCCCCCCCCCCTCCCCCCCCCCCCCCCCCAAAAAAAAACAGTGGTGTCTGAAGCTATGAAATTGATGCCTTTTGTTTTCTATGCACTGTGCCTTTGAATATCTAAGACCCCTGTCAGTTTGCAGACACAGCACCGGTCATGTTCTCAGAGTTGCTCGGGCCTGTTCTATTCCACCACCCTTTCCATGCTTTAACCAATGTCTTCCTTAAAAGGTTTGCTCTGTAATTCTTTGATTCTGACAACTTTCATGCTGTCTTGAGAACCCATTGAAACACTTATTCAAACACCACCTATTCATACCACCCTAACTGCATGGTTTGAGAAACTCTTATGTACATCTAGTTACAGAAAGGAGAATAAAAATTTTACATTCTGTAATCTTCTCTGTGGATTATCCAGTATGAATGCATGACCAAACTGGCCTACCACATGAAGCTCAAGTAATACTGTTCTCAAAGTGGAGTTTTTCTCCAATATTAGCCTTGGAAATCTTCACTCGAAGAAAGATTCCCTCAGTTAACTTACCTTTTGTGCTCTTTACTAGTGAATGCATATCTCCAGTATTTCAGGGGGCCAATATTTATTTTCAGGAAGGACATTTAAGTCAAGATATTAATCTACCTGGTGTGAGGTTTCCCTTTCATGGTATTCTGAGAGCAGTTACGTCTTTTTTTTCCTCTTCAGGGCCAACTATGTATGGGCTGTAGTTTCCTTTGTGGTACCTGTTACTGTGCTCCAGGTGGTACTGACTTCACCCAGTGCTGCCATATTTGAGGATTATGATTTCTTTATTTCAATAACTGTGCATATCTTAAACATCTTAATATGAGAAACATTATCCATTTTGTGTGACACCGGCCACTTGATTTGAGGTTGCCAAGCTAGCCCTAGGCAAACACATGTTCCAGCACTTCTAAATCCATTCAAGTGTTAATTAAGAACAGTTTTGACCATGGCCCAGGTTGCCCCACCTTCAGGTCTGAGGAAATACATGGAAGTTCTCAATTCACAAGTGACAAATTCACCATTCTAATATTACAAAAGTGAGTCATGTGCAGATAATCCATTTGTAACCTAGGAGGTTGGAATCAGCTCTGTTCATACCCTTTTTAAAGAGTTCTGGACCCTTTGACTGAGGGGGATGTGATGGAACAAAACAAATTTTATTTGTGTGGGAGAAGATGCTCTGGGAAGCTTACTTGGACTGGGAGTTGCTAAAAATAGTTAAGCCGTGACAAAGGGATACAGGGCCGCTCTACGATAAGAATGTGGGAAAGACTCGGGCAGAGTGCTTTCAAGGGCTAAGCCACCACACAAATAGTTCATTACTTTCAAGTGATGCTGGTAGAGTCCTTGCTTTGTTTGTTAGGTGTTTAGAATTATCCAGCAAAACCCATTAACTGACCTCTTACTGGGATGAGGTGTAGCATAGGAAATCCTATGAATGGTGAGCGAAGATGAGGATAACTGTAAGCATGGAGTTATTCACGCTCTATTAGAGATGAATATATGTACAAAGAGAGCCTTAAGAGCAACACGGATATAAAAAGGCTACCAACTCAACATTCTCCTGTATGCATATTTTTCTGAAGAAGCACCCATGAGAAAGGGGTTTGACTCTCTTATTTTGGAATATATAGCTCAGAACTAATTTTTTCCAAATGTACAGTACCACTCTTAAATCAAAGATTGTGGCCGCCCTCTCCGTGAACGGATGCCTCAAAACTATTAATAGATTTTCCTATTAGCTTGAATTTTATTGAATATTAGGTTATTACAAGAGGAACATAAAATGCCAGTAATACAATTCTCATGACTAACCTGCACTATCCTATCTGTCATATGTCTGATTGCTGTAAAAATTTGCTCATTTCAGTTGTAGCAAAGGAAAAAGCTGAGTCTTGTCAATGAATTTTAACCTGTAAGCACTGGCATCACATCTAGAGCCCTAACTTAACGTTGGAAAAAATTGTCTTTTTTTGGTAGGTTTGGAATTCTGAATGACATGGATATTGCATCACCATGAATTCTCAACCATCTTAATTCACAGGCCTTACTCCTAATAGGAATAATATTTACATAAAGATTTATATTTTCAAAGGGTTGCATTTTCAAAAGCGCACAAGGGAGAGTTACAGAACCAGCTCCCCTTGAAAGCTGATAGGAGCTGGAAGATTCAGTGCTTTATAAAGATTAACTGATCTCCCTTTCACCTGAACTACTCCACACACTCCTGCAAGGTAGTAATATTATCTGTGTGTTTAATTAAAGAACTAATGAATAAGAAATGTGTTCAGTGAATTTCACCCCTCTGCTAACAGAATATCCAAGAACATAGCAATAGTTTCAAATATACTTCTTATTTCAGATTGTGTTGCATAAATGTGATTAGTCATACAAGATGCACGGTACTCTTTGACTATATTTCTGTTCTGAATGCTCATGAAGAATTTAAAATTTGCTTCGCACAAGATTTCTAGTGTGCAAGACTGACATCCGTGTTGTGCAAGCATTTGTACTAGTTATGCTTATTTTGTGGGAATGTTTGCAGATAATGAATGAAAAAAGGTATAAACAGAAACAATGGGAATTTATTTAAAAATTCAGGGTGTTATGGGAGTTGTGGGTGCTTAGCACCTTTTGAAAAGTAGGTAACCGGTCTTTTTTTTTTTAAGTGCTCTGTTGAAAACCACCTGTTTTATCTTCATTCTCCACATGTCTGCATTTACCCAGAAAACCCAATGTTGAATCTAAACAGTAGACTACACGCAGTCTCCTCAATCAGCAGACTCTGACTAGAGGGTGAAATTCACCCTTTTGCAGAGGGTCAGCACAAAGGTTAGGCACTATTTGAGTATGACTTCAGCACTCAGTGGAACATAGGGTTTGCCTTGGGCCTTGACAGGGGTGAATTTCACCTCCAGTTAGGGTCATGACTATTATGGTGGTTTAGCGTAGTAGGAATAAACCTCTGTGTGTTGATCATTACTTAAGAAGTTGGCTTACTTATAAGCTTTGCACCTTAAGGTTGCATAGAATATATAATTTATGGTTTTTATTCTTGGTGCCCTCTGACTGTCCATGTTCATTCACACTCACTCACTTGCTTTATATATAAATATAAAGCAACAGAGAACTAAATAACACGGGCAGTCATATATACACAAACACACACGCACCCCTTTTATTATAAAACCAGTACAGAATTTAATAGTCCTGAGGCTGGCAAATCAAATTCATTAGAAGAGTTACTTCACCCCATATCCCATAAGCATGCTGAAGCATTTCCAGTGTGTACGTGGAATACTCCCAATGAGACACAACTCTCTGATCTCACAGGTTATCCTGGTGCTTAAAGAGGCAATTGTACAGCATAAATATTTAAAAACATTCATACACTGAGAACCTGGACACTGATTTTTGCAATAATATTCATGTGGATGGACCCATGCCCCGAGCACACCCCTCATGAATTCAGTGGGGCTCTGCACAAATACAGATATTTGCTGCAATATGATCCATGCATGCCTCTGGGCCCTAGTTTTCAGTAGTCTAGAATGCAAGGGCTAAATTCTGCATGGACTAACGTGTGCAATCCTGTTGAAGTTATAGCAAAATATGGGATAAATTTCGTTGAAGGGGAGGGAAATGGCTGGATAAATTGGAAAATATGACCCCCTAAAAAGCAAAGACCTACTTAAAACAAGCTTGGAAGACTGGAACAGACCTTGTCAGCTCTCCAGTTGTACACACAACTACATGACTGAACAATTAACTATTCCCCAGTGGCTTTTAAAATACTGGGAATAAACAGAATATATTTATATCTAACAAGCTGCAAGACCGTGGACAGTAGCAGAAGATTGAGGATTTATATTAAAATACAAAATGTGTGTCGGGAAGCATGTTTGAGGCAATCTATATTCAATATTTTTCAGGAAATGGGAGCAATCGTTCATCTCTTACAATGCTTTTAGGGTGTTTGGCATTTTCTGTTACGTGCTCAGAAATGCATCTAACTCTGAGTTTAAGCTTCTTTAAATGGAACAGACCTAGTGTAGCAGCAATATTTTAGTCACACCGTACTAGCACTATCTAGGCCGCACAAATAAGCCAGTCTTGTCTTCACCATACTGAAAATTGGGATCGAGCTAAAACGGCAAAATTTGGTTCCTATTCCAAATTTTCAGCCACTTCAGAGCTTCACATGTTCTGATCCAGGGCTTCTATTTGGCTCAAAATTCATATCTGGATCCAAAGTTTGATCCTGACCTTCAAAGATAGTCTGGTAAGATCTGGGGTTTTAATTCAAGCCAATCTCTACTGAGAACTTTGTTGAACTTTCACTACACTGCCTGACGACTGCAGGCAGTTGTACTATCAGGGTTGGGCAAGCAAAGAATGGCACAGAAAAACCCAAGGTGTCATGGAGTTAATGTCTTACAGTAGTAAATAAAAATGTTATCTGTGCCTACATGGTTTAGTCCTCTGAATGCCACACAGCTGTATTTAACTGTATGAGTGTTCCGCTTCAGAAGGATTTGTACAGAGGGAAGTATTTTTAAAATCAGCTAACGGGATTTATTCTAAGATTTATTTAGTAATTTAATGTGGCAACCTGGAGAGATGAGGTGCCCCATTATAAGTGCTTGAAGATGTGTAGCGTGAGCTGTCTTTTTGCCCTCAATACCACTATCCATACTTCAGGCTGTTGCTGCTTACAGTACTGCCTCCTGTAGGTAGACACCTTGGGAACTGAGAGAACAGATATACCAGTAACAACTGGTAATGCTCACCGTTCAGTGATTCAGATCGTATTCTGAGTTAATAGAACATTAGACTTCCCTCTTCAAAAGACTGGTTTGCAGCATCATTAACTAAAAGCCGAAAACCACCAAAAACCTGTTTTTAAAAAATTCATAGGTTTTTTTTTTTGTTGAAAGCTCATTACCATCAATTATACTGTGACTATTAGCAGAATGCATAGAAGACCTTGCATTAAATAGCACTACCCATCATTGTTGCTACACTGATGGTTAAAACACCCCTGTGAAGACAAGGCTTTAGACCCAGTACTGAGGCATGGAAGCCACAGCATGCACCTTTTAAAAGCTGTGCATCAGGCTTGACCTATCCTGAAGAAAGTCAGCACAGTTTGCAGGGAAGAGGTAGGGAACTGACCCTACTCCATAGATGGGAACTGCAGAGCCATGGGAGTGGAAGAAGTGTAGCTAATCATGTAAAGAAGCCTCTCTTCCCTTCCTCCATAAAAAGAGATGAGAATCCAGCCTAGGTCTGTTATAAAATCCCAACACTGATCAAGAAGGACGTGGGTGGGGAGGTGGAGATAAAGGAAATGATAAGGGAGTTGGGGAATGAGCCTCTGTCCCTATTTAAATAATTATTAGGATGGGTTAGAGCTGTAGATAGTTTTGCTGTTGTCTTGCTCACATTTGGCCTTATTGTGTGGAGCCCTGTTTTCTCACCCTGACTGAGCTCTGCTTTGCAGCTATCTATCATTCAAGGGAAGAGTTGTCTCTCTTGGTCTGCCATCAATTGGATATCAGCCTGCTGGGGATGAACCTGCCCCCTTGAAATTTCAGGGAAGTCTCTATGCCTGCCCAATGCTTCCCAGCTCTCCACTGATGTATGAATGTCTTCCCAGAATTCTGCCCTGGAAAGGGGGAAGAGTTAGGCAGCTGTTTAAGCATTAGGCAGTCACCTCAAGGGACAGCTTTCCCTGCTAGGATCCGTTGTGGCCACACAGCTGCCAAATTGAGCTGGACATTGCCACTTCTGCAGGCTTCGTGCTGCAGAAAAAGTGGCAAATGATATAAGAGAGAAAAAAAAAAACATTGGCCAAGATATTTTATTCTGATGGTTTTATTCTTTACCATTTTTTTAAGAATATCTGGACTGATGCTTATATTTCTCTGTGCTGGCTAATGGGCAACGTTATCCCATTTGCATGGCAGAACTGTGGTTCTTCCTTTGTTCTCATTACATAACTATCGAATTTGTGCTTAGGATGGGGAGTGGGAGCCAGGTAATTTGTAACTAGAGCTGTGAACTGGAAGTCAAAGCTCCTTAATTCTTTCCAGGTCTGCTTCTGACTCAGTGTGTAAACTTAGGCAAGATGCGGAAACAGAGGCATGGATACCTGCCACTTCTGTAAAATGGAAGTAAAACCTGATAGGGATGTTTTGACTTTAATTGATTAACATCTGTTAGAAGCTTTGAAATTCCTGAATGAAAAGTGCTATGGAAGTGCCATGAAATATTTTGTTGTGGGGAATTAAACACAAAACAACTCCTAAGCAAATTGATTTAACAACAAAAATGACAATCTTATTAATGTAACATGTTTTTAATGCTTACAAGAATTTAAACGGTGTATAAAGTGACTTGGGAGCTAGAGAATTGAGTCTTTTAAAAAAAAAAAACATTTTATTCTATCAGCAGGCTTTATTATACTGAGAACCTGGGTCTCCAAAGCAAGAGACTGAAAATTTTCTTCCAGTGAGCTATACAGGATCATGAACTGGATGTGTACATTCTAAAATATTTTCTTTAGAAGTGCATTTATATCATTAGCCTAAACTCTGGCAATGCTTTGCAAGTGCCGTTTTAAGACCTTAACATATTCTGTCTTATCTATTCTTGATTAAAATGCAATCAGGTATTGATTTGCTTAAGACTTAATAAGTGCTAGAAGCAGACATGTATGTAATTTAGCGACAGATTAAACATCTTTTCATTTGAGCTACCGTCTCAAGGCATGTCTATAATGAATGTAGAGAAGACCAATTATGCCATTTAACACTGGTAATTTGCTTTGAAACTTTTTTGGTTACGCGGCTACCAAAGGGTCAGGAGACTTGTTTCAGGAAATTGGAAACACTGAGATATTAACCAAGCTGTAATGAGATTAAAAACAATGATTGATCAGATCTGTGCAGTTGTGGCTGGCTGGGAGGCAACGCTGAGCTCTGTGGAATGGTTTTCTTAGCATCAGGAAACGATAACATTGATGGCTGCCCTCTCCTGGGTATTCAGTCCACTTCAGTGCTTTTGTTTATCCTAGCTCAAAATATTCTCTCTCAGATTCTCCTGCCATCATGCAGTGTGGCAAGGCTTTTGTTTCTGAAAATGCTGGAGCTCTATAGCAAAACAAAGGATGGTATAAGTAAATTGCACTACATATATAAAGTATTAATCAGCATCAAAGAGAGCACGGATTCAGTTCCATTGAGTTTCTATGTACTGTACCAGTATGTCTCTTAAATGATTTCTGCTGGACAGGCAGGACAATGTAGGGTGGAGTTTTTTTAAGAGGTGTATTTTCTAATGCTGAAACTACTATTGTGGTGTACAATACTGTGCTATCAGTCATGGGGGTTTCTACAGAACTGATTGCTATAGTATCCAAGTGCTTTGGGCAAGGAGACGAACTCGAATGACCTAATAAATCTCTCTATTTATAAATTATAATCAGCTACCATGTGAGTGAAAGGTGAAAATGCTTGATGTAAATATAGGAATGTAAGGCACACAGTTTATGGTATTGAGACTGATTTTCTGCTCATACCAATTCTATACTGTTTTAATTCCACTGACTTCAACAGCGTTGACTCTGGATTTATCGGTTTCCAGAAATAGGGACTCTCACCCATAAAAATTAGAGCTCAAAAACATCCAGCATGAGGTCAATGGTAAAACCCCTCATTGACTTCATGGGGGTCAGGATTTCACACCATACTCTTCCATGTAAGCTGTTAGTATGTTTGCCACAGGAACTGTACAATATGTGACTGCAGATGACGGAGATGCTCATGCAACAATCTCTGTTGAAATGAAAAGTTCTAAAAATGCTTGAGGACTCTTGTTTTTAAAGTGTGTTTTCCTGAGTACGTGACAGTTCTCATTTGCATGAGGAAGCGAACTGGCCACTTCCCAGAACGAAGCTGACAATACCGTAGAAGAAAATTGCCAGTCCCCAATCCTGACAGACACACAGGGTAGGATGGTAAGCCAGGTAATGAAACGAGGAAAAGCTATAGTGAAAGACTGACCATAAATTACAACAGAGGACTGAAAATGAATGAGCACAGGAAAGACGCTTGATCTGATGACTGGAGCTTTGTGCCACTAATGAAAAATCAGGAAGTGATACAAGAATTTTAAAAATTGTCTAAGTTTCCAATTCAACATTGCTCTTCAGCCTGCCTTTTGAATGGCTGCAGTAACACTATTGTGGTTTGGACAGGAATGACACTGGATTCCTCAATTCTTGAGCTGCTGCTTTAAATTTATGGCAAAATGTGAAAGTCCAAAATCAAAATGCAAATTTTTATGTTGACTGAGTACTAAACCCACAAGTGATAAAATATAAAAGTTTCTCCCATGTGTCGTTAACTAGTGGCTGTTTTTAAAGCTATCCCTGCTCTTCCTGACTTTACGCAATGCAATTCGCTTGATAGGATAGTTTAGGGTGCCTGTTCCTTTATGAATGTTCTGTTTTGCTTTGTGCATACTTATTTACTGTGAACAGCAAATTGTTGATAGTGCCTTGTTCACTGAAATGCATGAAAATATGGATGGAATACTGCTGATTAGTTAAAATCTGTGAAAATGCAATACATTGAGAGGAAGGATGACAGCAATAAACTCTGCTATTTGCATAAACAATGGTACCACAGATGTAGTATATTGAAAATAGATGGGTATATACTACTTTCTGTGTCGGAGTTTGTACATCGTTTTACAACACAATCATCTTGCTTTCTGTCAGCTTGATTTGTTACTTTTGACCTGAACTGTGTGGATAGAATTTTAGTGCTCAGATTTTAGCATCAAACACTAGAGTCTTAGTAATGCAGTTATTTCCTAACTTACTTCAGAGAAACAGTATATATTGTTCATGCAACTTTACTGTTTTAAACTTGAAGCTATTGTCTACTTAGTTGTCTGATGAAAGACTGAATATGCATTGCATATTTGATTAGTTGATAACTTAAAAGGAGAGCAATCCTAGTTCAGTGTTTGTAAAACTGTCTTCCGTGTTCTATTACACATCTGTGTGTGTGCACATGTGTGCACACAACTAGTCAATCTACAGGCAAAATATTTGTCCTATTCTGCATAATTTCTATCATATACGAAACATATTGTGGCAGTTCAATTAAAATATGCATGAATGCATCACAGGAATGCCAAAGCTGTATTTACTAAGGATTACAATAGTCAAAGTCAAAATTGTGAGAAGAGATTATAACATTTTTTGAGACCCCCTGATATTAACATAGACGTAATGTATATATTGTGCCCCAGCATTACTCCAAGCTGATAAAATGTGATCCGTGATTATAGGTGCCATTACCAAGAAAAACAGCAAACTCTGTGTGGTAGCTAGCTTACATGTATTGATTAATATGAAGACATTAATATGTATTGAACAGTTACTTTGTTTACTCCTCTTGTTGTCTTGTGAATGTGATTTTCCTGTTCAATAACTCTCTAAAGTAATGATGCAAGCTAATGGGAAATGCATGAGGTTCTATTAGACCATTTATCATCAGAAAAGAAAGGAGTGTGCAGCCAGTGAATAAATAGCACTGAATTCATTATGACAACCAGACAGCTGCTGCTGTGCTTCTGGTTTTCTCCACATGTGAGAGAGTACTGTAAGCCAGCATTCTCCTGGTTCATAATTATTCATGTAAGTACAAATTAGTTACAATAACTATTTGTCGTAAAATGTAATATACTCCTTGCCAAAAATGGACAAACCAGTGTTTCAGAAAATAAGGCTCTGAACTGGAGCCAAACATAGCATAAATCTGAGGGTCAGATACTGATCTCGCTTACACCAGTGAAGCATGAGTGATTCCAAGGAAATCAGGGGAGTTTTCAGCAGGGATCAGGGAGTAGGATCAGAATCAATCCCTAAGATACAGCCAGTTGCTGAGTTTTTAATCCTGATGTAATGCAGTCTTCCTGGAACAGAAGTGGAGAATGTTATGTTGCAGATATAGGAATAGATTTGTTTTTCATCCGCAATGAAGACTATAAACTGCATAATAAATCTGATCCATTCCTTTGGCTCATCCACTTCCTCCTCCCCCAGCAGCACTTTCTTGGGTGGTCATCTTGTTCAGATGCACAAAATATAGTGTCTAGTCGGTGAAGAACAGCAAGGCAGTTGGAATGGGGGCTCTGAGGCATTTCATGGAAGATAAATTCTCTCCTTTGTCCTTATTCCACCTCCCAGTGGACAGAATACACGTTGCCATGACATTCTCCCATATTTGGGCTCCATCTGGAACCATGGCAGTGTCACTGTTTAATCCATCTGTAAGGTCACTTTCACTTAAGGTGTGAGACTCGAGGCTTCCCAAGCTCTTACTAGATGGGAAGTGGGAAGCCAGCTGTGTAATGCATGGCACTTCCTTGTGATGACAGAACAACTACAATTCCTGGAATTTAGGCAACCTAGTGGAAATCTTAGCCCCGGAAATCTGTGGCAAAACTCCCATTGACTTCAATGGGGCTAGAATGTCACCTTCTGATTATATTATATTACAGGTGTATCTGATCTTTTTATGCACTTAATAAACAGGAACTAAAGTGTTAAATGTGTCCCTTACATTACTGTAATACACAGTTATGGCTTGTGTAGGAAAGATTTCAAGTGCAAAGATAATAAATTACTCTGAGTTTACTGTTCTTTATACTGACTTCACAGAAAATTGTAGGGAGAGGCTATTTTAATTGTTAGACGGCAGGTTTTTTGGGTTTGCTTTTCAGCTCTCGTCTCATAACATCTGAATGTTTTCCCATAAGATGCGTATTACCAAATCACTTTTCGGGAGATTTTTTTTTAACCTATGTATATGACCTCTCTGAACAAACACAACTCCCCACTATCAAAGGTAACATTCTTATTTTATGTCAAAACCACAAGAAAAAGGAAAACTGCTGGGGAGCCGTGAAAGTTAACTTTCCATCACCTATTTCAGTGTACCTTGTTGTGTGTTTTTAAGAGAACTAAAAATGAGAATTTATTCCTGCTGTGCAACAGAGAAGCAGTTACTTTCACAAAATGCTTTGTAAGTGCTGATGCTCATAAGGGATTTAGCCAAGTCCTAAAAATGTCTTTTCACACTCTTGGTGGAACTTGTTTATGGGGGTGCAAAAAATACACCCTATTTGAAATGAGGGGTAGGGGGAGGCTTCACTGGGAATATTTTATAAACAAATCGCTGTTTAGCCAAAAAAAAAAATAAAAAAATAAAAAAACCTAGAACACACAGTGAATCCTGTAACAATGTCCTTTCCTTTCCTGAGGCTTGGGGGCTGTGCTTTTAGCATTTACAATAGTTGTCCTATTTCCTTCAACTTTATATTTAGTATCTTTCGAGCCTGACTTTCATTTACATCATCCATACCACCTTCCCTAAAACCTCTTTTAGGCATACCTACAGACAAAGGGGGCAGGACCTTTCCATTGCATATGCGTGTGTTTGTATGCCCAAAGTGAAGCTGTGTGTGGGTTCTGAACCTCAGCCGCCTTCATTGCAAATGGTAAAAGATAAGAGCAGAGATTCAAACGGTAGATCCATCCATGCACAACCTTTCCTTGTTAACTATGTGTGTGAAGCTCTCTGCATGGATTAAGGGCAATATATGGGTCGGGAGTGCCTCTTATTGTGCAAGGTAAAGAATAGTATAAAACAATTTCAGTGCATATAACGAACCCCTTGGTTTTTAGGTTCCTGCTATGCGTAGGCACACAGAGCTGGGATGAGGTCAAAATGTCTCCCCTGACTATGTATGTGTTTGCTGCAAGTGTAGTTTTGGGAGCGGGGGTGTGCATGCATACGCACGCGTTCATTTCATTGTTTTTTAGTTGTATGTTTAGCTGCAACAACTATGGGAGTAAACACCACCTTTTTTACATGGCATTCCAAAAGCCTAATTCAAAGAACCCAGAAGTCAGTGGGAAGAGTTTTAGGCCCCAAAGATCTAGTGATGGTTGATAAAAGTAGCCAGAGAAATTTCTGACCAATTTCCTTTGCTCAAGATAAGAGGGGATAATTACTGGAAAGGATTCTCATTAAACTATGTGGTTATGGTTCCGGGCTTCAGTTGCAATACACAGTCTTTCTCAGTCTTGACAAGTGTAAATGTTTAATGTGTGAAGGTTGAAGCTGTGTGTAGTTGAGAGGCATGGGATTTCTGTCTGGTTTGCAGAGTGTCAGGGCGGAGATAGGGACACTAATATTGCAAAGGACTTGGCTATGGCACATTTCTGCATGATGTGAACAGGTAGGAGTGCCGTGCTTTGCACTAGTTCAGTCTGACTTTTTTGTTTGTAACTTATCTACTACACTTTCTCTGAATTACTCCTTACAGATGTAGGCAGTGGGCTATTTTATTCTACTGGCTTGCTCCACAGAGTCTAATCAAAATAAGCTATTCAGGATTTATGCTTAAGATTCCCTTTTTTATCTGGTTTGATTTTTATTTCCTTTCTTTCCCCCCCTCTCACCATTCACCTCCTATGTACTGTAGCTTCTCTAATCCTCCCAGTCATTCTGTTGATGAACATGATTTTGGGGATGCTTAGGCAGATAGTGGTGGATGGTCATAGATTGGAATAACATGTTAAGGGCTGTACAATGTATCCTCCTCCTCAGACATCCTTGTTTTTAAAACAGTGGCAGTGGCCTCTATCCTTAATCCTAGAACAGTATTATGTTCAACTTGCTCTGCAGGTCCCTATATGGTATGGTCCAATCCTCTGGTCCCGTAGAACTATGCTCAGCCCGGGACCCAAGTGGTGTGGAGGTAATGATAGCCATAAAACTCTTCGATTGCCCCCAGTCCTGGGGATGGAGCTGGATACTGGGGCAATTTACAGCAACCCCAGAGGTCGTTCCTCCAGCTGAGATTGAAGGATCATAGCACTGTTTTGGCCATGACCTCATTCCTTAGCCACAACATTTAGGCTAGAGTGGGGGGAGGGGTACTGGCAACTCTGTGCCACCCAGGAATTTGTCCTGTGCTGGAGGAATTCCCTGGTGTCTGGAGGCAACCATTCTGTTGCTATCATACCACGGAAGTTGGTATAAAGGGACCATAGGACAATGATGCATCAGACTCGGGGAGCAACTTCTCCAGTGAATGTTGTTACCCATTTAGAGTTGATGATGATGAACTGGAGAGTTTTCTTTTTAATAATGAACATATAAGTTCCTAGAATTTTTTGATTAGTGCTTTAATTAAAAATAACATTTGGCATTGCATATGCTAGAGCTGGGTCAAATTGCACAGTGAAACTGAAGACAATTCACTTTTTGTATTTCATTGCATATCAAAAAGTGCCCTATTTGTGCGGGGGGAATCCATTTTCAAATGAAAATTTACATATTAACTAAAATTCATCTCTTTTGAGCAAAAAGACTAAATGTTTGCTAAAAATATAATTAGATTACATTTTTAGCAGAGTTGCGATTTAAAACTTGTTCATGGAAAACCCCATTTTTGTGAAATTTTACACAAAAATCTTAGACACAAAATGAAATTGTGATAAATGTCAAACTTTCACTGCCTCGCACAGCACAGTGTTTGAGGAGCCAGTGCCTGTCTCTGTTGTAGGCTAAGAGGATTAAATTTATGTTCTCATTACTGGAGAAGTAAGACAATGATAGAGGAACAGCAAATTACGTCCTGACCTTAACAGCACTGCATTTATTTAATGTAATTAATTGATATCTTTATTTTTAATAATGTGGAGAAGAGCTGCGGTTACCTCTGTTTATTGCTTGAGATAAATTGTGTATAGGGAAACTAACTCAAATATAGTTGGAAAAGAGAGAGAAATATCTTGAGCACTAACTTTCATGCACACAAACCATGTGCACAAATACTGTTTTGGAGACTAAAGGGTGTACAAATGTTCTTTGAAATGGCACAAAGCTAAGAACTGATCTTTTGGCAGCCTTACAAGACAATATCAAAGGGAATTATTGTACTTTAGGTGTGGGGAATTTATGGTATCCCTTTGTCCAGGCAATCTAAATGTTAATTGGTAACTATACCAGTCTCCATTCTGAATAACTCCAAGCACAACATTAACTCTTTTCTACTAGCTTTGTAATTATAGTCACTTTGGTTTATGACGAAATTCTTTAAATGCAAAGTTCCAGGCTATCGTATTATAGGAAAGTCTTTTAAAACATGAGTCATAAACAGGTCAGACTATTCATCTGAACCCTGTGCAAACATGCTTTGAATAATGTTATGCTTAGGCTAACAGATTGTTTGTCTGTAATGTCTGCAGACATTCTCAGTAGTCCTCGCTAATTTTGGATGTCCTTTCTGAAAAACCAAGGGCCTGATTTTCTGAGTACATGTAGTTCCCAGAGACTGCTTATGTATTTTAAGTGGAGCATCCCTGCTTCCCAAGTGTGGTAGAACCCCTTATTCAACCCTCCTTGAGGTGCTGACACCCTCCCTAGAGCCCATGAGCTCTCTGTTTTTTGTGGTCAGTGCCTCTACTTAGTGACTGAGTGCATAACCTAACAGACAACCCCTGCGACCTATAGAATATTACAAATCCTCATCAGAGGGAATGAAGGCCCAATAGATCAAATATTTTATTGTACTGAAAGATGGGGGTGAATTAAAAGGAAGGGGAGGAACAATGGGAAAACAATGGGTAAGGGAGTTGAGGATGTCAAATCAGTAACCAGCCACTACTACAGAAATAACTGAAGGGGATCCATCTGGTAAACAAAAAGGGCATTCCTCTCTTCAGAAGTGGAGGACTGGAGAAAAATCACAGGTATCAACTAATTCTGGGGGACAACAAATGAAAAAACAGGAACAGGTGTGAGGGTCTTAGATTTAAAATCAGGATTCCAGAAGGGGGACACTGAGCAGAGAGAGCCTGGAGAGAACCCTCTGCTCCTCAAGAGTTCAGGGAGCTAGTGGACTCTGTCCAGAAGAACTCTGCCAAGAGATTCGAATGGACAGGTATGCAAAAACAGTGTCCCACAGTCACAAGGAATCCCCCCACAACCTGCTCCTCCTTGATTTGTATGTGGCCAGCTTGGCCAGTGCCAGGAGGAGGTTGACAAGGAGGTCTTGCAGCTTTGTGGGGCCACGAATGGGGAATGAATAAATGAAAAGCTGCTGGGAAAAGTGCAGCCTAAACCTCAACAAGAGGTAGAACGTTATCTACACTAAAGGAAAGGGGGATGCAGCATTTTAAAGCATTTACCTAAACCGAAGGAAAGGGGGACGGAGCATTTGTCCCCATTGTCATCAACCTCCATGTGTGGTTCAGCCACCACTAGAAGGGGACTGTCATAAATATAAAGGGAAGGGTAAACACCTTTAAAATCCCTCCTGGCCAGAGGAAAAATCCTATCACCTGTAAAGGGTTAAGAAGCTAGGATAACCTCGCTGGCACCTGACCAAAATGACCAATGAGGAGACAAGATACTTTCAAAAGCTGTGGGGAGGGAGAAACACAGCCTCTCTCTCTGGCTGTGTGATGCTTTTGCAGGGGACAGAACAGGAATGGAGTCTTAGAACTTAGTAAGTAATCTAGCTAGATATGCGTTAGATTCTGATTCCTTTAAATGGCTGAGAAAATAAACTGTGCTGAATGGAATGTATATTCCTGTTTTTGTGGTTTTTTTGTAACTTAAGGTTTTGCCTAGAGGGATTCTCTGTTTTAAATCTAATTACCCTGTAAGGTATTTGCCATCCTGATTTTATGGAGGTGATTCTTTTTACTTTTCCTTCTATTAAAATTCTTCTTTTAAGAAACTGAATGCTTTTTCATTGTTCTTAAGATCCAAGGGTTTGGGTCAGTGGTCACTGATTCAGATTGGTGAGGATTTTTATCAAACCTTCCCCAGGAAAGGGGGTGTAACATTTGGGAGGATTTTGGGGGGGGAAAGACATTTCCAAACAGAGTCTTTCCTAGTAATATACTGGTTAGACGTTTGGTGGTGGCAGCGAAAGTCCAAGGGCAAAAGGTAAAATAGTTTGTACCTTGGGGAAGTTTTAACCTAAGCTGGTAAAAGTAAGCTTAGGAGGTTTTCATGCAGGTCCCACATCTGTACCCTAGAGTTCAGAGTGGGGAAGGAACCTTGACAGGGACAGAGCACTATATTGAGTGGGTGTGGATTACAAAGACAGGACCAGCAGCAAGATGTGGGCTTTCTCTGTGGTGACTTGTCTGTCTTTTCTGCTTTTATAACATCAGTAAGTTGAATCTGTGTGCCTACCACTCCATTTTCTCTCCTCCCTCACTCCCACTCTGGGTGTCCCTTCAGTTACAGAAAAGCCTTTCTGCATCTTCATGTGCTGGATGGAAATGGTCAGTTAAAGGGTAAAAGTGTGATGGGAAATTGTTTTGAAGTGAAAATGTTCCTATGACCGCAAATCGGCGATGTGATTCATACACTGATTTACAATCTTACAACGTGCTAACAGTAGTTTTAAATGTAATGTGGATTTATTGAGAATTTTTGGTTGATGTAAAACTGTCAGTAGGAAAATATTAGTGTCAATGAGAAATTTATATTTTGCTGGTGGTGATGATTTTAATTTTGAGTTGGCAGTCCTGGTGCTTCCTTTCACTGACCTTAACTGTGTTTTCTACTTCTCCATAGAGCATGGATGAGTTCATATTACTAACGTTCTCCTCTGTCAAACAACCCTCTATCAATCTAATCTAGTAACGGTTTTGTTTTTATAACTCAGCATTTTAGTATCAAGATGACATTCAGGTAAAATAGGTCGGTATGATAGCATCCATAGTAGATTTCAGTGTTTTTGAACAATTCACGGTAACAGCTGCAGCGTCAATTCCTCTGATAATATTACAGGAAGGGTTTCACCTTTTTGTCTTTAAGTTTTCATGAGTCCTGATAAATGCTGCATCTATGGTAGCCTATAACTAGAAGATACTTTGTAATTCCCTAAAAAACTCCTGACTTTAAATAAAAATAAAGAGCAGATGGTTGATGGGCAAGAACAGTAGTTGTTTGAGGAGTCTCAGTACCTGTCATGATTGATTGCAGGTCAAGGGGGAAAAAAAAAGGAAATCAGACCAAAGGAAGTGTAGTCCAGTGGTTAAAGGACCACAGAATTGGGTGTTGGAGTTCTGGATTCTCTTCCTGACTCTGGGCTTAGGCAAGCCACTTATGCTGTCTGTTCCATCTGCCTCAGAGGAATGTTACAAAACTTACTAGGTTTGTCAAATACTTGAAATCATTGGATGGAGATTGCTATAGAAGTGCAAGGTAGAATTATTGCTTTTATAAAATGAATCCAGCTTCCACTTTATCTCACTATTACTCATCAAATTTGCATGAAAACAGCATCTTTGTTTCTGGAGATATTAGTTAATCCTATCTACAACAGTTCTTATCCTGTCTGTGACATTGCAAATGGTTGCTGTGGAAATTAACACATCACATAAGTTTGTAACTTCAGATGGAGCACATGGGCTTAAAAATAAAACAGAATGTGTTCTCATGCCAATGTTCTTATTAGAATAGAGGTGGAGAAATATGAAAAAGGCATGATCTCTTCTTTCCAAATATGTTGGTGCTTTACAGTCTTTGGTTTGTGTTTGTTCATGTTCTCAAGGACTACCACAGAACTTGAGTGTAGCGAATACACTCATTATCTAGGTAGATATAAAATGCTTTAGTTTCCTTTATATTTGGTTGAAGCCAATTGTGTGTTGGTTTTTTTTAATGTACACAGTAACAGGAAAGCAGCTAACATACAGTACATAGCAGGTTAACATGGCCATTTCTGTCCCACAATATTCTTTACATATATGCTGTATGAAATCAGGAGAAGAAAATATTCCACGTTAAATTGCATAATACAAAGATTCAGTCAATAAATCTTAATTTGATTCAAGTTACTGAGGTAGTTAATATTACAGGCTTTTAAAAGTGCTTTTAGCTCTTATAGTTGTAGTCATTTTTCTATACCTCAGTCACTGCTGTGTTTGTGGCACTTTATATATAAAACTGTTATTAGATTGCAATCTGATTACACAACAAGGTCCAGATGAGATTAGAAATTGTCAGAGTTCACAAGTACGCATTTTCTAGTGTATTCGTTAGCCTCACCTTGACATGCATCAAATGTTTGTTAATGGGGAATTCTGCTAAAGGTAGAACATTACCACCTACCCATCTAATTTGAGTTGTCATGTCAGATAAATGATATGTCAGCCTCCAGTATTTAGTTACTAATTTGATGGGGAACCATATAATTGCCTACCTGCATATATATATAAATATAATGACAAGGGAATATTGGTAGCAAAAAGTTTACCCAATATTAAAATATCTGTAGCTCTCCTTAGCTGAATGCCTGAGACAAGGAAGTGAATGGCTTTGAGGGAAGAGATTGCTTCCAAGAATAGGAAAAAATCTGAGCAAATCATCTTTGATCCTATTACAAACTATGGACGCCACCCCAGCTTTTCTTAGACCCTGATCCTGCAAATACTTAAGCACATGTATAAGTTTGCTTACAAGAGTTGTCCCATTGAAGTCTATGGAATTACTCCCATGAGCAGTTATAGACACCTTAAGTATTTGCAGATCTGGGCCTCAGATTGTCTGGCAAGTAGCCACTATATTACAAACCCAGTTTACCCAGCATACCAAATCCTGAGCAAGCTTTTATTTTGCAACAGCATTATGTAGTTTGAGCATTTAGGAGTAGACTTTTTTCATCCTTTGCCTTACTAAAATTGTGTGTGCAGCAACTTGTGCCGGTGCTCTGTATGTATTTTTCAGGAACTAACTTCCATCCTTAAACACTTTAAAGGACACACATAAAAGTGTAAGTTTGCACAAATTCAATTTTGCATGGACACAAATGGATGCAGGTGATTGTAGTGATTTTTACAAAAAAAAAATCTGTCCTTCTGAATAGATCTTTATATGAACCATTGTGTAACTAAATATTAAGCGTGGGGTTTTTTTTACAGCTGCCTGCCAATCATTGTTTCAGTCACTTATATTTAAGTTCCCATGTTTGGTGTGTTTTACCCTCAGTTTCTAGGTGTATGGCTGTTTCTCACTGTTTGCTTGTCACTAAATGTACTTTACTATTATTTTCATACCATTTTTATGTCTTGTAACTGTTTTCTGAGGGGTTGCTTTCTTTTCGCACTTTATTACATCTTTTCTGGGTTATTTTATTGTCTTCAGTTTTTCCCCCTTTTAGTTTACGCAGATCTCCAAGAACTGAAGTTTCTTGGTTCCCCACACAAATAAGGTGCATGGTATTACAGTGATCACATAAGCTCCTTAGGTAACTCTGAATCCAAAAGGCTAGTTAATCACTTGAAAAAAATGCATTTACTTGATTTTGTATATAAAAATGTGAGTGTTCTCTTGCCCAAGCTCAAGTTGCACACACCAGCTTCTGAAGATCTTTAAAAAGAAAAGGAGTACTTGTGGCACCTTAGAGACTAACCAATTTATTTGAGCATAAGCTTTCGTGAGCTACAGCTCATTTCATCGGATGCATACTATGGAAAGTGTAAAAGAGAGCTGTAGCTCACGAAAGCTTATGCTCAAATAAATTGGTTAGTCTCTAAGGTGCCACAAGTACTCCTTTTCTTTTTGCGAATACAGACTAACACGGCTGTTACTCTGAAACCTGAAGATCTTTAAATATTTTTGTTCCATTTTTTGATCATCTGCCACTTAGACCTGTGTCTCTTCTGTCTGTATTCCATTTTGTGCATTATATATTCCCATGTTTAAAGATTATTTGTTAACATCAAGGGCTTGCAGACTAATCCTTTGAGAGAGCGGGAATGTTGAGAGATGGTTCATGGACAATACTCTAATGCTGCATGAGATGGAATCCCTAAACATCTAACACATTTGTGATAGTCCGAACTGGATGTAGATTTAAAACTCCTACCATCACAATATGTAATTTAGGTACATGTGCAGTGTTTGACTAATGTGTACAATAATGAATTCAAATAGTGTGAACTATGTTACCACTGAAATATTCCATATTTTCACTATTTATTTTGCTGCTGTACTTTGCACAATCATCTTGTAATACGACCTTGAGAAATATTTTTGTGGCAAATAAAAGCATTTCAAATGTTGACATGAGATACTGTTTGTTGTTGGCTCTGTTGGTGTGATGCAATGGCAGAGCCTATGCAGTCTATTACATGTTATCCAGTTTTATATATATATAATGTCAGAACAGTAACACACACTTCCTCTAAATTGTTTCTTAGACTAGTCTATCATCCTTTTTATAAAATTAGTACTAATATTTTCTAAAAGTTCGGAGTCTGTTTTTTCATATAGCTTGTGTAACGCACTGAGTGTGTGTTGCATTTGCCTACAGTGCTGGGTGTATGAAAGGTCAACAGACTTCTGCTTCTACAAGCTAATGGAGCTACTTTATTATCTCAAGTTGTAGAGCTCTGTGCTGCAGTGCTTGTGATGCTGGATTCAAACCCTCTGGATTGCCCACACAGGGGTCATTACACTTGTTTCATGTACTCCTTCATTGCTGGAAAAATTGAGATATTGAGAAACGTGGAATTGTTTGAAAGAACATTTTAAAAATTGCTCTTGCAAAAAATCATTTTCAGTGTGGGATTGATCTGATACAGCCTGAATAATAACTGTATGTAATGGGGGGGTGGTGGTGGTCAGGCAATATTCTGTATAATTATTACACTCCTGTCTTCAGCTTAACTCCGTGGTGAAGCACAGGCCAGAGTTCAGTCTCTTCAGGAATTTTCAGAAAGAATTACACAAAGTTAAAACTCAGGGCTGTTTTATATAAAACTCTGATAAATGGACCGTAAGAATCCCTAGTCAATCTCACAAAGAGAGCACATACCCTTTCAGTAAAACACTGAATGCATAGAGCACACATTGGAAATAGTACACAGTATAGTACATAGTGTTTGGAATAATGGGAATAACTTTTTAAGAAAAGTTGTTAGACAGTAAACCTACAGGTGTTCCGCTCTACAGACTCCTCCCCTTTTGTTTCTGCTGCAGACATTCGCATAAAGGTTTCAACATAACATTTTCTATACCTTCATATGCATATTAAAACTTCCCTCTGGTCTGAGATAACTTCTCAGTCATTATAGGGTGACTGACACTCTCACTCACATTCTACAATCAGTCACCTGGAGTCTTCAGAGCTTGAGAAATGGCAGGTATTCAAACACTTCAGAACCCTGTCAGCCAACAAACAGCTGGGGGCTCTCCACAGCTAGCAGCTTTCCGTCCCTCAGGTTACCAGCTGACTGGTCCTCTCAGTTGTGGCTAAAACAGAAACCTGTAGCCAGTATCCAAAGTGGTACAGGGATTGGGATCAGCGTATAAAACATTCATTTTCTTGATCTCTATAGGACACAACTTTCTCTCCACAAGCCCAGGTATGTCAGGCAGGAATTCACAACTACTCACCTCACTAAGTGTGTCCCCATTTGCTCTTTAACTGAGACAGAATCCCAGTTTAGAGCAGTTAGCTGATAGCTACATGCAAGTTCCTCAGGCTCTGTAGCTTCTAGCGTAATGAATGCTCCCACCCCATCCTCCTCCCCCTCCCCCACCCCCACAGCTCTCTCTAGGTCCATTAAACACCGTGTTGGACCAAACATTATTACAGAGGAGGGATACCTAGTAAATAAAGCTGGAATAGTACTGGCCTGTGTTGCACTGCACCTGTATTTCACCTCGGTGGTCCAGCAAGGACACCCACCCTCAGACATCCAGCTCCCCAGCCGTTGCCTTCCGTGGGTGAAGACCATGGGTCCCACCCTTCTGACGGGACTATTTCCAGGATGTACAGTTTCCTGCCTTGACTGTGGTGTTTCCAGCAGAGAGAGGCTGCCCAAGCACAGCTGCTTGCTTTCTCTTCAGCGACCGTTAACAGGTGTAATTGCTATAGTTATAAGTTACCACACAGAACATCTTATGCACTCCTGCTTTATTCTTAAAGTAATAGTACTACAGAGAAAGTACATTAAAAACAATAAAACAACCTACAGGCATGCTAATAAGCTTACCAGAGAGCCCCTCCCCCAATCCTAACACAGGCTCTGGCAGGAGCGGGGTCTCAACACCCCATTCAGAGGGTTTCCTTTGTGGTCACAAGTTTCACATCTTCGGCTCAGAACAAACAACCCAGTCCCACTGGGCCTTGGTAAGCCCCATCCTTCCCACCCTACCCTAAGGATTGGGGACCTCTGTGGACCAGGGGTCCTGTCTGTTGGCTGGATCAGGAAGAAGGCCCGGAGTCCATTTAAAACCAGGCTATTTATCCAAAAATCCTTTGTCTGTTGGTCCCTGGAGAATCCCGTTTGAACTAGTATATGCATACCTCTCAGGGAGTGACGTCAAAGGGTTGATAAGGGAGGAAGTATTCTCTACTCCTACTCAAGAAGGTATACACAATTGTATTCTTAATGCAATGAACACCAAAGGTATTAACCCTAATTCAAAAACTTAATTTAATGAAGTTAAACCTTAATCTTAATGCCATTAGGTTTGTTCAAGACGTTGCAGGATATAGTCAATCTCTCACAATGTGGTACAAGAATTGGGACCCAGCCCTCACAGCAGACACCTTTCTTGGCCCTGCATCCATCAGCTGCTGAGTCCACAGGTCTGTCTCTAACTCCTATATTTATACACTGTGCCCCCGGTGGTTTGATTGCCTTAACTAGTGGTGTTCCCCAAGGGTCAGTCCTAGGACCAATACTATTCAGCTGATTCATAAATGATCTGGAGAAAGGGGTAAACAGTGAGGTGGCAAAGTTTGCAGATGATACTAAACTGCTCAAGATAGTTAAGACCAAAGCAGACTGTGAAGAACTTCAAAAAGATCTCACAAAACTAAGTGATTGGGCAACAAAATGGCAAATGAAATTTAATGTGGATAAATGTAAATTAATGCACATTGGAAAAAATAACCCCAACTATACATACAATGTAATGGGGGCTAATTTAGCTACAACTAATCAGGAAAGAGATCTTGGAGTCATTGTGGATACTTCTCTGAAGACGTCCATGCAGTGTGCAGCGGCAGTCAAAAAGCAAACGGGACATGAGGAATCCTCAAAAAAGGGATAGAGAATAAGACTGAGAATATCTTATTGCCCTTATATAAATCCATAGTATGCCCACATCTTGAATGCTGCATACAGATGTGGTCTCCTCATCTCAAAAAAGTTATACTGGCATTAGAAAAGGTTCAGAGAAGGGCAACTAAAATGATTAGGGGTTTGGAATGGGTCCCATATGAGGAGAGATTAAAGAGACTAGGACTTTTCATCTTGGAAAAGAGGAGACTAAGGGGGGATATGATAGAGGTATATAAAATCATGAGTGGTGTGGAGAAAGTGAATAAGGAAAAGTTATTTACTTGTCCCTATAATATAAGAACTAGGGGCCACCAAATGAAATTAATGGGCAGCGGGTTTAAAACAAATAAAAGGAAGTTCTTCTTCACACACCGCACAGTCAACCTGTGGAACTCCTTGACAGAGGAGGTTGTGAAGGTTAGTACTATAACAGGTTTTAAAAGAAAACTAGATAAATTCATGGAGGTTAAGTCCATTAATGGCTATTAGCTAGGATGGGCAAGGAATGGTGTCCCTAGCCTCTGTTTGTCAGAGGGTGGAGTTGGATGGCAGGAGAGAGATCACTTGATCGTTACATGTTAGGTTCACTCCCTCTGGGTCACCTGGCACTGGCCACTGTCGGTAGACAGGATACTGAGCTGGATGGACCTTTGGTCTGACCAGTATGGCCGTTCTTATGTCAGAATGTGACAAGAGTGTCACCTGCCTGGTGAGTTGCCAAAAATGAAAACTTCCTAAATAGCCTACTGAGCATGTCCAGAAACTGCCACACCCTGTTCTGAATGTTTCGGGGTCCTTCTAGCTAAGAGCCTGGTCTCCTCCCCTGGAGAAATAAATTCAATGCCGCAATATAAAGTGTATGGTTATACTTGTGGCACGGTGCAGTTTTCTCTTTGCAGTCAGAACAGTGCCATTCTGTAAAGCAGCATTCTGCACTAAAGTTATAATAAACAAATTGACAGTATTAAAATGTGTCTAGCCACAGTTGATAAGGGCACTATCAAGTGAAGTTGTCCAAAATTTGTTTTGTAAAACCAAGTTTTTAAGAAAAACGTAAGACAAGAAATAATCTTTATATGCTTTTGAAACAAAGAATCCAATTGAAAGATGGTTGGTTTGTTTTTAAAGTTGCCTTGCACTGTGTGCAGCATCATGTTAAGACTGTATATGAGAACAGAAAATGTGATATGGACTATAAACGAAAGTCCATTGAGTATTCTGTTTTCAAGATCAAAGCCTAGTGACTTATCCACCTCTTGCTTATTGGTAAGCTTAGTTTACCGTACACCAATATCTTTGATTGTTCAGATTACTTGTGAGTAATAATCATGAATGTTTCCAGCTTCTGCTGCATCTCTCTCTTCCAAAGACACTGATTCATATTACAGTTAATGAAACCATCCCCGAGGCAGCTCTGTTTCCTGCACATGGGGACTGTACCATTGAAGTTGACTACTCCATTGTGCCTCAAGAGTGGAGCTGACATTGTGGTCCTCATCCCAGAGCCT